>NW_008236230.1:2448866-2477191 GCF_000691975.1 Corvus brachyrhynchos | reverse complement strand
AGCTCTCATTTTATTGATCAGCCTGAACTGCCAAATATAGATCCAAGTCCAAGACTTAATAAAAATGTGAGTGTGCTGAAATAGTGGTCCAGGCCTAGGTACTTTCGTAAAAATTCATTAATTCATTCCCTCTGCTAAGCTCTCCTGTGTATTTTTGCGATCTCCCTCAGTGAAAAATGTGATTCAGTTCAGACCAAATCTATGGGTAATTGTAGTTTAAACAAACACTATAATATTGTGTAATGAGTCTGAAAGTACATATGCAAAGTGCATGTACAGCCACGCCATTTAAATTAATGGCATGCTGTACATTGCATGGAGACCAGGCTAACAAATCTGACTGCAGGATTTTCACAAATTATAGTGCTGATAAATTTGTATTAACTGGGGTTCATCTAGACAAAAAGCAATATACAGGCAAAACCACATAATCTTCATAAATTTTTTTCTTTCTACCATGATGCACATTCACTTCTGAGCGGAGAAAAAAGCTACTCAGGGTTTATGAGCTACTGATATTCATCCGTGGATAATGCTAGAAACAGACTGTTGGCATATTGAAGGGATTTATGTATACTATTATTCAGTATCTTTTCAGTCTGTACCACTCATGACAACCGAAACTCTAAATGCAGTCAGTCACATAAAATGTATCATATTGTTTTTTGTAGCAAATGAAAAGATAAAGCATAGGCAAAAAGACATCATTTACAGGTAAAGAATTACAAGTGTAGTTTTAAATCAAACAGTTAATCAAAGTAACTAAAAGCTACCAGAGAAAACAGGAAGAAATTATCAGATATTACACTATTATGAAGCATAAACTTAAAACTAGATGGAATAGAATATTCTGCTGTCCTAGGATATATTCTCACAACTGCATACGACTGAGCAGTAGCTGATGACAGCCAGATGGCACCATCCAGAAAGCTCTTCTCAAAGTAACAGCCAAGGTTAAAAATGGTACTGCATTAGAAGCCAAAAGTTAAAAAAATGTTTCTCATGAACAGTCATAATTTGAAAGTTAGACATTGCAGTTATAACTATGTATATAGGAGTAAGGCTTCCTCTTGGGTTACCTGTGGTCAACTGAAGTTCTACTTCCTCTTTGTAATACATTTCGTATTGTAGCCAGACATTTACTATGCCTGAGCAACCAACTTAATGGTATTTGCCGTAGAGGTATTTGCCTGTAGAGTGATGTAAATATCCTTTTGGACCAGACTCCTCCCAGAAATACTTAAAGCCAGTGGTCTTTAAGTGCTTAAGCTCTTCTGCACAATACACTAGATGCCTGTTTGTATTACTGAACAGCTAAATACCCTTCTAAATCTGTCTTTAAGAGTATCTATTCTGTAGGTATACTCCTTTGATTAACCAGAATCAAGGCTTGATTTCCTTTAAACAAAATCTCAACCTGAAATACGTTGCTCTCTCTGTTAGCAGGAGGCCTTCTCCATCATTTTTTTCTTGCAAATGATTCTGAAGCAATTTTCTGCCATATGATACCCCCACCTTTGGCAGTGCTTCGCTGAACTGGCTAGAGCTTGCTGTTGCAAATACGAACATACTGTGGTTCGGGGATGAAGTCTACTGTGTAGACTGTGTCGAATCACTGTTGTCCTACTCTGAAAAATATCTCCTGCTCATATCATCTGATACATGTAGTGATGTAGTGATTTTCTATACAGGGCTCATTTGCTGCTGCTTACAGAAAAACAAAAGCAAAACAACAATCACAACAAAACCAAACCAAAAACTTCCTGAGGAAAACTTGATGCTAATTTTGATTATGGACTTTGATTCATCTTGAATGAGTGAATTGCTGGCTGTCATCATCTCCAAACACAGACAACATGGTACAACAACCTCACATCACCATCCTGTAGTTTCAGTATCTTGAGCTGTCACTGAAATCAGTTCCTGATGCTTTCTAATTGCTTGTGATTGCATTATATGTCAGCATCATAAGGTAAACTGATGAAATTGTGTCACTCCAAAGAGCATAACCACTGAAAATGTGGAACTGGATTAAAAAATGGCCAGACACATTCACAGGGCAAGGAACATGCTATCTGAATGCAGATTTGACACAGAAAGATCCTAAATGGTTTACAGTCAGAAGGCAGAGGATTGTCATAAGGGGAAGATCACTCTTTACTGTATACTTTACTTATATCCTTATAATCTTCTTTTTCTTAGATTTCCACAATTAGGTGACAGTGGCTGCTCCCAAGCACTCTTCCCCTTTCCATTGCAGAGCCCTGTTAAATTAGCAATTTATTTGGGCATTATTTTGGCATAATGTGACCTGAGGTTTCCTTGGAGACCTGAGAGCTTTTAAGGGCTATCAATCTTCAGAAACGGTGTGTCCTTTATATTTTCTTTTTGCTTTCAACAGCTATTTTTTTGCTATGCTTTTCTATTCTTCAGCATCGCTTGCTGCGTCCAAAAGAAGAATGACAAGCAGGATGAGGGAAGTGATTCTACCCCTTTACTCTGCTTTCATGAGACCCTACCTGGAGTACTGCATCCAGCTCTGGGGTCCCCAGCACACGAATGATGTGAATGTGCTGGAGCAATTTCAGAGGAGGGACAGGAACAGTCAGAGGGCAGGAGCACCTCTCCTATGAAGACAGGCTGAGAGAGTTGGGGTTGTTCCGCCTGAAGAAGAGAAGGCTCCAGGGAGACTTTTCCTTGTGCCTGTATCACATCACCAACACCCAGCAAAGTGGCTACAGGTTGAAGGGACAGCTTATGCATGGCATTACAGCATGTTCCAGCTGCCCCCACAACTCTGCTACAGTCAAAGAGGGTACTAATCTCACCTTGCAAGCAAAGCAGCCCAGTACATGCCACTTGCAGTACAAAAACAGGCCTTAAACTTGTGCTACATAAAGTCTGTTTCATAGCAAGTCTGGATATTCCTACTTGGGGTGTGAACTACTACTTATATTCTTTTTTCTTCCTTTTCTCTTTGTCAGCTACAGCACTGGGAGATGAAATTAATCTATTTTCAACATCCATAACATCCTTGTCTCCAGGCATGTTTCAGTCTTCTTTCTGTACCTCTCTCCATAAGAAGTCTACTGGATTGTTGTCTCTCTTCCTGCTGGCTTATTTTGCTGCCTCTGTTCCTTTGCCTTGAGCTGGTGCCTGGTGTAGATTATTCTCTTGCAGCAATTTTTTAGGTGAACTGGGCTTGTGCCCCATATACTTCTCCTTTGATAATGGATCATTTAATGCTTTAGAGGGAAAAGTGAATAAACCTTTTAACACTGAAATTCAATGCTTTTGGGGGGTAAAATCTTTCTATAAGTCAGCAAACACCTGTTTCTGGCACCTGCACTATACTGGCCAGCTCTTCATGCAGCCAGGCTTCATGCTCTTCCCATTACTTTTCCCCAGGAAGAGACAAGAAATAAGTACACTGCTTTTTGCTACCATTCACCATGTCTGCAGGTTCTGGTTTTGTACCTGCTGGAAACCCTTCCCTCCTGCAGCCTGAGTGTTTCCTCCCCAGGTGCCAGGCAAGTAGCTACTGGTGAACAGGAGACAGAACAGGAAGGGAAGGTGCCAGTGACATGCACAGGCTGAGCAATCGCAGGATGCTCTGCAGCAACGACCTGACCTCAGCCAGTGGCACTGCCAGAGAGGGAGCACCCAGTGCAACCACTGGGGATCTGACAGGCAGAGGAAGGGGGCAACCAAACATTCCTCCTGCCCCCAGAGGGGCCCGGGTGCCCTCCCAGCCAGGGTCAATGTGGATATCTGTACCTAGCTACACGCTCTCCCTTCCTCTCTTCCACAGGCAAGCCTGACTGCTAAGCCCCCTTTCCTTCCTGCTTCATGATGGCTTTATTTCTGGCGTGCAAGTCTGTCCCAATCAGGGTGGGCCTAGTCCAAGGAAACAGTTTTACTTACTGGAATTTTTAAAAAGTGTGGGGTAGAACATTGTTACTGAACATTACTACTAATGAAGTGTAAATTCTTGAACAAAAACTATAATTGGGCCTTAAGACACATAAGTATCAGAGTAAATTCTTACTTAACGCCTTTGGAATCCACTTGTGTTGCCTCTTAACTGCTGCTCCAAACAGGACAGATTAAAGATAATTAGGATAAGGCAGGATAATTAGATATGATGTACTCAGCAGCAAAACTTCTGTAAGAATTTACAGCTGTGTAATCCCAGTTGTGATTTAAATAAGATGGAACAGGATTTTATATCAATGCAAAATTGACACATAAGTCTTCAGTGCTCCATATATCACAAATATGGTCAAAAATGCCAATTCTTTCTGGTGTTTTATATAAGCATTAATAGATGATATTAATTAATTCAAGAACCTAGCAGAGCCTATGAGATGTAAAAAATGTTTATTTTAGCCAAGGGTCAAGTCTGAGTTGCCAAGTCTTAGCTGAGTATTTTTTGTTTAGCCATGGTGATGTCCAGCATCATTTCCCACAGACTTGGTGACAAAACTCCCCTAAGAATATATGTATTTAGTATCTATAATATTTTTGACATGGCATTGTTGAAAATTAACTTTGTAAATACCTGGAAAATAAGGATTGGAACTGCTACTGAGTTACAAGTCTCTTGATGCTGAAATGCTCCTGCTACTTAAGTTCTGGAATCTAGAAATATAAATGTGAGATCAAATAAATTGCTCCTACTGATCCATTTAAAATAATGATGCATCTTTTCTGAATTTATTCATTTGTTGTTACAGCCCAGTAGGAATATTCATTTTTCCTGTTATAGAAATTAGACCTGTTGAGTAAATCAGTCAAAATCAGAATTAGTTTTTGGTCCATAATTACTTCATAAAGATTTATTGTAAGAAAAGCGTAGCCTAGTACTCAGGAAAAAAAAAAAAAAAAAAAAGAAAAAAAGGGAGAGGAAAGTTTGCGTCTAGATCCATCTAGAGCCAGCTGACAGTCTTCTCACAGTTGTCAAGAGCATTGCCTTCCCTTGAGACAGGAGTTATCTTTCGGTGCAAGAGTCATCCATTTTGTTGAGATGATAGTAGAGATCTTAATTACCAAATTAGAGGGGGAAAAAATTAGAGAAATTAAGATCTTCTCATGCTTTCCTTCCCCAGATCAAGGTGTTTTCATTGCTAACCAATGCAGAAATAAATGAAACTCCTTGTTCTGACTTTTGACAAATAGTTTGGATTTATAGTCTGTGCAATCCATTGCTTTTCAGGTGATTTAACTACAAAAATCTTCCTTATGAATCCTAAGATATAAAACTGTCATAGAGGAATTCTCTCTGTCATTGTATTCATTGCCAAGGTCATGGAAGGCAGGAAAAGTTCTGGACAATTATTTATTGTGAAACATAATCTGAGAGGATGTCTTTCATTTATTAAAAGTATCATTGTAAATAGTTGTAAAACTAGAGTGAGTTGATTTTGTGAAAAGTATCAGGCAAGATTTTTTTCCGAATTCACTTTGCACAAATGTGTCATCCTGATAAAGGAAATTTCTATTGTGAGCATATTATCTGAGGCTACTCTGGTCAATGCTTCTGAATAGAGCAAAACCAGTGTTCTCATACTCTTTATTGCATACATTTTCAGACAGCAGAGCCACAGAATAGTATTATTCTTTTCCAGTCCCTTAGCTGTCATAGTAAATCAATTAAGTTGTTATAATTTCACCTCCATGTGGTACTTACAGAGAATTGCCTGAATTCAGAGCCTGTTTTCAATCTGTGGTTCATACAGACATCACAGGAGGGATGCCTGAAAAATGAGTGTAAGTTATTTTTTTTCCTTGTGTAGCTCTATTATATAATACCATTATCCAGGATCTAAAGACAAACTGTTGTTTATCACTGAGGAAAAGGGAACCGAGGAGACTTCAAGTGGCAGTTGTAAAATACGGGACGGAAGATGGGTTCCCAACATACTGAAACAGAAGTGTAAAATTAATAAATAATGAAATGGCTTGGTTCAAATTACAGATGCAGTTCATTGCACAACCCAGGACTTTCTCTTCAGAAACACCAGTTACTGAGATTCCTCTTTGAGGATGGTGCAGACCATGTCCTGTGCTTTCTCCCTCAGCATTGCTTCTTGCTTTCCAGCTTATTCTCAGTGAGCAATAACCTGTTACTCGATGGAGTGGTCTTGTACCACACGTCTTCTAGTTTCCTCACCACTGTGGTCATCCCAAGTATGTCTTATAAACAAAACAACGTTAGAGCTTGATCTCACTCTTCCTAAGTGGAAACGCTCATGATGGGAGACACACCAGCTAAGTGCAGAAGCAGAGCTGATGTTACTCTCAAGAACCATGATTCATACCTGGCCTGTTTTCTCCCTGTCATGGAGATGCCATTACAACAAGGCTGCATAATATTACCTCTCTTACAGCAAGCCCTGCTGTCATAATGCCATTCATATGCTTGTTTGTAAGATGTGTTTCCCCCTCATGTAGAGAGCAGACTACACCTGCATTTTGGAGTGTCCGTTGTTACATCTGTCTGCTGGAGGATTGTCTGGTTTTAATATGCGATACAGAGACATCGATAACCAGAAGTTCCTAAGTAGTATTATTTTCCAATCTAAGTAATTAATGCTGAATGATTAGGATTGCCAGGCCTATGCTTCACCAAGAAATTTATTTCAAGTCTACCTTGAAGATAAGCTGTACATAGTACTGAACTGCTATGGCAGACTTGAAAAATAAAGGATTCTCTAGGGCAAACCTATGTCAAACTCTCCAGCAGTAATGTTTTAGGACAGACTATTTTACTTTTCAAATTTCCTTTTGGACAGAGTGTGAACATTTTTCTCAGCAATGTTTCTGCCCACCAATTTTCTAGCAGCAAACCCATCAGCAGTAGAATCCTTAAAGCCCTGGCCAGGGTGCATTGCCTTGGATTCTGGCAAGTTTATTTAAGGTGATTTCCCTCCAGGTTCGTTGGCCCAGTATGAAAAAACCTGCAGAATTCAAACCTGGGATGCAAATGACATGAAACACCTTCAGTTTTGAAAAGTGTCAGTGGCTAAACTCACTCTGATTTTTTGAAAAACATACTTTTTAGCCATTTGCCTGGATTTAAATATAAACAGTTTGACTATTCCTGGAACAAAATACCTGCAGTTCCTCTTCATATTAATACTGCTGCATGTGTCAGATGCAGACACTGCTGTTGCGTCTCAGCACCTGGAGCTACTGTGTCTTTTTTCAGCAAGAACAGCTCCAGCACATGTGCTGTTTTTGTACACAGCAAATGGCACCTGGCATGTGTGAATGACTCACTGTCTCTTGGTTCTGGGACTTATGGCCAGGTTCTGAAATCCATGGCATTCTGCTTGTCTTTTCACTACTGTCAATGTGAGCACAGTTTGGCCTGAATGGTTTTAGGGTCACTGTCTGCTCGTTATTAGATCTGGTTCTCTGTTGTTTGTTCATGCTGATCTGTTGAATTGAATGAAATTGTCATGCTGTAATACTGCAGATTTGATAATCAGGGCCCCAAACTACAGAATACCTCCTGCTCTGTTTTTCGTCTTTGTACTGTTTTTACACCATTGGCTTCTTAGTGATTTCTCTACACTTTCACTGAGGTGAGAGGAGAATCAAACCCTTAGACTGGATACAAACTTCTGCTGGTTCATATATAACTCTCTACTCTCTGATATTGAAGTAAGTGACAACTCTTCAAACGCCCCTTGCTGTCAGGTTGATTGTGCCTTCAGACTGCTCAATGCCTCATTCCTCAAAGAGACTCACATGGTTGATGGTATCTTGCACAAACAGCTCAGTCTTCCCACTGCCCTCCAGGGAATGTTGAAGAGACCAATAGAAATAGGAGTTTTTCCACATTTTCAGAATGACAAAAATGCTTCAGACACTTTCTTTTTTTTTAACATCTGAGTCATAATTCTCAAGTCCAGGTGTATGTGTTGGCTGCATCCTGGCCTTATTTTAAAATGTATGTAACCTATTGATCTAGACACCATCCTCCCCAGCCACTGATTTCCCAAGAGCAGTGGGAAGGGAATGTGACTGTAATAGGCCAGAATGGAGCATTCCAACCCAGCCAAGTCTCCATTGTGGAAAATGAGCGGATGAAGACTCCAGCCCACGCTCTGTCACACTTCTGATGCTTAGTCTACATACAGGCAAGTGTCTTTATTTCCCTAGCACAGAAAGGCAGTGCTTCTGCTGAAAAAATTGGAAGGTTCAGTTTGCACTTCATTGGGTGCAAGAGTATGATATCCCCCTTGTCTCCTCTAGAAGAGGAAGGAAAATTAGAGTAAGCAGAATTATCTTGTCAGGGGGACCTCATGGCAGCTCCTCAAAGGCAAAGTTTCTGCCTATCTTCATTATTCCTCAGACACTTGAGAGAGAGCCCATAGAAGTTCATGGGATTTTGTGTAGCAAATCTGGCAGTACTGAGCCTGCTGTGATCAGATTGATGTTGCAGGAAGTTGCTACATCACTGGCTTCTTGACCATTAATATTAGAATCACAGTGAGAGAGCAGCACTATCTCTGCTTCACTACCCATCAAGATATAGCTTGCATATAGATTTGTGAACTGCAAGGATACTTTTGTTTGTGTCAGTGACTTAGTAGTGACCAGTCGAAAGTGACTTTTGTCTGGTCAAAGCCCTGCCTTTTATTTCTTTTGAGAGATTCTGACATTTCCTGATTTGCTCTAGTGTGGCTCAGAGTGGAAACAGAACAGTCTTTGCAAAATGAAATTTAGAACAAAAAAAATCTAACACTTAAGAGGGTCAAAATATTTGGGTTAAAGTTAAAACCGGAACATTTGCAACCAGTTGTGCAACATTGCTTTGTATTACAATAGCATGCCAACATGCAACAGGGTTTAGAGAATTCAGGAATTGTCTGAACAGAACATAGGAGAGGTGACAATAAGACATTACACTTTTACAGCTTCAGATAGTCAAGTGGGCAAGAAAAGCATGTCAACAGCATTGATACAGAAGTAGGGAGCATTACAGTTTCCTCAGTGAGCCACTGGAAGCTGTTACTTAGGCAAATTGGTACTGTGTGTTTCCAGTTGGTAAACTGAACTCTGCACAGGTATGATAGATATTCTGGTGCAGATACCACCCAACGCATCACAAGACTCAGAGAAGAAGGGTGGATGAAGCCACAGTCTAGACAAGCTTCCAGAATCTGTTAGCTGATGGTATAAATTAAAGGGCTGAATTAAAAAAATAGAAAGTCAATGAACGGCCAGCTTATGAATGTCACACACAGTATCACTTTGGCTCTCTCACATACATATGCATGAAGCTGTCAGACCAAAAACCACATTAAACACATTATTTTTAGTCAAAGATATGGACTGTCATGGTGGAATGCTACAATCTATAGAAGTACAGTGGGGTTGTGAGCATGAACGGCTCTGTTCTCTTCTGTTCTGAGAAAGAGTAAGATACAGCCCAGAAAGATGATTGGGTGTTGCCATCTCTCTGATCCTTTGTAAGTGCTAAGATTGCTTGGCAAAGGAGTTGTGCAAGGTGAAGCTGAGAGCGCATTTCAGGCTATTATTTTGGGATGATGAAGAACTCTCACTATAGCTTGTATGGGAAATATTTGAGAAAGTGATACTAAATACTTCAGAGGAAGTTATGGGAAGTCATAAACAAAGATAAGCTGGAAAAGCAACAAAATACAATGTTACAAGAAAAGTATAAACAGGCCAAGTCTTCTGGCAAGGCAAGAACATGATCAAAGTAGTGAAGAGATCGCAAAGACAGCATAACCAAAGATTTGGGAGAGAGAAGCTCAGCAACCAGAAAATACCTCAGACTATCTAGGAAAGCATTCTGCATGGTGGTTGAATTAAACAGGAGAAGAAGCTGAGCCAATACTTCTTACTCTAGGATGGCTCACAGCAACCTGACAAGTCATGAAGAGATGCTGCAGGTAGAGGGATTGTTTTGAAAACATGTATTCCCTGTAGCTGATGACACATGCATTCTGGGCATGTAGTAGAGAGAAGACAGCTTGCAAGGCAAGATGGTATTGCTCTCAGCACAGCAAAGTATCTCAGCACTGAATCTTCCTTCATCCATAGGAAAAACAGAGCCAAGACCAAAACAAATAAAAGTGTAAAAGCTGCCAGAACACATGATTAAGGCAGCAGAAGCATCTGGAAGAAGCACCTGGAATTCAAAATATTTAGAAGGCATTCAGAGGAAAGAACGTTTTGCCAATCCAAATAATTATATAAATAAAAATTATCTACAGTATTAGAAAAATAGTTTTAAAAGTCCTTGTGAACAGATTATGGCCATTTTTAAAAGAAAGAGAAGATGAAAAACAGTGCAGTATGGCCTGGCTAAAACTGTATTGATTGAATATTTGTGTTTCAACAGAGGCCTGGAAAAGGTAAGCATAGGTGTTAAAGCCTTATTTAAAAATAAAATCCAATTCTTTTTCATGTAAAATTTATAATGACATTAGGTACAGCTCAAAAGGGAGCACTATGAAAAGTAATTAAATCAGACTAATTGGGGCCCTAGATGAGGTAACAACAATGCTAAAAGGTGTGTATAATGACTTCTGCAGTCTCATGAGAACTGATGGGCAAATGAGCAACAGATTCATTCCAAAGGCTAATAGAACAGAAAGGTCCATAGAGCTGGTGTTTCTCTTTGTCACTCTCTTTATCTATGAATGATGAAGTCCAGTGTGCAGGTGGAACCAGCATTCCTCAATCATTCAGCTGGAAAAGACTGTATTCCATTTTGTGAGGACTGCACACCTCAATACTTCCTCTGCCCTTCATCTGCAGGCAGGTCTGTGATATGACCAAAACAGAGACATCGCTGTGGACCTGATTCCTAGCATCCTCCAGCTGCATGGCTGTTCATAAAAGTAGTCCCTGTTCTTTTCCCCAACATTCATGTGTGCTTTTGTCACTGGTTATGGAAATTATGTGATGTAAAAAATCTTACACTGTTGCCTTGTGGCAAGGACAATCCAGTCACTTCAGTCTCAAAAGAATTTGAGAGACGAGGTTAGAGAGTAACAAACTCAGGACACCCAGCCTCTATTCTTCTCCCAAATTGTGTCTGAAGGGCCTATGATAAGTAATCTAGCAGGCAACGACCTGCTAGTTTAAAATTGTTCTGACAGGCTCTATCCAGTCCACAAACTTTCTGTTGTTTGAGGTCCTGAGATAGACAGTTAAGCTTCCTAGCTTGTGTAGATGATGTCATGTAATTGGCAGACATACTTGAACTGGTAAGGGGTTCTTGGCTTTCTTAGAAGATTGCTGTAGTTGCCTTGGATTCCCAATGAATGTCTTGAAGATGGAAAGGTTGTATCTAGAGAAAGGCAAATGCATAAAATATTGAAATGGAGGAGGGGTAATCTAATAAACTGGTGTCTTCTACACACACCCAAAGACCTTGTTGAGTGTTGATTACCAAGGATGAGGTTCACAGAGCATGTGCTTCAGCCACAAAAGCTACACAGAGATTGACAGAATTCCACATGGGATAAAAGCAGGGTGTTTGGAGTGAGCTGCACTACCTAGAGCCAAACTCAGAATTTGGGATTAAATGGACATCTGTCATCTCATAAAGCAGCCATTTGTCAATTGATCACGAAGAACTCCTTCCCCAAAGACCCTTTATCCAAGAATGAGCAAATAGCTGTTCTTTCAGAATCAGAATGCTCCATTCCATGTCCTCACACAGAATCCATGGATTTTCCAGAGATCTGGGAAGCCAGTTTCAGTGCTGTGTAGTCAGGAAGCCTGCAGAAGTGCTTTACACCTGCTTCTCAAGCAATGAGAGGAAGTCTGAGAAATACAGCAATACTGGAGACATTAAATCCCTGAGATCTAGATTCAGGAAAATTTGCTGAACCAGTGCCTTTTACTGGTACAGACAATATTTTATCTGTGTAATTGTTTGGATTGGAGACACATTCTTTCCTCATGAATATTTTAAAAATACAATGCATTCCAGATGCTTGTTCATAGCATCCCTGTCATGTGGGTGGTCCTGTTACAGAATCATCTAACAGGTTGTTTGGTAAAACTTTCTGTACACCTGCTGGATCCATTATTCTTCTATGCAATTGTCTGGGTGATCTGATCAGGAAGCTAATTTGTAAACTGTGGACAGATAGGGGGAGGTTTTCCCTTTGCAGGACTGTATTCCCAGTGGCTGTGGACTAATGTCAAATACTGATATTCTATGACATCCCTGTTGTCCACTAAGTGAAAAGTCCAATAGGACTTTTAATATAGGCCTAATCTGCCCTAAATTCAAAGGAAAACACTAAAGTTCCTTACACTAAAACCAAGTTCTGTAGAAGACCCAGTACTTCACCTTGAAATGACACACATTCCACTTGAAATGCCGTTTGGGAAATGTGGGAGCTTTACCATCTTTCCATGATGTAAATGACCATTGAAATAAGAGGCCTATGAAGGCAGCTGTTAAGTTGCACTGAGAGTCAGGCAATTCAAATGGTAAATATTACAACAATGGCAGTGGTAAGAACTGATGCTGTTTTCAAAATTGTCCTTTTTGCACAAGAGAAAATAATTTTAATTTATTATTAAAAAACAACCATGATTAAGAACAACCATTTGTGGAAATAAAACGTACAAAGATCTTTAGAGCACCAGCAACGCTTCCAGAGTACTGAAGTAAAAGAAAATACTCTGGGGATAAAAAAATAAAACAAAAGGTTTTATTAAACAGTCTGATGTAATTCATAAAAAACTGATGTAAAAATTAACAATAAGAATAATTCTAGAAAGATTGAAAGGCCAAGATGAGACATTGCCTTTTAAGAACACTTAGCTTGGTTTTTGCTTTATGTATTTATATTTGCTCTCACCAAATTAGTTTGTTTAAAAATACATGAATGAGATGGGAAGGACCTAAAAAACAATCATGATACCACACATCACATCTTTAAATTGCTGTGATCAGATCACCAGAGCAACTTTTTTATTTTAAGCACAAGGGTTGTCTCCTAGAGCTTGGATATTCTCTGACTGCTGATTGGGAAAGGATGTTCAGCAGCGGAACTGCTGAAACATTCTTAGCATGAGATCTGTTTTCTTCAATTTTAGGAGCTAAGAAGCTAGGAATTTAGTCTGAATTACTCATTTAAGCTTCCTTCAGCATCTTCAAAGTACAACCTGACCCACCCTAGTCTAAGAGTTTGAGATAGGTTGGTACCTATTGCCTTCTACCAACCATAGTTGGAGTCACCAAAAGTCAGCATTGACTGAACTGAAAGCATCATCTCTGGTCACTCAGAACTGCTCTTGCTCAAGAATTTCCTCTTGCACTTTCTGATAAATTTTTCTTAGTGCCATTGAAAATAAAATCAAAAATTTTGAATGTTTGAACTTCTTTGCCTTTTTGAAATTATTAGTTTTCCCCATGAATATTTACATCTTCAGCATCAATTTCAAAGAGGGTGAAGTCAATTTCTATTATAAATACCTTCAAGACAACATTTTTTGTTTCCTCATTCTGAGAAGTGCTCCTTTCTCCATTTATCTCACTACTTTGCCATGTTAACATATGAAAGCCTCAGTTATCCCTAACTAATTATAAAGTCCATGTTTTTTCCTATCAATCCACATAAAAAATGTTGTGTGAGAAGTCACAGAACAAAGTCAGTCCCAAATATCAGATACCAAAGTGCTCTCAGTTCATGCATTTGTAGAGTAAAAACTACTGGATTGTTACAACTTGCAGTATATCTGCAGCTGTTCTGCAAGTTTTGCAAAGCTGAATATGCTGAGGAGATAATATTTACAGAATTATCCACTTTTGTCTATTTTTGTAATTTTTCCACTTCACTTATGTACTCAATTCTGCAGAAGTACCTGCCTTACTCTCTAGACAGGAGACACACCAGTGCAATAAGACACCATGAGAAAACCTTAAAAAAGCTATTTGTATATTCATGTGATATTCACCACTCTCATAAAGGATGATATTCTGTACATGTTAAAGACAGAAAAAAAAATTGAGTATATGAACCTAAATGTAATTTCAGGTTTTAAATCTCTTACAGGTAAAGAATATTTGCTGTTAGAGGCTTGCTTTTAGTCAACACCTGTTAATAAAGAAAGTTAATTGGATGTTTCCCTCAGAGTCTGGGTATTTGTTCTGAGAAAGTTATCATGTGTTTCCACATCAGTCTTAGAAGTTCCCTTGTTCAGAGCCCTTTGTTCAGCAAGAGGTTGAATGCAGGAGTTTGATTTCCTGGCCAAATTAGTATCTTGTCTGAAAGAAAAGTATACATTTTTAGGTCTAGCACGCAGCAGGACAAACTCATTTAAGTTCCCAAAGAGAGCATGGAGACTGGTAATAGAACAGGGAAAATATATGACTGCATGAATTAAGTGTATTTGTTCCTTAGTTTTTTACTCCAGGTCACAGCTGAATAGCTTATATGAACCCTTTAATTTTTTTCTTTTCAGTAGATGTGTTTTAGACTTTGCGAACAATATGTGAACACAAGTGGGAATGGATTATTAGGTGCTTCTTTAAGTCTTGGGTTCTCAAAATTTTTCCTTCATTTAAGTTCAGGATGCCAGACAACTTATTACTCCTGCTGCTAACTCTACCCCTCCCACCTATTCTGTACAATCTTACTAATGTTTTTCTTCAAGAAAAAGAACATGCAGTTTGATACCATGGTGACAGCTGTCTCCTGCTAGTTCCTTTAGAATCCTTTAGTACAGTTACATGGCACACATTAACCTAAGGCGAGCACTGGAGTTGATGCTGGGAGTGAAAGAATAAGTCAGAAACTATGAGCAGGGAAAAGGTTGTGTTTGGCACTCCAGTCATATTGTCATTTCTGGAGATAACGAATAAAGGCCTGTAGGCTGCATATGTATGTGAGCTTGAAAGGAAACATCCATAATTACTATAGTATTAATGCAATAACAGTGGACCTCCGTCATAATTTGACTGCCCATTGGTCTCCTGCATCCCCTGAACTCTACTTTAGTGATAGCAGCAGGGATTTAGAATAGCTGTTTACAGTTCTCCTAAATAAAGTGGAAATGCTTATTCATCATTTTTTACTCCTAGTTTTACACTATTGCACCTTTACCAAAATCACAGGAGTGTTGAGTATTTGATTTTTCCAATGACACCAACTTCCAATGTTTGCAGATCCATTGGAATGAATATACAGGTTTTTCACGAGATATCCACAGAAAGAAGTAATAGAAATAGAGATTATAAGAGTAACAATCACAGATCCCTTGAGACTGGATGGGAATTTTTGACATGGCCTTGCATTTCCTCACTATTTTTGTAATCCTCACATTGATAATAAAATCAAGCATAGACAATTAATAGAAAGGGCCAATGCATAACAGAAAATTATTTCTGGCTGAATTGCCTTCCTTTTTTATGCAGTAGAAATTTCATGCTTTTATCATGTAACGATAATTTCAAAATACAAGTTAAGCATGGAATACAACAGAAATAGAGAAATTCAGGACTCCTCCTTTGAAAAAAATGACCTTTTATATTATGACTATCTTACTTTTGATCTGGGCATAATTGATTTATAACTCTGCTGTCCTTAACAGTGTTCATTATTCTACTCTTCGCTGATGAGTAAAGGTCATGCTACCCTTCCTCTCAGTCATTACTATAAATGTCATACCGACATGTTGCAAGCTATAGTGCTGAAGTTGGGGCTGTGACAGCTGCCATTAATCCTCAAACCTTTAACTAGGTCTTTTTTGTTTTAATGTTCATGATCAATTGCATCATGGGACATTTTTCTCTGCTATCCAAATGTGTTTTGCTGGCACTCACCAACACAGTGACAAGAAATTTAGTGTTTCCTTCTGCTGGGTGGCTGACAGTGAATAGGCTGTGATTTCACTGCTTGTTCCCATTATTCAATTTGATGAATATTAGTGCAGATGTCTTTGACTCTGAGGCTGAAATGCAAACAGTCTTCCAGGGATATTTTTCATATCTGAGTATAAACTGATTTTAAAAGTCCCATACCATTGTTTCCATTCTTCTGGTTTGCAAATATGGAAGTATATGAGCTGTAATACTGTGCCTGAGTTTAAAATTCTAATCCCAGGATCACACTGGACTCAACATTTTCAGTCTGGTTCTTGCGAGCATTTATGCCGGCGAAAGGTCATGAGACTAGCATGAATACATTGACTTTAAATTTAAAAACAGAAGAATGTTTGCTTTACTTTGTGCAACAATGATCTGACATTTTTTGATAGTCCTTGAGGTATTACAGGTCAAAATTATTATTAATCCTACATCTTTGGCTATGCCTAATCAACCTGTAGGCTGTGACAATTGCACCAGAAGTTGAATTCTCATATGAATTACATGCCATCTTCAATCATACTAAGTGTGTTTTACCATACATCTAAACTTCACTTGCATTCATGCTCCTCAACTTCATTCTGCAGGCTGGCTCTTCAACCAAGATCAAATCAAGTGATACTGAGAAGTCCAATACTGCATGTTCTATTAGGAGTATTCTGTAGAACAATTGCAAATGTTGTTTTGCTGTGTAGTATTTTGACTTTTTGAATTTGATACAAGAAGCTTCACTGGAAAATATTCAGTTATTTACTAATCTTAATGGATATCCCCAAGAAGTAGTGGTTTTTAGAATAAGGCCAAATTCCCCCAACTTTATGACCAGTAGCGAGAATACTAAGCAGAAGTAAAGCTGGCAGAAATTTACTGTTGGAAATGTTCAATAGAGGCTTTATTAGTTGATTTCTACTGTACAGAATAAGGACAAGTCTGTTGTGAAGGGACAAGCTCCTCATATATTATGGACAGAAAGAAGGTCATCTCTTTTTTACTTTAGAGTTCAATGTACTTACACTGTTTCCAACGTCTTTTTTTAACTTTATCTATGTTGTATCTTCCAGGACTGTAAAGTTCTTATGCATTGTGCTGAGTTTACCTGAACCAGCACCAGTTGCCTACCCAGCTCTTTGTTCTGTCCTCTCCTGAATGGGACAGGGGGAGGAAATAAGATGGAAAAGCTCATGGGTCAAGATAAAGACAGGGAGATCACTTACCCATTACCATCAGACAAAAGAAACTCGACTTAGGGGAGATTGATTTAATTTGATGGTAGTTACATTAGAGTAAAATGGTGAGAAACAAATATAAAAACAAAAAATACTTTACCCTTTACCCTCACCCCTGTTCTTCCCAAGTTCAACATCACTCCCACAGTCCCAGCTCCTCTGCCTCCTGCCCCCTGGGCAGTGCAGGGAGATGGGGAGGGGCAGGCTGCAGTCAGTCCATACGAGATCCTCTCTGATGCTCCTTCCTCCTCACACTTGGTTGCCTGCTCCAGTGTGGGATCTCCACATGCTGCAGTCCTTCAGGATAGACCTGCTCTTCACAGGCTGAAAGTCATGCCAGGACCCTGCTCGTACGTAGGCTATCCATGCAGCTTACTTCAGGACACATCCACCTGCTCCAGTGTGGGGTCCTCCATGGGTTAGGTGTAGGGTGCTTAAGATCCCTTCCAACTCAAATCATTCTATGATTCTATGACTCTATGATTCCTTCTTTCCAAGTTTTGTATTATCTTTTTATCTTTCAAAGTTGAGAGGAAACTATCTGAAAATCAAGGGTGGCCATTGGTCTGAGGTGAATTTGATCCAGTGTGAGAATCTGATTGCAGATGAGAGTGGAGCACTGAACACCTCATACAGCCTTATCCACCACCAAGTGGGATTGACTATAATAGTTATAAATAGCAGAAGAAAGCTTATTTTTCTTCATAGAATAAATGAATTATTAAACTTCATCCCGTCTTAAGGCACTTGTAATCTCAGCACAAAAAAGTGTTAATATGTGTAAATGTCTAAACTAAATGTAAAGGGCATCTTGGTTTGCAGTGAGGATTGCATGCTTTCTCTGCCTGACTGGCTTTCTTACTTGTGATTTTCACATGTATTTCATGTTATTTCACAGGTGGCAGAATATTGTATTTTATGTCTGTTTTCTGTCTTACTGTAGCAAAAAGGACAGCAAATTAAACATTACAACGGACAAACTTGGGCAAGTTAACACACCATTAAGATGAATAAGCCAGTTGCTTGGTACCATGGAGGTGTCTCTGCTGTGAACTCACTAGTAGAGTGGAAACCCAATTTACGCAACTTGCTGTAGAAGGAAAGCTGTATAAGACTTCCTCATTAGAAAAAAAAAAAGAAAACCTATGAAATGGTAAAGTGTGGTGTAGTCAACTTTATGGTACACAGGTGTCATAAATTTATGGAATCAAGACATTTTCCACAGTTGCAAATTCCTTTTTTTTTAATATACATTAAGCTATATTTATTGTATGATATTATTCTCTAGGTACAATAGCAGTAAGTTATATTTCATGTACAATATCTCTCTGTCCCAGTATTTATGTTTGCAACTCTTTCCTATGTAGAGTACAAAAGAATGGGAGAATACTTCATTAGATTACTAAATTGCTGAATCTAATGGAGACTGCAACCACTAATAATACAGTATTTATTTTGCTCTTGTTTTGTTAGCTATCTCTCACTAAAATGGTGCTTTAAAATGCAGGTGACCTCTAATTCTACTGTGAAGAATTAATGGTTCACTTGAACTGTGTACTCTGTGGAATTGGCTGATCAGGAAAGCACATGTGTGAGTGTTAATGATGCACTGTGTCCATTCTGACTGTCTCACTTCACTGCTGTTCCCAGCCTGCCCTTATGCTGTGCAGAACTGCAGAATTTTCCTCCCTGGGCACTTATCTCTGAAGCTATAGAAAATTTTGAAGAGTCCTTCAGAGCCTTGTGGAACTCTGAGAGGAAAGATTATTTCATTGGAAATTTTTCATCACCATTGCCAACTTCTTTTCTTAAAACGGAGGCCAGGGAAAATGCTCAGCTTTTACTCTGTGCATGGCAAGGAACAAAAAAGTGGTATCTGCTGGAGTTTCTGTGCTGTCAGCTGGAACATCAAACTAATGTAGGCCATTCTAGAAGCATTCACCAGACCCATGTGAGCTCAGCTCAGAAATAGCGCAATCAGTATGGGGATGGTGACATCTGTGTTTTTTTCGCCTAGTTCAAAGCACTGACTGGTCAGACAGGCATGTTTTCAAGTCATAAGTTACATGGAGAATGTTTTTTCTGGGAATAGGAAGGAGACATTTTTGTTATAAGACTAGATCTCCAGGATGTGTTACAGTGGGAATACCGCAACACGTGTATCAGACAAGGAGGCCCGTGGAAAGAAATATGTATGGACCGATTCTTGATAGATGATTCAGAGATGTTTATTTCTCCAGCTGCATGGCCGGGGTTCTGCCGAGGAACTGCTTCAATCACGGGACCCGAGGGTCCTTGCCCGCGCAGGGGAACACAAAACAACCAATGGGGAACGAGGCTGACCAGGGGCAGGGAAACCCCGTGCCTCCCCCCCAGGGCCCCTCTCCCAGGATCACATGGCAGGGGGGAAGGACCCCGACATTTCACCCGTTTATTTTTAACAAAAAGAGATTTAAAACTTAACATTGAAAACAACTGGATAAACATGAGATAACAAGGACCATTTCAAAACAAAACAAGCCACCCTCCTGAGTCTTTAAATGTCCAAACAGATTCTCTGGAACATCTTAAGGCTAACAGAAGGGAGACAGGACTCTCCAGGCATGCTTTGTGGGGAAACTGAGGCAGGAGAGGGTTTAGTTTCTTCCCCTTTTCATCCCCCACTTGGCATTGGAAAGGGATTTTTGGGGAAACAATTGGGAAAGGTATGGTTTTGTGAGGGAAACCATGGATGAAAAAACAGATTGGGAATACACTGGGGGTAACAGGATATAGGGTAAAAGGGAAAGGTGGGATTAGGAAAGGGAGACTGTAGGGGGAGCCTACAATGGAGATATTGTCTAACATGACTACGATTTTTAGCATATATACTGCCTTTTACAGGAACACCATCAGGCCCAGTGACCTCAGCTGCTTGTAACCCTTTTCTACCTTGCACAATTTTGAATTCCACCACCTCTCCATCTCCCAAGCTTGGGATGCATTTTTCAGGGTTATTCTTTTTAATAGCAGTTCTATGAACAAATATGTCTTGCTGGTTGTCACATCTTGTTATAAAACCATAATTTTGTCTAACATTATACCATTTTACTATTCTGAAAACCTTAGCTACGGTGATTTTTTCCTTTGTCTGAGTGGCTGCTGTTTTCTGTCTTGCTGTGTTTTTGCTTTCCCTTTCGCTTTCGCTCGCTCCTGTGCTGGAACTGCCAGGGCTGCTGGGGCCATGGGGGCTGCTTGTGCCTGTGTGCTCTTCCTGGGGTCGCATTCAGGGCCACGCGGGCCAGGCCAGGCCGCTCAGGTCCCCGCACGGCGCCTCTGCTCTCAGCTGCGCTGCCGCTGCCTGGGGCAGCGCCCACGTCTCGGCCGGGCCCCTGAGCGATGACCCCCTGTGCCCTGCTCCAGCGCGCATTTCAGCTGCGTGGATCCGCTCCACCGCCAGCTGCCGCCCGCACGCCGCTCCTCTCACGGGGCTCACTCACACTGCGCGGGGCCGGGCAGGCCACAGCTGCGCCATGCTCCGCTGCCGACACTGCAGCTCACATTGCTCCACCCGCGCGCGGGAAGTGCCTCGCTGCTGCTCACAGAGTGCTCAATAAACATGACCTGGGTCGCACGGTCCCTGAGCCAGGCTTCCCTTCGCCAAGACACAGCTGACACTGCTCAACAGTCTCGGTAATTAAATAATATTCATGAAAATATTCTTCCATTGGCATATATTTTGACTCAGAAATTAACTGTGTCCAAACGGTCTTCCAAAAGTCTTTAGTATGAATCAAATACCAAGAAACCTAGAAAAATTTCTTAAACAACCATGCCAGGAAATGTTTCGGTTCCTTTTGAGCTTGAATTAAGCTAAAATTTACAAATCGTTGCTCAAGAATCTTTTCAAGTTTAAGATAAATGTCCATATGTGGCTCTGAGAGCCAAGAGTCCTTCCATGGTTCATCCATAGTTTAGAGATGGAACAGCAAAACAAAACAAGAAGAGAAATCCAGAGTTTACTCACAAATCAGTCGCTGTCCTTAGGGATTGGGGATCGCTCTGCTCACATTATCCACCATTTGTTACAGTGGGAACACTGCAACATGATGTATCAGACAACGAGGCCCGTGGAAAAGAAATATGTATGGACCGATTCTTGATAGATGTTTCAGAGAGATGTTTATTGCTCCAGCTGCATGGCCGGGATCCGCCAAGGAACTGCAGCAATCACGGGACCCGAGGGTCCTTGCCTGTGCAGGGGAACACAAACCAACCAATGGGAACCAGGCTGAGCAGGGGCAGGGAAACCCCGTGTCTCCCCCCCAGGGCCCCTCTCCCAGGACTACGTGGCAAGGGGGGGAGACCCCAACAAAGATGAAAGCACTAATCAGTGTCAGATTCCCAACAGACATTGGCTGGTCCCAATGAAGGTGCTCAGCTGGAGACTACTTCAGCATTAGGCAACTACTGACCTGCTGACATGCGAGTATGTGTGGAAATTACAGCGTGCTGAAGAAACATTCAAAATATTTTCATGTGTTTCTCAAGAGCTGTTGATGGAATTCATGTACCTGCTCTCTCATCCTTTTTTTTCCCATATAAGCACAGAAATGTGCTATAGGAAACGAATACAACTAAGTTTTAATGCAACGTCTTGTTCTAATGGGGCAGCCAGCAGATGCTGTGCACATATACAGCAAGAGGTAATTCTTCTTCTGAAGAGTTCTCAGTGTAAATAACAACAGCAATGATGATGTAAGTCTTAGTGAATCATCAGATTTAAGTCATAGTGAATCATCACAGGAAGTTGTTGACTTATACATAGTGGGGCCAGGCAAAGTGCATGTTTTCAATGTTTGCTTCCTTTGGAAAAAGTAGTCTTGGATTCATGTCTGCCAAAACAGTCATTCATTATGTCTTCACAGCACTACAATTCCAAGTGGCCCTGCATATTTATCTCATTTTTGTTTGGGTTTTTTTTTCTGAAGGCATTCCTAGATGACATTGAAAGACATCTTCAATGATATAAGAAATAAATACCTGGCAGAATGAACTGTTAGGCGACTGTAAACTAGGAAGGGTTGTCTGACTGCAGTTCAAACTTAATGATTAATTTGCAGCCCCAATATAATGCATTTTTAATCATATACTTGAAAGCAATGATGAAATCTGCAGGAGCAGCAATAAGGAAGCAGCACAGCTATACAGACGTACACTGATAACACAGCATGCAAGCAGTTTCTTCCTTGGTTAATTGCTACAACATGTACCAGCAGTGAAAATACTATCCATGTTTTCAGAGTGCTTCTTTCTCAGGGAGCCAGGAAATGTTCAGCCTGTAGGAGATACGTTGTATTACTACTGACTTTCTCATGCAAGGTTTGGTGCAGATGAAAGTGTATGACCTTCAAGTCAACTTGTTTTCTCCTTTGTTTTGTGAGCAATGCCCAAGGTGCTGCCTGTCTTAAAGTGGAATAGCTGTCTGTGAAATAAGCATTGGTGTTGTACTGGTGAGAGAAGAGATGGACAACATGTGTTCTGTAGCCACTTCATTTCAAGAACTGCATTTCATATATAAATAAT
The DNA here is from genome assembly GCF_000691975.1 of Corvus brachyrhynchos. Classification (NCBI taxonomy): domain Eukaryota; kingdom Metazoa; phylum Chordata; class Aves; order Passeriformes; family Corvidae; genus Corvus; species Corvus brachyrhynchos. Next base: position 2,454,526 of record NW_008236230.1, on the reverse strand, counting down.
ACAATCTGAATTTATCTGTAGTTGCACATACATTTTCCCAGCAGCAGTGCTCGTATAAACAACTCCTGGTATCTCTGTAAATTGCATCTTTTCTATCCCCTGGCTAATCCCTCATTTATGCTGGAACAACTGCATATGGGGTCTGTGCTAAAAAACAGATGAAGGAACTCATGCAACTGAAAAAGTTTTTTTTTTCTGAGTTTTTTTAAAATTTATTTTTAGCCAATATTGTTTTCAAATGTGGCACTTGGCTCTTAGCAGCATAGAATTGGAGTATTTTCTATTTCTCCTAAAGTGGGAGGTAGGACTGTAACATCCTCACCATTACTACAGTGCATATTGAGAGCGCGACTGTCAGAAAGTGAAGGGATGATATTAAAAATGCTAAGCGCATGCACTCTCAAAACAATGATAATTATGGAGTACTCATAGTCATTACTTAAGTTAGCAGTCCCTTTTATTTAAAAGTAGGGGTTTTTATAATGGTTCTAGGATATTCTCTATGAATTTTTACCTAATTTATAAGGCAAGTGGTGTTATTGAATGTAGGACTGTGGATTATCAATGAAGTAATAATTATTACCAGTGCTATGGAGGTATAAAATGTTCCCATGTGTTTTGTTTTGCTTTTCTACCATACTGTGGTGATATTTAATTTTTTGTACCTTAAAAGTGCTGAAAATGGGAAAACTTCTCATAGAAGTTCTTGGGAAATTTGCTCCCCTTTCAATAGGAAATATTAAGATGCTTACTCAACTGTCTCAGAATTACAGTGCAGTTTAAGGAATTAATTATTGTACTGGCAGCACACAGATTCTCTTTAGAGCTTCCTGCCATGGTCCTGCTGTGTTGTGCAAGTGCAGTCAGCGACACATTTCTGCTTGTTCTTCAAGCCCTTAGTCATAGCCCAAATAACTTGATTTGACCTAGCTCAGCTGATTCTGGCTTTATTTGTCTCTACAGTGGATCACCACTCTTCCCATTCCGGATAATGAAGGGAAAAGGGATGAATTAATGCTCCTGGCATGAAAACAGTGTGCCACACTGTTTGCATAGGCCGTGAGTCATGGTTTCCTTGATGGACGGGAGGGAAGAGATTCATAATGAACTGGCAGCACTGCCCCTCCTACTATCTCTAGTTGTGACTAAGAACATGACATTGCTCATCCAGAGACAAAGGTGACAACTCCATAGAGTAAGGAATGTTTATGTACGCTATTGTGTGCAATGGTACATACACTGATGGGCAAGATGGCAGTGGAGCTTTGTATGAGGTATTTCTCTATGACTAGATAAAACCAGTGAGCTGTGAAGACACATAACCTTTCAGTGGTAGCTGTTTTGATGAATAACTAATTCTAGTACTTCCAGGGATGATACTCTGTATGGTTTGGAGAGATGACTTGTGAGTGTGTTTTTGAAAGCACAGTAACACACCTTGCAACCTAAGGCACACTCTCCCTTTATGATGGATCTAAGTCATATGGAATTCTTGTCAGTTATATACCAGATTCAGAATTTTGTGGGAAGGAGATGCAGTATGCCTGTGCAGGGAACAAAGGTCAGAGAGATGGGAAGTGAATGCTGCAGAACCATGGTGAGTCATTTAAAGTCACATATTTAATTGATTCATATAAGAACATCATAAACACTCCTATAACTTCCATCACAAGGATTATGCATACTGCAAGAGTTGCTTAATGAGGCTTACCTAAGTCTCTGCCAGCCCTACCATTCTGCAAGAAAAGAAATAATGGAGCATTGTAATAACTGAGCCTAAAGATGTCTGTTCAGTAAACACAGAAAATTTCTCTGAACAGAGATAATTTCTTTCCACTGGAAGAGCAATGTAGGTCTGCATGTGTGCCTGCTTGCACATATGTGCAAAGGCTTTAAGGGGAGTGGATGTGCTCACCAGAGAACAAAAAAGTGCTTGTGCTTGTAATGTGCAAGTAATTAAAGTTGCTGAAGCATTATTGGTGCTATACACTGAAGAAATGCTTATTTGGCAAAAGAAAAAATATAAAGGTTCTGATGGAAACAAGGGTACTTTGATACATACATCATGTCTCACAACAATAATGAAAACAGGGCCAGAAGAAGAGATAGGGGCCAGGAAACGGCACAAAACTTTGTTAACAGATGTGCGTCAGAACAAAATAATGGGAACAGGCCAGTTCTGACTACACTTATTCCTCAGTAACTCCATCATACCCAAAAGGATATTACAGATGTGACCAAGCAAAAATTTTGCACACAAGGAAAGAGTAAAAAAAATATTCTGTGAACTTGGAAGCAATGGAATTGACAGGGATAAAGATTATTGAATAAGGCTTTGAAGGATTCCACATTATCTTGCAGATAACAGAGAAAGCACTGCATGCTGTGGAGGAGTCCATTACTGCTGTAGCTGGTGCCGCTGTTTGCAGTGGGAGCACAGCTGGGCCAGGAGGGAATGATTCATCCACTGCCCAGGTAGCTGACCAACTGTGTGTTTAGTGAGTGTGGAGCAAAGCTATCTCCTCAGGCTGCTGAATTCCTCCAAGCTGGGCTGCAGCAGCAGAAGGCAGTGGCAAGCTAAGGAGGGATGCCCCCAACCACAGCAATAATCAATGAGATGAGCTGTCAATGAGATGAGGTGGTCAGTGTGCTTCCAGGGAACCCAGCTGGGGCTTATGCAGACAAAGCAACAGCTACAGAACTGTGAAGGAGGGCAATACATATTCTTGCTGGAGCTGGTCCCAGATACTCTAACTCCCAATCCCACTTTTATTCTTAGGGGAGCACAAAGAGGGTTTCTGTTTAGTCTGTATTTAGAGAGTAAGAGAGAAAGGGGGCTTCTGATCCCCCTCCTCATTTACACAGCAGATCAACAGAAGCCATCATTTGTTGATTTTTAGTGGGTTAACCATGCTGATTTTCAGTCTGTTTTTGCTGAAATCAGAAATCAACAGATAACCTCCACCTCAGCTAATTTAGTGCTCATGGGTTCTTTGAGCTTTCCCTTTCAGTATCCTCACAGGAAAATGAAATGGGGAGGAGTGGCCAACTTACCATTAGAGCCACTGTCAGCTGCCAGCTGGCAAAATCAGAAAACAATCCCTTTTTGCTGATTATTCAGAAAGCTTTGATGGTCTACACAAGTCTGGCACTGTTGAGCATGGCAGGAGCCACTATACAGAAAAGCATCAACCAAACTGCTCCCTAGGGATGTACAATGTGAGTAATAGTGGGTTAATTTCTCTGGAAATTTCTGAAAGGGATGATTATGTATCAATATTTTATTCCAGATGACTAAAATGAAGTGTTGGAAAAGCCTCAAGGGACTCATACAATATTGTCAAGGAGACTCTTTCCTTCTGTTCTTAAAGGTGGCTTGCAGTACATATATAAATATATATGTACACATATATAAAACTTTTGCCATTTAGTGCTACTTTACAAAGGAAGAAGACCTGAAAGTTACTTGATTTGGTTTACCCTTTCCCTAGCAGGCAATTGTTTCTTTAATTTAAGAATATCTACTACTTTCTCTGTTTCTCTTTGCTTTACAAGGAAGTATAGGTCATGAAGTTTGTATTTTCTTAGGCTTTAATTGAAACTGAGATTAGTGTACTGGAGCTTGAGTCTTTTTTTATATCTTTGAGCTCTTTATGTAGCTATTGCTCAGATGTGTGAGTAGCATAGGTGTTAGCCAAAACAAGGGATTAGATTGCACAGCTTTTGCAGTGATTTAATTAAATTGGTGCAACCCCAGTTCAGTTTTGTTAGATCAGCACAAAACCCCATGCATAGACAAGCCCAAAGCATTTTAGAGAACTTGATGAGAACTTCCTTGCTTTCACATTTTTCCTCCTGTTCTTCTGGTGGGACGAGGCTACTGGTTCACAACTGTCATAAAGGCTTCTGGGAGTCAGATTGTAAGTAAGACCTGAATAAAGAAAACATGCTTCAAACCACTCATCAGCTTTATCACTGCCCTTTTCACTTTTTGAGCAAAGAGAGTATTGACCCTGTGGGAAAATGCTGTGCTGAAAGCCTATGAGAGCCTTTTAAGCATAAGACACTGGGTCTGCTCTGGGATCTGGAAATCAATCTGCTCTACAGTGATGCTTCCCACCAGCCCTGAAGAACAACAGCTACCCTCAAACAGACGAAGACACCTGGCAGCAGGCAGCAGAAGATGATGCAGGAAAGTCAGGGCAGGAAATAGTACTGAGAATTTGTTTCAAATTGGCACATCCCACCAACATGGGTTCAATTCATTCCCACTGTTGTTCCATTCCAGGACTGAAAAGAACAGAAAATGAAAGCTATAGTTCTGTGACTTACTTTTATCCTTGGATAAGAGAGTGGTAACACTTCTTCAGCATGAGAAGCAGAAGTGGTGTGTCTTAAAATTGTAAGGGCTATCATGGAGAGAGATGACCTCGCACATTTGTTCTAGGGATCGATCCCCTACATCTTCATTGCTCCATCCTCTTTTTCTTTGTGTCAATTTTTCTATTTTATTGTCCAAATGGAAAACAATAAATATGGCAATTTGGCCAAGATTTCCAGGCCTCTGGCCTGGTTAGTAGAACATGGAGAAATAGCCATATGCAGGCCTTCCCTTTTATTGCACAGATGGTATGGGCTTGCACAATAACTCAGTTGCACCTCAGATACCTCTCAGTGTGTCAGATTCACTGTGGTGTGTCACATTGTGCACGCTCACACACTTCTGACTGTGAAATACTAGATAAAAATACAGCTACTTTAATTAATTTAGACATGTGAGGATTCTGCATAAGCGAGGCACATGTTTTTGTAGTGAGGCAGAGGCCAGAATGTCTCTCCATAAACAGAAGTAATTTTGTGTGCTCTGCAGTGCATCCAAAAGCCATTATAAGCAGTATGGCAGTCCATACTCCTTCTGTCTCACTCCTTGTGTTAGTGGTGACTGGTGATAATAAAGGAATTAAAAATAGGAACAATGCAAAGACTGTTACATAAAGGAAGTGACTGCTTTGCACGGGATGCATAATGTGCCTGCTCTAAGATTTTAGTATGCATTTATGCTCCTTTCTGAGGTTTGCGACTTGGAAATATTTGGTTTTTCATAGACAAAATCTTTGTTGACAACTCTGTTCCATAAAACTGTAGGATAATTCAAGTTGGAAGTAGCCTCATATCTCTAGTCCTACCTCATTCTCATTCTCTGGAATTTATCCAGTTAGGTCTTGAAAAGCTCCGAGGATGGGGACTGCATTGCTTCTCTGCTAGCCTGATTTCTGTCTGACACAGGGAAATGTTTGTACTTATATCCACCCTGAACATATCTTGTCTCAGTTTATGCCCATTGTCTGTCATCCTCCCGCCATGGGCTGCAGTGAAGAGCCTAAAGCCACCTCCTTGTACATACTGGGAGGCTGCTAGTTAGATGTATCAAAAGCTACTTCTTCTCCAGGATGAACAACCACCATTTCCCCAGCCTCTCTCTACCAGACAAGTGTTCCAAAGCCTAGAACATCTTGGTAGCCCTTTACTGAATGTGCTTCAATGTGTTAGTGGATTTCTTGTATCAGGGAATCCAAATCTGTACAGAGTATTTTAGGCGTTGTCTAACAAGTACTGAGTAAAGGGAGATTATCACTTTCCTGGCTGTGCTTCTGCTGAAC
>NW_008236230.1:2410227-2448748 GCF_000691975.1 Corvus brachyrhynchos | reverse complement strand
GAACCAGCCCAGGATGCTGTTGGCTTTCCCAGCTGCCAAGCAGATTGCTGGCTAATCCTGACTGCCCCCTATGATTCTCAGGTCCTTCTTAACTAGCTGCTCTGCAGCTGGTCAGTACCCAGCCTGTATCATTGCCAGGGTTATTCCTTCTCAGGTGCAGGACTTTCCTTTTTCCCTTGCTAAATTTCATACGGTTGTGGTTGACCAGTTCCTCCAGATTATCTAGGTCAGTCTGGTTGTCAGCCCTACCCTGAAGTGAGTCAACTGGTTCCCCCTGTTCAGTGTCATCTGCAAATCTTGATGAGAGTTTACTCCATCATCCCTCTGGCTTACAATAAAGGTGTTGAAAGATACTAAGAATGATGTTAGATTATTAAAATGTTGTCTATGTTTTCATACATAAGAAAGCCTCTGGAAGAAGCGCTTACTGCCTGTTAGACCCCTCCACTTCCTGTAACCTCAGGACATTATGTTTGGTAAACAAATGTGTGAGTCGTGTGGCAGGCACAGTCCAAGCCCTAGCATGCGGTTGCGTCATCTGCACAAAAGGTGCATGGCTGCAGCTCCATGCTCAGCCTCAATGCTGCCATGATCATCTAAATGGATGAAGTGGTTCTTGTCCCTATGGATTAGAGTCCCTGCAAACCAGTCCTTCCCACAAGTCAGCCATATCACAGGGAGGGAGTGTCCTCAATGAATGTAATCATTAATTGATATACATATGCAGAGTGTAGAGGGTATATAGTTCTCTGCATAAGAGAATGGGACATAACCTCAGGAAAGACAGTTCTTGGATCCATACAATCATGAATAAGTCAATTATGTTCTTTTACATTTTAATTTTTTGCCTCTAAACTAAAGAAAGTAACATTGCTGTACTACATAAACATCTTTTGAGGGTAATTAATGTTTTAGAAATATTGGTGATTGCATTTGGGTAACAGTATTTTCTTCAGACTCTGAGTGAGAGCAGAAGCCTGTGCATTATACCCCATACATAAATATACCATGGGTTATGCTTGGTCCTCAGGGGCAGGTTTCACATGGGGAGAAGGAAAATGGAGGAAGATTGTAAAGTACTGCTACACGAATGATCAGAAACACACATATGTATTTTGGAAATTCCTCTCTAAAAGCATAACAAGAACTTCATAACAAAACTGTTGTGTGTCTAAATTTTATAATGCGGAGGCCAATAATCTATATAAACCTTAAACTAGGACATGTGTGATTAAAATATTCCATATGCAATTAGTACAAAAACATTTTAAATAGGAAAGTTGATTGTCGTTTGTTTAAAAGTCATGCTCTCCTTTCATTGTACAGACCAACTGCTCATAATCACAACTACACCTGCTTTTAACTTTTATTTCTCATTAAGCGTAAAAACAAAGCAAAATAAACTCCTAGTGTTGAGCCTGACCCCATGCCCTTTGAAAACAAAGGAAGAACAAGACTCCTGGTAACTTCAGAGGGCATTGCATCCAGCCCATTGTTTTTAAAAGTCAAAAGCTAACACAGATTGTTCATTTCCTGGCATTGGCATCAGCAGTAAATGGGATTGCCTCACAAAACGTTTGCTCAGTCCTCTGGGACAAAGGATAAGAGCATGTTACATTGCTCAACAATGACCTCCTCAACCAGCTACACAGCAGCACTGTTTCATTTCAATAGCTCATTACCTCCTTGTCAGTAAAATGAGTCCATGGAGTTGAAACTATGGGAAGAAGAGTGAAAGCCAGCAAGAAGGGTGGGTCTGAAATACCATTCTCGAACATACACTGCTTCCCAATGAATCATGTAGGAGATAGAGGCTAAGGTTATGGAAAGGCAGCAAGGTGATGATTTATTCATCTGAGGGAACATAGGGGCTGCTTGATGGCCACAATCTTCTTGGTATCCCTCTAGGACAGGAAGTATCCTTCTGTGTTGTAGCCCCTACAGGGTAAGCATCTATACCATTGCCAGGTGTCAAGACTCCCTCCATAGCGAATGAACAGAAATAGGCCTTCCTACTCTATCTCCTAAATGGAGGTGATTCATTTAATCTATTTTAGACATCGGAAATGGGATGAGAGGAGCTCTGCCCTCAGAAGGCCTGTTCCCTTGACTATAAAGAGAGCCTAGACAGTTAACTCAGAGACAGACACCTACAATGCAGAATCTATATTTGGACAGATGAATCCCACTGCTGGTGTTTACTATAAATAGAGAGAAGTGCACAGTATATTTAAAGCAGAAAATCCATTGGGTACTGCTGAGATTATTGTTAATGCTGCTTAAACTAGTTAATTAAATAACTAGTCAATCACCCCCTAGTGTCGAGAAGACCAGCCATACAGCTACTGAAGTCAATAGCAAAACTCATGCAGGCAACAGCAAGAACTCACCTGTGTCTATGTAAACCCATGCATTAAAGCAAGAGGAAAACCCAGCCTTATTTCTAGATCCAGTCCTTTTCATTTTTCCACATTATGGAAATTTGAATATTTCTGTCTGCTGGTTGTAGTTGAAGGAAGCAGCTGCAAAGCTCAGCTGAACAGCTACAGCTCTCCTTGTGAATGTTCCTAGTCCGCCCAATTGCACAATCCAAGACATAAATGGAAGCCTGTTTCAAGGGTGTTCTCTGCCCCCATAATTTAAGACTGAACTGCCATTTAAGACCTATTACTAATAAATTTCAGGTAATGTCTTTACAAAATTAAATAGCTGGCAATGACAAGTTTCTATATCATAGGAATGACAGCCCTGAATGTCATCAGTGTAAATCAGATCAAATTAATGATTCTGGTACCTAAACTGCAAAAATGCAGCACTTGATACTGCACAATCAACTATAGCTATACTGACTATAGTAAGAATGTGTTCATTTACTCCTTCATAAATCAGTTTGAACTGGGTTGTGGAAACAGTTTGATAGGCGAGGGATGAATCTGTGTGGGTATTTTTATGATTAAAGGGAAGAAAACCTTTCATTAGACTGACTTCCAGGTGGCTGCTATCTCTGAGAGAATGTGTTATGAAAAATTGGACACATTTACCATAGAGAAAGACTCACCAGCCTAAAAGGCTGGCTGGATTGTTTTGAAATTTATGGTGTTTGGTGAAAATTTAAAGTCTGTTCTTGAAATGCAAACCAGATTTAGCCATGACAGCTAGAACACAATCCTTTGTTTCCTCCCTGCTTTATTAGGGGATTTGATTTCTCTGGTGGAACATCACATTCCAGTAAGCATCCCTGGTTGAAATGAAGCACAAGTTGTTACTTGTTGACTTCTCCCTATCTGTGTGATAATTGGAGACTATAAATGTGAAATGCCTACTACAAATGTGAAATAATCTCTGAGAAATCTGTAGGAGTTCACGAAGTGCTGCAGTGAGCTCTAAGAGTTAAAAATAGCAGAGGGGTTAAGAAATTGGAAAACAATCACTCATTCAGAGAGATCTTCTTCTATTCAAGGGTGGTATGATGATGTGGCAGGTAAGATAAGGGTGAAGTGACAAATTAGTGGACCCAAACAGGTGGATGAAGAACAGAAGGGATGGCCTGTTCAATCTCACATCACCTGTTGAACCTTCTAAAAGCAAAATAGCAGGAACCATTATGGTGGAAGAGGTTTCTGAAGAACTTCCTGAGGAAAGGACACTGGTTAACTTTTTCCCCCACTGGGCAATTTCCACCAGACCCAGGCCATCAAACAAGACTGTTGGTTCTTCCCAACAAACTGGCTAAAAAAAAAGATGTCCTGCCTTGACTTTCCATGTTCTTAAAGTCTCTTTCTTCCCCTTAGTTTTATTTTTTGATCTCATGTTTTGCCACTCAGCTTTTAACGGCGCTTTGAGTTGGCCTGTGCTGCTCTACCAATGCAGGATGATGAGTAGAAGGAAGGAGACCTGACTTGGCCGGGCAGGGGATGTCCCACGTAGGCAGGAATTGTGCTCCTGGCCAGCAGTTACCACGTTGACCGGCTACTCCAAACTGTTTTCCAAGACTACACAGTTGTTTCATTGCCTTAAAACCACAGCAACAGCTACACCTCCCTTGCTTTCCAGTCTCCTATCCTTTCTGCTTTTCCTGTCTATATTTATTATCAAAAGCAGCAAATCAATCTTTAGTCCCATAGTCGTGATCCGAGAGATGAATAAGAAAATTAAGCCTTTCTTGCTGTGCTAAGAAGGACTTCTGGATAGCATAATGGATTCTAAATTAATAACTTGTGTCTAGGAAAGGTACTCTGACAGATTTTGATTAAGTTGGTCTTGTTAACCACTTGATTTCAATTTCCAAATGCTGTGTTTTGTTTTTGTACATACTAATCAATATAATTCCCAGATCTGGCATGAATTTCTAGTGCAGCTGCCATGTGCCTGAGCAGGCTAAAATCTCTTTACTTAAAACCACAGACCATGTTAAATGGTTTAATACTTTACATTGGGGAGAACACATTAACACCTATGGCTGAAGTCTCACTTATTCCATCGAAACCAACATGACTCATTATATCTAACTGTTGTTGCTACTGATGCCACACTTTATTAGAGATATATCTGTTTAAAACTTCTGAACTGCCTTTCCACCATTGCATAATTTCCATCTAGATTGTCAGGTTGAAAGAAAAAACTAGGTTCATTTATTTTAGCTATTTGGCCATGTGAGTGACAAAGTAAAATCTCATGAAGGCAGAAGCAAGTACTGATGCCTTGGAAAGTCACCAAAGAAGGCAAAAATGAAGGTTTTTACCAGATACTGCATCTAACATTAATACATTTTGAGAAAAACGTAAGTTAAAACACAATATATTATAGAGGTAGTAGAGCATGTGCAACCTGCAATAATTTACTCAGGATAAATGATCATGTCCTGCTCTCAATGAAAAGGAGCTTGGGAGTCATGAAATGGCAGAAGATGAATCTCTGTTTCCTTTTACACGTCCTTTCAAGGTGAAGGAGGTCAAATAAAGCAGCCTCTAAGCTTATAAATCACTCTTCTAGACTAGTTTAAAATATCATTCTACAGAAACAGAGGTGACAGGTTTTTAAAATGAAGATAAAAGAAGTTGCTGACAAGTATTTGATTTGTTGAAGGCTTTCAGTAAGAACTTTGGAAAGTAAGAAAAAGGAGAAATTCGGAAGAAAATAGGAAAATCTCTGGTGGGTAGAGTTGTTAATAATGAAAACGGAAGAAACCCTGATATCCAAGAGCACAAGATTTCTGGTGAAAGGTGGGAATGGATGAAGTGTGTTTAAATCCTGTTACAAATGAAGTGCAAAACATTCCTGAAGAAAAGAACCCCAAACTTTCTTTTTCATGAATTTGCATTTTATTTAGAATTTCTTGTAGTCATCGTGTCTTCACAATTCCTGAGACAAGCACTACAAGGACTTTGTGAAAACATCCTGCAAGTTTCCCATGCCTCAAAGATTATTTATATAAACATTATTTGACATGAAGTCAATACAACATGAAAGACATTAAACTGAGTTGTTTTAATAACAACCTTATTAGAGTCAAGCAACTAGTAAGTAGGGAACAGACGAGAGACTGTTGTCTGAACATTTTAGACATGAGGCATTTTCCTCACTGTGAGAAAGAACATGTGTGTTTTCAGCCATGCTATAGTCAAGTTTCAAGTAGGAACAGAAAGGGGAACAGTACTTTTATTCATGTATCTCTTCAGTCAGTTCACGGAGTAATTCTGACCAGCAGACACAGTTTTAAACATTACTGTTCTTTCCTGCAATATGAGCAAAACTGTGTTTAGCATTGTGTTAGTTGACATGTTACCTATTGCAATGCACTTTCCGAAACCTAAGATGCCAAGAGGGTTTTCATTAGCAAGTCTCCACTGGTCTCATCCTAGTGAAGGCCGGGCTGGTATGAACTAGGTTTTTGTCAGTGATTTATACTGATGTGTCCTACAAGTTTTCTCATTTCTTCTAAAGCCTTTTGACAAAGCAGAGAACACTGGTTGTCCGTCCTTCTTACATGGGGTAAGATATTAGGAAAGGTTTCGCTTCCATGGTGTGATCATTTTTACTAGCAAGAGGTCATGCCTGCAAGAATGAGTGATTGAGGGGTAGTCATTGGTCGGGTGCCCAGAAGTCAAATGAAGTTAGGTCTGAAGAAACAATTGGGGCTGTGGACTTTATGTTTTTGTTTCTAGTCAGAGAGACTGTATGGGCTTTTATGTGCTCATGAAGTGAGTTTGGCACACACATTTTCTTCTGACAGATTGCTTTGGGTTTTCATACCTGCTTCAATTCTCCTATACTTCTTTATGAATACTGAGTAACTAAAACAATCCAAAATGTTGCTGTATAGACACACATTTATAATTATACATAGGCATAAAGGTTGAAAAACCTTGGTCTGTCCTCCTTGTTTGGTATGTGTGACTCACCTAAACTGCAGCCACAGTATGTGTGAATCTGTTGGCACAGGAGATTACAGCTACAGAGAGAGGCTGGATTTGAATGTGAAGAAGTCCCTCCCTTGAGCTTCCCTGCTGTCATCCTGTCCCTGTGTTTTCTGAGAGCAATGTCCTCACACTTTTACAGCTGTTCTGGCCATTCTTGAATATTTCCACATTTTTAACGTTATCCATGTCCAAGGGCATACTGACCTGCTGCTTGGCTCTGAGTAATGATCATCTTCATTCACACTGAAAGTTTTTATTGCTATCCCTCTTGAATGTCTTGCTCTGCCACCAGCACATGTAGATACAGAAATAATATAAACAATATCTATAGCCATGTCTTTTAATTCCAACAAGCTACTCTGTTTTGGGAAGAGAGTGTGGGTAATGATATATTTTGCTAGTTAGGATTGATGATTGCTCTCATGATAAATGTGAAGTTCTCAGGCTGATCCTTGCTTGTCACTCAGTTTAATTACATTTTCTAGAGCAGGTTTCGCACAGTGCCTGGGCAGAATAGTTACTGTATTTGTCTTAGGGGAGCTGTTTCTTCTGATATTGCTCCAGGGGTGGTCTGAGATGATATTTACTGTGTTCAGGAGAAGACACAGTCAGCTACAGTGCTGTTTCTTTACAGGAAACTGCCTACTGTCTGACATGGACATCAGAAGGAAAGGAAGAGCATTTTGATTAAACAAAGGAGAAATATATCCACTTAGTTAAAATTAGATCTTTCCTTTTTTTAAAAAAGTGAGCAAATACTCTTTCAGATCAACAACAACAAACAACAATAACAAAACCCAAGATAGAAGAGAGAACCAAATTTGCACTTCATGTTTTTAAGCACTGCTGATTTGGAAGCCAACCATGCATGGCAATAGTTGCTTATGCACTGTACATGCTGTACTGCAAAAGCATATCCGCTACGGCAGGCCAACCAGAAGGGAAAGCACGGAATTTTCCGTTCAAAAAGAAAAGGTCTCATTACTCACAAGCATTTTGTTCTCAAGTTAACTCCTTTGTGTCTTCTTTTCTAGTAAGACTGACCTTACATCTGAGCAGTTCAATAACACCTCTGGTATGGTGTTCAAGGGTCTTGAATTATTCTCTGATGTTTAGTCATTGCTATAGCATATGTAGTGTTTCTTACTCAGTTTTCCATTTCTCAGTTAATACTGTCAAGGCTTCTCACCTTTGCTGAGGATGTCTGCTTTTCCTCTTGCTTGATACTGCTGTTGTTGTTGCTGTTCCCCAGTGATAAACAAACTGAAGGTGAACACGAGCTTGTTCATGAAGGCTTGACCTGAAGCCCAGGGGCTCTGTCTCTGGAAGCACATAGGTGAACATGGAGTTATTGTGGGAATCTGTTCACAAATAATAACCTACATTTAAGGCACTAAAGCATCATCCTGAGAAAATAACAGCATCTTCACTGTTACATTTCTTGACACAATTAGGACCCACTGTTAAGGGCAGCCAGAGAATATCAAGAACTTTCATGTATAGGGAACAGAATCCTGTTCTTCTATCTCCTGGGTTTGGTTATCACAGCTCTTCAGAGTGAACTCCTGGATGTGAGGAGAGAAACTGGGCTAGAAAACACAAGCATGGCCCTCTGTACCATCAAGAAACCAAGGAACAACACCACAACAAAACCACTGTGTTTCGGGAACAGAAACTGTAAGGGAGTTTCTGGAAATAATCCAAGCCAGATCTCAGTAGGAAGATTTGAATGCTCAGAAACAGAAAAAAACCCCAAAACATTAACAGATGTTTGCCTACAAAATGGGGTAACCATAAGAACTGACTATTGCATAATTTGGTACTGCAATTATGATTATGACAATTCCATTACTTTCTTTCACTATTGTGTTTATTAATTATTAGCTTGTTGCAGGAAACTTCTAAATTAACACTGGGAAGTCTGTGCAAACTCTCTTATTGTGTCCCCTGTGTTTTTTGCATATTTTCACATACATCTACTTTGTGATGAAATAGTTTGTTTTGTGCCAAGTATTCAGCCACAGCTACTATGGCATCCTATAAAAATAGTTTTTTGTGAAGGAGTGCTACTGTTATTTGTCATGGTACATGTACCATCGTGTATATGTCCAAGCCCCAGCCCCAGAAAAGGAAGTAAACTAAATGATTTCCTTACATGAAAATACAGCAAGGTATTATGCCTGTAAAGGTAGCAGTCATTCCCCTCCTATATTTGAGGGCCAGGACACCCACACATTTGGCATTTTGCCACATACTGTTAGGTAAGGTAATGTTGCATGCACAGCAGGCTGTTCTTATCCTCCATCTGTTCTAAGTCATGCAAATTCAAGGTGTGTGTCCCTCAAAAGTCCACTTTTCCAGCACCATCCAGTCTGTAGCCAGCACAGAGGCAAGGATGCCCTTGTGTACAGGTTCTGTAATAGCTGAGCTATAAGAGCAGTGGAGAGAGGTGGGCTTTTGTTGCATTAGGGCTCGATTCACTTGCAGCAGAGAGCTGAGATTTAGGCTGCAATTTCATCCCTTGCACCTGAAAAGTGTGTGTGTGGAGGATGGTTGTTCAATTTGGCATGTGAGGTGTTGTCAGTTGTCATATTTGAGCAATGCCTCAGTCTGTTCATGATTTTGGCAGTCTAGAAGAAAGGTTGGTATTTCTCTGAGTTCATCTAGCGTATGCATGTGCTCTTAAAGTATTTGTTATGTTCCAAGTCTTTATAACAAATACATACCAGTCACAACATCTTTTCCACTGGGACTAAGTTACATGTAAGTAAGGCTTAACACATGAAGCAATGGGAAAAAAATAGACCTGATGTTCTCAACAAAAATACCATTTTCTGTGTGTTGTAATAGGGTTTTTTTAACTGCCAGAACAGTGGATGTGTTTTAGAGATAAAATATGATCCATCATTGCTATACTTTCAATGTAAAATGGTACACTGAGATCAAAGTACACTGAAAGCAACCTCCCTTCTCTTGACATTCATAGAAGTTGCTGCTATGTTCAACGGTCAGCTTCTTCTGTAGCCTTTACATAAAATGTCATGTGTGTTGTGTGATCATGGCATGCTGCTGTGAAGAGCAATGGCAGCATAAATAGACCAGGAAGGTGAACTGAATTT
The DNA here is from genome assembly GCF_000691975.1 of Corvus brachyrhynchos. Lineage (NCBI taxonomy): Eukaryota > Metazoa > Chordata > Aves > Passeriformes > Corvidae > Corvus > Corvus brachyrhynchos. The sequence continues at coordinate 2,439,210 of NW_008236230.1, read as the reverse complement.
GCTTTAGGGATCCAAGGCAGATTCTGACTGCATTGGCATAAATAAGAGTCACTTAACTTAATCCCAGGTTTACAGCACTGTTACTGAAATAAAAAATGGCATCTCTGTAGCTGCATTCTCTAACTCCTCTGAAATTCTGGTCTGAATCTTGACAGTAGTTAGCATAGTTGCTTCCATTTATATCTTCAATACTTCTTTTGGATTTCTATTGTCTTCCCTCTTTCTTCACTTTCTGTGCAGCTGTCATCATCGCATTTCAACTCCAGTTAGAAGACCAAGGCAGATGTCTCCCAGCAAAGGCTTTGCCAACATTACTCCAATGACAGCTGTGGGAGCAGTGTTGTGATAACAGCATGACCACCAACATCAACAGAGAATGACCACATCACATCTGCAAAGCTTTTCAGCTTCCACTGGCTTGGGGCCTGCAGTCTCAAATCACTTTTATACTTGAGTCTCTCAGCTGGCAGCACTTAATGCTACTTAGCTCTCTAGTATATTAGATACATTTAAGTCTAATTTTTGGGGGGTTATTTCAGTTTTTAAAACCTGAATTATCACAAAGTATTGTAATCCTGGGGTGAGAAGGACTTTTAAACATTCCTCTTCCTGAGTTTACCCCTAGGCCTAGTTGTATCTGAAAATCTAATTGAAAGTTTCAAAACATTAGTGAACCACAACTTTCAGTTCCTCGAAATGGAAATTAGCATGGCAGTATAAAGAATTACCTCGACATCTACTAAAAGAAGAGAAAATTTTCAGCTAGCAAATACCAACAGCTTCCAAAAAACCCCAAAACAAACTTATCTTATTAGTGTATATTGGTGTTGTGTTTAAGCTTGTCTATGTATAGTTCTAAAATGCACCAAGGTAAATATTCATAGGTGAAAATAAACACAATTCAAAAAAACATATGCTTGACATGGAAGCAACCGTGTAATTTCAGTGATATTTCTACGTGCTCCCACATATACCAGGGTCTGTGTAGGGATTTCATCTGTGACAAAATACTTTGTCAGGTGAAGTCCTAACTTGGTAACACAGCTCCCTCATACATCAGTAAGTTGTACCTTTGCTTGCACAGCCCATGCAGGTACCTCTATAGAGTTGTTGCGCCATTTGATAGGAGAGTAGTACCAAGGGTTTCCTCCTCTCTATGTTTCCAGGCTGAGCCTGAAGATTGTTGCAGAGAGTCTTCATTTATTCATTACACTAAACATCATATGGTCACTCTGACTTTTCAGCAAGCAGGACTTTCAGCAGATATGTGAATAAAGTTCCTTATAAAGTAGTGAACCCATGTCCATGGTTCTCCCTGTGGCAGCACAGTCTAGGAGCATTGTGATTCTCTTGAGCTGTTAAATGGAGCAGGAAGGATGTCCCAATACCTCTTTACCCCTGATAGTTGTGATAACCATTATCAGTCACCAAACAGACTCAGCTCTAAGTTATGCTGTGCAAATAGGAACCAAACCCATTGTTTCCTTGGAGATATCCCTAACGCAGTTTGCTACAAAAGCATTTGGTTCTCAATCATTAAAAACATTCATTGCTCTAAGTAGGACTGTCCCCACTTATTATAGAAGATGACACAAATGCATCTAAGCCCAAGGCACATTGCAAATTACTGGTTAAGCCTTGACTATGCAGTAAAGCTTGTACTTGACTATGCTGGAATTTGACATAGAGCATTGGGTTAACCACACACACCATTTTTACAACAATTGCTGTCATACCTTGAGTTATCTGAAGCATTCAGCCTCTTCCCCCCCTGCCCCCAGAAGGTAGCTCCTCCAACTGTAGTTTCCTCACTTTCCTGGGCTATAGGATCTATTTGATTAATTAAAGAAGGTGCAGCCAGGGGATTGTCACAAGTGCCTCTTGCAACATTTTCAAGGTTGCGCTGAGCTGGAACTTGTGGAACTTGTAACACCTGATAGCAGACTTTGGTCCCATTTCAGGAAATCATCCCTGCGCAAAGAAGCTTATTAACATATACTCAAGTTCTGCAGCAGACAGTGTAAAATATGCACATTCTTAAAGTTAAGACAGTATTTCCCTGAGAGTAACTTGATATGACTTGCAGGTGCAAGCTCAGGCAAGACAGTGTTTATTGAGGTCAGTGACCTAGGTTGTATCTCTCCATTGCTGTGCTGTAGCACATATAGAATGAGGATTTCAATCCCCCCAAAAAAAGAGACATTTTACAGGAGAATATTTGGAACAATTTTTTTTTTGTATATTTAAAGGAAAAATCTGATCTCAATTGCCCTAAAAGAAACGGCGATTCATTTGTAGTATGAGCAGTCAGGCAAGCGAAATGTACTTAATTGAAAGAGGAAATAATTTTAGTCAGCTTCAAATTCCTTTTGCTTATGCATTCCTTATCCATGCTTATTCAGCTCAAATATTTGTTTGAAAAGATGCTCTGGTGAAAAATTGAACCCTATGATTAATGGCCAAAGACCACACCCATTTCATCACAGCCACCCAAGAAATTTTTCAAAACCAAAAAAGATTTATTTGAAATCTCTAAGTACACAGCAAACATAAATAAAGTGGTTTTAAAATACAGGTATTTGTAAAGCTTCTATTTCATCACAAAATGAAAAATAGCTCTAATATTTTGGGGTTTTTGGCTTACCCATGAATCACATCATATTCTGCTATTAAAGACTTGCTTGCGTCTTCCCACTTTACTATCAGTGACATTTTAGTGTTATCTGAACTTACTTTCTTCTTAGGTTCATTTCACTTTTCAAACCTTCCAGTTAGAGGAACACTTTAGACCTTAGAGTATAGACACTGTCAGTCCAAAGGCAGAGGACTGCTGGAGAGCTTTCAGGAGCAGCCTTCTTTGATTACTGTACTCAATGTGTCTGTTTAACTTCCTATAAACAGCTAATGCCAAATATATGAGAAACTAATTTGGCCTTGTTTAAATGCAGGACTTTGACTGTCTGTGAGTGCTTTTATTGAGAAAAAGATTGCCCTTTTTCTAAAAATTACACTTTTAAAATCCATGGTGTTTCACAATTGAGCACTGTTGTTCTAAAATTACAGCACTCGTGAAGATCTGAACTACCATAACTGTGAGTATAATATGTGAGCCATTTTGTTATTTTGGTTCCACTTAACCATGTAGGCAGATCCTTATATTCACATAAAATCGGTTATTTCAGCTTATTTCGTATCCGTGAATTTCCCTGATGCCCTATTTTCTCACTTAGATGATGGGTTCTTTGTACAAGAGCTGAGCTGATTGGTGCAAATCCAAGGACAGTTGAATGATAGTCCAATGCACTGTCCAAATCTATTTCTAATCAAAACAGAGTTAGGGTATGGAATCACTGGATGTGTGCTAGCTGATCCTTAAAATAAAGCATCCATTTTTTCAAAGCCCAATGAAAATAGCTCAGATGAAATTAGAAATACACTGATTTTCTACAGTGCTTCCAACCTTGTACAATCACCCTATTCAAGTTGAACATGACTCTTCTTTTATGAAATACAGTATCATAGCAACTCAAAATTTTTAGGCTGGGACACCATTAGAGAAGGTGAGATACACATGCTACTGAAGCTTAGCAAGGAATGTCAAAATAATAAGAAGTGAAATCATATTACTAAGTCAACACTCCAAGTACTAAGCAGGACAACGCATCATTTTTCTCAAGCTATTTTTTTACCTAGTCACTAAATTAAAAACAGCTATTTGGTCTTTGGCTCCCAGAAACGATCTGACAAAAAATAGATAGCTTTAAATAATGAAGTATATTGAAGTCAAACAAAGCAAATATACTGAAGTCAAGAAAGCAAAAGTGTACCTGCTAGACATTTATGACCAAATATTGTGTATATAGTGGATCCCCAGGAATTTTTAGATGTTTGAATCCCAAAGATAGGGAGTCAAAGTTCTCACTTAGATGCTTCTCTGCCTGGAGGCATATAAAATCTCTAAGTCCATGGGCTTTAATATATGATATTTACTAAGTGGCTACATTAATGAAAGTGGAAGGGTTGATGTCTGAGCATTGTATTTCTCAAGGAAGATACCCCATCTCTTAGCTTGCATCCAAAATCCAATCCAGAAAACACTCTGAGTACAGACATATTGGATTGGGCCAAAAAATAAACATGGCCAAGGATCTCTCATCACTCTTCCTGTCTTTTTATTTATCAGCTAAAGAGTTGAACTGAGACGTGGAAGACTCTATCTCTTTTGTTCATGCCTCTGTCTTTTTAATAGGTATTTCCCACTTTCCAAGATCATTTTAACTTTAGGCGTAGTCTGTTTTCCAGAGCAGAGGCATTCAGCATCCATTATTTCTATACTTTTCCAATGTGCATAGTGTAGCAAAATACTTGCTAGAATAGAGAAAGTGTAAGGAAGAAACCAAAGGAATATAAAAGCTAGTGTTATAATACTGCTCAGTGGTTAGCTCTCTCACCTAAGTAAAGAGAGAACTGACTCTCAGTCCCTGCCCTCATGATTACTTAATATGGGATACTTAAAATTTCATCGACACAGGCACTGAGGCCTCTTTTCTTGTAGCTGAGTGCCTCAAATGTTAGACAATAACGTATTGCTCTCTCTTTTGCCCAATGAATATTTAATTATTCTCAGTGAAGTAAAGCAGCTTCAACAAGAGGAATTATGGCTCTTTATTTGTCATCAAACTAACCACTGAGCTATTGGATAAAACTGAGATCCTGGCTAGGCCCGTCTTTGAAAAGTGTGAGCTTAACTGTGCATTCAAGGTAGTTAGTAAATACCAAGAGAGGGAAGTTTCTTGCTACAGCCTGAGATTAAGTATTTAAATCATTCAGACTCATTGGTCTCTATACTCTTCCTATTTTTTGTTGACCTTGTTGGCTTTCTGCTCAGAATGCTCTGGGTCCTTGAGCATTGTAGGCATCTAACTCAGGGTTGGTATATGACACTTGAGAGTCAGATTCTAAAATGTGCAATGTGAGGATGCCTATTCCTCAGGGATCTAGCTCATAGTAGCCACACTCCTTAAAAAACCATAGACAATATAATGGGGTCATATGCATCTGGAGTAGGCAGTGTTAAACGGGAAAAGTAAAACTGAGAGGGAACAGAACTTTGGGTCATTAGGTTAATTTTCTTACTTCTATCCCTTAGTGCCTGAAAATCCACAGGATCTTCTCAGTAAGATAGTAATTTTGTCATGAGAGATGTTTGCTTGTAAGGCAGACACACCCCCAATAGTCTTCCCCCTGTCCAGTGCTTACTGGTCTCCTGTAGTCCCCAGCTGCTGGTCCTTTGAGACCTGCCTCCAGCTTACAGACATCCTGAATTGCTCTAAGGTAGTGCAGCTCTGCTGTGCAATTAGCATGCCAGTCAGAGACCCTGCTGCTGGTCCTTTCCAACCACAACAGGTGGTGGCTGGCTCAGAGGGCTAGTGCCAACGTGAGTGGACTCAAAGAAAGGGACAGATCATTGGATTATCTGTTCCTTTGGGAGAGATGGATTGCTGGGATTTTGAAATCAGACACAATCTCCTAAAAGGGAAGAACCATGCTGTGGGAAAAGGCACCAGACTTAAGTTTTTCTGAGGGGAAAAAAACTGAAAACATTTTTACCTGAGTATAAACAGTAATTTTCAAACTCTCAGGGACCAAAAGACAGGAAGAAGGCAGCTTGTCAAAACAAGGCACTTTACCTGGAGGATAACCACCATTTTTCTGTATTCTCAGCTGTCAACTTGACACAGTAACTGGCTGAACTCCACAGATGTGATATTTTGGCAAGGAATACATCTTCTGGGAATCAGCTGGTGTGGAAAAACTGCAGAAGATCAAAACACTGACTTTGGCTAACAACATGGGCTAGAGCCCATGAACTGCAGATCAGGCAGAGTCCTAGCCACTAACTGTTCTGTAGTAGCTGTACTTCAATATGCTTTATCAAGTTGCAGATCCTAGTCTGTTGCCATACAATCCAATTTCCATAATTATTTCTCAGTTAAACTCCATTTGATTTATTTCTGTTCAAATTAATCAGCACAGCTGATACGAAGGTTACCAGACACACACAGTCATGGTGATTCCTGCAGATTTAATCCCATAGAAAGATTAATTTATCCATTGGTCTAAATCTTGGTTTATAACTCATTGTTCTGAGATAAGATTTTTCCCAGGCCTGAATGGACTGGTAGGACTTTAGTATAATTGAAATATATTCTATTGTACTCTTACTCTGTCCTTGCTCTTTACTCTTCACTTTAGTTTAGTGACGGTTTTGATAGGACAGTTATGGAATTATTAAAATGGAAGGTTTGAGGTTTTTAAATCTTGTTTTGCTGATGCTGTACCTTGTGCAGTTGAATTGCTGTTAAAGAACTGGACTTGACTTGGTGGTTCAGGATTCAAAATCTGTCTCTTGCACATTCATCTAATCTGCAAGTAACTTGTTTTCATGCTGTGACTTCCTCCTCTGTTAAAATGGAAATGATAGAAAGAAGAAAAAAGAGAAGAAAAAACAGCTATGCTGTTATTCTTCAGAATAAGGTTGGCCTTTTACTGTGTGTTTGCACAATTCTTGCACAAGAGGATCTCCTGTAGTACATAAATTATAATAATAAGATGTAGTTTTAATATTTTCCACCATTAACATGATTCACTGTAAAATCTTACTTAAATCTTACTGTTTATTTTTATGCTACTTGTATGAAGAGCACAGTAATTAGAGACCAGTGAAAATCTCATGCTACAATTTCATAATGCTACAAATACTCAGCGACAAGTGAGGAATAGACTTGCATTTCAGTTGTAATATGCAGCACTTAACTATAATGATACTGTACCAATACCTTACATTGTCCAGAGAAGAGCAACAAGAGTCATGAAGGGTCTAGAAAAAATGTCTTATGAGGAGCAGCTGAGGGAGCTGGGGGTGTTTAGCCTGGAGAAGAGGAGGCTCAGGGGGGACCTCATTGCTCTCTACAACTGCCTGAAAGGAGGTTCTAATAAAGTGGGATCCAGTCTCTTCTGCTGTGCCTGCAGTGAGGGGATCAGAGGAAATGGCCTTAAACTGAGACAGAAGAGATTCAGATTAGATATTAGAAAAAAATTTTTCACTGTTAGGGTGGTCAAGCTATGTTGTCCAGGGAGGTGGTGGAGTCACCCCCCCTGGAGATGTTTAAGTCGTGTCTGGATGTGGAGCTGGGTGAGGTGGTTTAGTGGTTTAAGGGTTACAGAGGCAGCGCTGGGTGGATGGCTGGACTGAATGATCTTGAAAGTCTCTTCCAACTTTGATGATTCTACAGTTCTATCATCTCTCATTCCAAAGTGATTAAAGTTCCCAAGTGGAACACAAAACACCTAGAAATGTGGTCATCTATATGTTAAATGAAAAATAGAGGCTTGAAGATAATTTTCTGCCAAGACTGTATTTCAAATAATGAAGGGAAGGAGAATAATGAAAGGAAGGAGCAAGTAGAAGGAAAGTTTGAAATGAACAGAAATGCTATCTGCTTCTGGATGGTATTTTGCACTCAAGAAGTGGCACTAGCAAAAGAGATTTGGTGACTTGCTCCAGTCGAATGGCCCTTAGAAAAAGCTCCCCAGCTTTCAAGGTGTAGTTTACCAATCTTATAAACATAAAATTGCATCTCCCCATGGATATAATAACTAAAGAGTAACACTGTATCCTATCCTATCCTCAAAACGTGAGTAGAAACAGCCAAGCATACCCAATAAAGACTGTCTAGAGGAAAGAAGCATGACAGAAAATGCCTGGTGTGACAGATATGCCCAAACATGATGCCTGCCGTGAAAGACAAGGCATCTAATGTATATAATTTGCAAAAAGCGTGAAAGAAAATTGAGAAATAATGAGAGTTTTAACAAAGTTAACACAGATCTTTTGAATTAAACCTGAAGATTTAGCTGCTATTGGTTTAGCCATTATTTCCAAAATTCCAAAATACGTAGGTTCACAAGAACGGATCAGTGCTTAATTTCTCAGATAGTTATGCCACTAAGAGAAATTGCTGTGTATATTTTTTTAAAGCTACAAATATTCATACTTACCAGAGCTTTTCGTATGTTCAAAATTCAATCGTATTAGCTGACTTAATATATTTCTGCATACTTACTGAGTATTCCCATGTGAGATCTAGGCATCTGTGACATTTTAGGATACAGTACTTGTCCTCTCTGGCTCTAACTATGTGCAGAGTCCTTTTAACAAGACCACAGCCTACAAATCACAGAGGGTAATCCTTCCACTCTTCTCACAGCTGTCAAGGTCTCAGATGGACTACAATGTCCAGCTCTGGGAACCGCTGTTCAAGAAAGGAGTGGACCACTCAAGGCAATGCAGAGAACAGCAGTGACAATAATTGCAAGGCAAAACCCAACACATTCAGTGAGCCTAGACTGAAAGAACTGTTGTTGTGTCTCCTAAAGGAGAGAAGACTTATAGAGAGAAGTGTTTTAGAGGGAAGTCTACCAGTCCATGGAGGCAAGACAAACTTGCTGAAGGTAGGGGTACTGACCCTCCAAGGTAGGTTTGCTTCAGGAAGTCATAGAGTTGCTCTCACTGAAGGCTTTAATACAGGTGAAACAAAAAAATCTATCAAAACCGCAAAAATGCTACAGTTGTTGGTGATGACTGGAATCTAATAACCATATAGCAGGCTTCCTAGTCTTTGATTCTGATGGGTTTGTGTTCAAAGTTGCTGGAAGAGAATTCTTCAAACTCAGAAATAACTCATGTTTGGACAGAGGCCAACCATGGAAAGCATCTAGGACAAAGTAACACCTTTTTTTGTCAAAGATATAAAGTAGATAAAGTGGCCAAGGACTCTAAAGTAATGCATTCATTACTACAAATACCTTAATTAGATGGATAAAACTGTAGCAATATACTGAACATTAATATCACTAGATTTCCTACTTAGAAATTTATTATGTCACCTCCATGCATGATGAGCATCTCTGGTGAGCAGCAAAGCTGCTGGAGCAGCTTTTTGAAGTTGTAGCATGACAGGCTTTTGGCAACTGCTTGGAACAAAGCTGCTCTGATGGTTGTTTGATTAAGCAAATCTGCTGTGGTAAATGTCTGAAGCCAAGCTGTTTCTGCAGCTGTTTGAGCCAGAGCTAGTCCTGCAGTTTTTGAAGAAAGAAGGCATTTGTAAAAAATGAAAGAGAGAGGTGGAAATAGAAAGGAGGGAAGAGAAAGGTTTTGAAGCACTTTAAGTACATACAGCATTAAATAAAAAAGTATGTTTGTTTTCAAACAGCTTTGTAAAAGAAAACTATAATGCCATCTTGGGGTTTTGGTGATACTGGTGATTATAATATGCAGGATTCCTAAGGATATGTATGTCTGTATAAGACTTATTGAATTACAGACTTATATTAAAGCTGCAAAGTCAAGTCATCAAAATGTAGGAAATGCCAGAAGTCAGGTTGTATGCAAACTTTACTCATCTCCCTTTAGTTACATATTCATATAGGGCTTTTCCTTCAAGATCCAAGTGTCAGTCAGCACTTTGGGGGGCAGGTACTTCTAAATATGTATCTGGGTTTTTTTTTTTTATTTTCTTGTGTTCTGTATGAGACTCTTTGCCTTGTTTATTTCACAGTATTAAAATCCTATATAACAACAGAATGATTAATCTCCTCCTGATCTTTCCAGTAGTTCTTGTCGCTGTACTGTCTGAGTGCCTCACAAATATGAGTACGTATAATTTTATGGTACACTTCTAGGAGTTAAAGTGATATTGCTCCTCCGGATTTCTGCAGAGGTGAGCTTAAAACTGCTCTGTAGTTTAGGGTGTTCTCTTCAAGGTGTGTGATCTTGAGCCATAACATAGCACTTTATTTATTCAAGTTGTAATTCCTGTTGACTCCTCAAGTGCGCAACACTTCTGTAAGTCAGATCATTGTAACCCAGGTGAGTGAAGCACCCAGACAAAGAGGCACCACCTATGAAAAGCTTTTGGTGGAGATGGTTTGCTAGGAGCTACACAGGGATTTTGAGGAAGATGGTATACAGTGCCATGGTAAAACAAATTAAACAGATAAGTGATTGTGCAATTGTGTCCACCTAAACACAAAAGAGCAAATATACAGTCTCCATGGCTGTACAGCTTTAGTTTTTCCATTTCCTAAGTTGTAAACCCTTGGTTTGGACTCTTAAAGTGTTGTTGCTTTTCCATGTGTAGATAAGTTTCTCTTTTGTTTTTTCATGTTAGAAAAAAAATTCTCCCACATTTTCCAGCTGTCATGCCTAAATGTGCAGATTTTATCAATGGGTTAGGAAAATGTGGATGCCCTGCATAGTCTCCCGACATTTAAACCAAATAACTAGGAATATCTTCTGTCCTATCTGGGTGCCAATAAAAAAACCCCAAACAAAACAAAATAAAACAAACAAACAAAAAACCCACAAAAAAGCAAGAAAAACAAAACAAAACAAAAGACCAAAAAACAAAAAATCCCCACATTTTAAGGGACAGTTTCTAACATTTTGAACAATGACTGAATTGTTGAAGTCAAGGTTCTTGGGCTCTACTACAAGGTCCAGATTGAATACTCATCCACATGAGTGGATGCTTGAATGATGCTTGAATTTATTCCTTCAAAGCATAACCACTTCTGCCTTTACCAGTCACTGCCTCAGTCTTACTTCTCGTTAACCTCAGTCCTCATTCCATCTCCATTTCCATTTCTCAGCACATTTTGGTTTCTTCCACTAGTCCTTTCCTTTCTAACTTTTAATCTATTCTGTCTCTCCCAACCCCTTTTCCTTCTCAGCCATAAATTTTTCTGTAGGTTGTCCAGCACCAATCCTTCACCCAGTGGATCCTTCAGTTCTCACAGCTGCCAATGTTTTAGCAACTTTTTTTCCTCTTCTTACCATTTTTCATTCTTTTTTGGCTCTGAATCTCTTCATCGCCATTTCCATGTGCAGTTTACTGTCTCCATCACCATAAATATCTCAGTTCTGTCCTCTTTCACTCTGTCTCTGTGTTCTGGTATCCTGGTTCCTGTCTGCTCCTCATCTCCAGGCAGATCAGCTTTTTGCAAGCTCTGCTTTTAAATAGTGCAGCTTCCTCCTTCTCACTTCCTGTTTGGAGTAGGTGGAAGAAATAGAGCTTCTGCGCTCCGATTTGGACTGCAGCCCAGTATGACGCAGAGCTGTAGTTGCAAGGAAAATCCTGCTCAGCCTCAGTCTGGAACATGTTCTATAATTACAGAATCTTTGAGAAATGCAACTGCTGACACCTGAGACTTCTGTACTGAGCATGTGTGAACTGCATTTTTTTTTCTTTTTTCCCAAAGGATTAGGACTTAGCCAAATTTAACAAATTCTATTAAGGGATGGAGAGAAGTGCATCCTTGACACAAAGGCAAACCTTCACCTAATTTTAAGCTACTCTACAAGTGGTAATAGCCCCAGAAAGGTTCACCAGAATGTTGTTGTGTTTTTACAAAAAAACCCCAAAACATATCTTCCCTTAGTCTTGATCTCAGAAATGACTGAGTTATTTGTCTCCAAAGAAAACCAAATTCAGCCTTGTGCAGATGCTTAGTGTGGAAAATTTCGGTGCAAATAATTAAACTTTGGCAGAGTTACAAATAACTGAAAACAGAGTCTCATAATGGGAAATGTTGGACAACCTTGATAGAAATGTGTGCATCCAGCCCTGTCTATATTATCCTGTCCATTAAAATCTGGAGAAAAAATTCTTTGTATAGTCATCAGAGAAAAACTCATGGGTTTGCTGTCATTGCAGTGAGAAGTTTCATACCAGAGCTGTTTTAAGAGGGTGCAATGAAGCTACACTGAAAGTGTTGCTTTCATTAAAAAGGACATTATTTTATGTATTATGAAATAGGCTCAATTATTGCCATGTGGATAACTCCAGCCATTCAGAGATCTCAAATTGGTCTCAAAATTCAAGAAAGTGACACAAAATTTGTGAGATTGAAAGACAGTTGGGGAAAGTCATGATTCTTCTTCCAGTTTCTGAGCTTTGGAGATATTTTGCAACATTTTCAAGTCCTTTTCTGTAACTATAAAGTCAATTCACTTCACTTACATGTTATCTAAACCATATTCTGAATTTAAACTGGCAGCAGAGATTTTAAGACAAATACCAAATATACTGTCAGTTGTCAAGACCTCAGACTCAGAGCCCCATGCCACTGCCTTTTCCATTGCATTTATTATGGTCTAAGACTCTGGATACTGAGTGCTCAGCTGATGCACAGATTCTGCTTGTCAAGATGAAGCAAGTCTCTTGTGTATTTGAGCCATTTTTTTGGTTCCATTGACTTATCAATTGGGTTGATTTCTGTATTTTTTCATACTGCTTTAAAAAAAAGACAGCTAGAGTGCATATTGTATACACTTGAAAATCAATGAAGAGTGTTGAAGGTTCAGCACAAGGCAAATCTGAAGCAGCATCTGAGCTGCTCTCATATACCAGTGGCTGGTATGAAGACAGAATTCTAAACCCAGATTGACTGTAAAAGCTCCAGGAGTTATTGATAAATTTCACATAGGTCAAAGCATCTATGATTGCAAATTAAAAACAGATTTATTTTTTAAACTGGATTAATATAAGCTAATTTGTTTTAGGGAAGATTCTTCAAAGTAGTACTTTATTGGAATGTTGCCTTGTCTTGCAAAGACATCCACACATATAGACACAAATCACCGAGTACCAAGCATCACATAGTGATGGCATAAAATCTTTGGAGTATCTCAGTACCAAGAGAGGGGAAGATTATTTACTGCTGTAAAGGAAGCTATAAGAGGAATGTGCAGATTTAAACTAAATGAGAGGCCATTCCATGTAAATGTTAGAAAAACATTTCTCTGATGATGAAATTCACAAAGACGCCTACAAAAACAGTAAACATTCAGCTTCTTTAAACTTCTAGAACTAAATTGAACAAAGCAACATGCAAGACAGTTGCAGAAAGGTTACTGAAATTAATTGCTCTGATCCTTTATTACCAAAGATTTGTTACTGAAATCCAGAAAGTGTGGTCCATGTCTTCCTTTACAGTGCTGAGTTAAGGCAGATAGGAATTTTCTGTAGCTTTGTCTTGAGACATTGAGATTGATATGAGGTTAACTAGGTAGGGAAAACCTCTAAGGGAATACGGTCACAGAAGTAGCATAACCAAGTAATTCTGAGTCACACTACATTTACTCCTGAATATTTGGATCATAATGCCCTGTTATGTCATCATCTACAGCTGGACAAAGGTGACAGCTCCTCAGATGAGATGCATCTCACTTAACTTCTGCTGTCAGAAACTGACACCTGCACCTGAGCTAATCACCCTAAGTTCCCTGTACTGTCAAAAGGAAGAAGTGTCTTGTGGAGCACAATCAGTTTCATCTAATGTAGATGTGCAAAGTAAGGAAAAAGAATGACACAAGGCTTTTCTTGGTGTGGCCTGTAATGACTGTCTAGGACAAGTAGCCAAACTGTGATGACATAGGTGAAATGGCTTCCTCATTTTTTTGTCAAGGGTGAACATCTGTACAGGTTTCTTTTTCACATATAAGCCAAGCTGCTGAAAAGGTCTATGGTGGATGGAACTACACATGACAGGCATTTCAGCACTTCTGCAAAACATAGTTGCTCAGCTGCTGAACAGGACGGGGCAGGATGGCTCCTGACACTGCTTTTCTAAATTCCATCCTAGTTAGAAATGTGCTTCTTGTGACAATGTGAAGTGACAATGCCTATTCTTAAATCCCTCAGGTGTTTAGGCCTTGTCGTAGCCGTTTCCTGCTGCTGACTTAATTAAGGCCTGCCAGCCTGAGACCAGCTCTTCTCAGCAGTCTGCCACAGCCTGCTTTCAGTGTGACAGGTAAGGGCACGGTGGCACTCTGTTCTGTTTGCCTTGTGGTCCACTGCTTTCACTTGTGCATAGAGACGAGGATGCCAGCTGTTCCTACACCAAACTGCACCATCCTCTCCAGTTAGTCTGAGGGTGAGTTTTCATGCTATAGCTAGGGGACTCTATTGATGGCAGCTGGTGGAAAACATGGCTCTGCTTTGCCCTTTTCTCCCTCTGCCATTGTTACCAGATCTAAACCATGCAGCATCAGAGGGACCTGATGTAGCATTCTGACCCAGTGAGGAGCTATTCCCTTTTTTTCAGAGTTAGTTTTCCACTGGATCAGCCAATTGAACTGACTCACCTTGCAGCTATGTTTTTGTTCGGTATGATATTCAGGAACCAGAGTGAGTACATGCCACTGACTTACTGGGATACACAACCTGTTCCACCCCTTCAGTTGCAGTGCTGCATCATCTTAGCTGCAATATGAAATGGAAACAACTTCACTATGGTCCATTAATCAAGGAAGTTATTACTCTGTGAACAGAACACTTTCAGTGTATATATAATTTTTATTGTTATCTAGTTAATCAGGTTTAGTTTTGCCATTCTATAAATGAGGTTTTATTGTTAAGGAAAGACTTGAAAACTTTGCGCTATTTGAGACTAGAAGGTACAGTTAAATATGTTTTAAAACATCTCAAGATGCCAAAGTAATGGGTGTCTTTTAGAGCTCTGCTATCAGGTTATTTGGTGCCAGAGCAGTGCCAAAGGAGGCTGGGTTGGGGGGGGAACAGGGGGAGGGTGTTGGCAAATGAGAGAGAAAAAACACAAGATGGTGGTTCTCATGTGTTGCAGCACTGTCCTTGCTATGCTGGGCAAGTTCCAAGCAGTAACCAAATCCAGAATGACTACTGGGACGCTCCTTGCTGTTCTAGCTACAAGTTGCTTGTTAACTTCCTGTTCTAAAATAGTGAGGAATGTTGCTATCAGCATCTAAACATTTATTGCTTCCTCTCCCAGCAGCAAGCTGAATTCACTGGCAGGTCTCAAAGTATGGAACCTGCCTCCCAAACTGATAGCACCTCAGTAGGTGAGGGGCTTTTAATGATTGCACCCGTAGTGCAGACCCTTTTGGCTACAGGAAATGTGCTAATGCAATTTACTATTATCTTTCACAGCAGGAGTTCCCTTCAGGGAAAGGCTGATATTTATTATAAGACTAGCATTTCATGAGGTGCCTTGAGAAAAGTGAATTACTAGGGATTGGAAAGTTGTTAAAATCTCTATACAGCAAGCAATTTGACCATGACTGGCAATACCTGAGAGTGCATCTCTTATCAGGATTCCTAGTCCATGTAGGATTTTCCAATTTTTTAAAAGGATTTTCAGTTTTTCTTCTGGCAGCAATCTCCAAAAATGAAAGCACTTCAGACATCTCAGCTTTAAGTACTCAAAATCCCTACTTGCTTTTAAAAGCTTTGGTCTTATGGTAATACCACATACATAAGTGGAAATGAAATGGGTCTGCACAGATTTGCTGTATTCCGCTGCCACATCATTGTCCCAATGCCAGAACAGCCAGCCACAAATTGATTCCACCAGCACTGAAGGAAGTATTATGTATGAAAAAGGAAATTATGTCTAAAGTTTGTAAAAGAGCCTTAACTCAGGATTTCCTGTACTTTTAGTTTTTGTGTTATTTAGGCATGAGAGTCAGCAACCTTAACACCATGTTAGTGCAATTTTGTGTGTGCGCACTGGAACTTCCCTCGTGTTTTTGGAATGTAAATAATGTGAACACATGGAACCAGCTGAAATACAATTGAAAAAATATTTTTTATGTAAGTAAATACTGCCAATCATGAATGTTTACATTTTGACTCATGGAAGAGAAGTTAATAATACCAAATATGCCAAAAACATCCTGCCCTCCCAGCCAACAAGGAGTTCAAGCTCTTTCTGGCACCATCTACGAAGACAGAAGAGCAGGGAATTTCCTCTAAGTAACCTCTTTGGTCTAGTCCACCACCAGTTTCTATAGAGACTGTATTCTCAAAAGTCCTCCTCATGTATCACTATAAATAACTCCCACAGTTCAGAAAAAAAGTGGAGTTTAGCCATAGTACTTACTGGGCGTAAGTTGGATGTTATTTTGGAAAAATGGAAATCCAAGGTAGATCAAATGTTTTTTTGCAGTTGTTGGTGAGAATTAATATGGCCATTGGGGATGGAAAAGGTGTCAGAGGCAGCCTGTTAGTGACACCAGAACAGGAAGACTCTACCTATTGCTCAGATCCCAGGGAGGAATATTACTGCCCTGTGAATGGGGACTTACATGCTGCACAAAGCTGCATTATTAGGAGGACTAATAGTACCTTCTCTTCCCCTGTTGGTAATACAGTCCCTGCACAGACTGAGTCACATGTTTCTTGGCTGGAGTTTGTATGGCTTCTGAGTTCTGCAAAGTTGTTTATGTATTTTTCTTTATAATGGCCATGTGAGAAAAGAATTATTCTCTCTGTCCCACTGATGGGGAAACAAGTCCCAGAGCAATAACAGGAGCTTGATTTTTAACATACTTTGACACTTTGTTTAGAAGCTTAAAACAGTGCAGATATTTGAAGTTGCATCAAATGCTGCAAGAGTGCTTCCCAGTGTGTCAGCTGTATCCAAGTGCGATCTCTGAGTGGAGCATTCCCCTCTCCCCCACCCTATGCCTTGGTTTCCACAGGAAGAAAATCTGTGCACACAAGACGTAGAACCCTGGAGTGCAAACTGCTCTGCAGTTTAGACTCGGCCAAAGACACGAAGACAGGATTTTTGAAAGCATCAGGTGCCTAATTTCCATTGTTCTCTATGACAAACAGGCCCTGGAAATCCTACTGACTACTTACTACATTTTTTAACAATTCTGCCTCTAAGCGACTGCTCATAATCACAGAAGTAGCCTGTGGCTACCATGCTAACCACTGGAATATTCTTTCTTCTGTGTCAATAAAGATTTGTTAGAATTAGCTAAATTGATCCAAATTTGGAACTTGACTAGACACTTGACTAGGAGGACTAGCCACTAGGGCAGAAATGAGATGTGAACCCTCTGTCAGATGTCAGGAGGGGCTGGGGCTTCAGGCAAGCCTTAGGTACTAGGAAATGTTTCCACAACATGAAACTTGTTATATTTATAAAGCTGGCTCTCTTATACTGTTCTGTTCTGTAAATCCTGACTGCTGCTAAATACATTTTGTGTTGGTTTCACCACAACAAAATGCTTCA
The DNA here is from genome assembly GCF_000691975.1 of Corvus brachyrhynchos. Classification (NCBI taxonomy): domain Eukaryota; kingdom Metazoa; phylum Chordata; class Aves; order Passeriformes; family Corvidae; genus Corvus; species Corvus brachyrhynchos. Next base: position 2,422,086 of record NW_008236230.1, on the reverse strand, counting down.
AATTTCCTTGATTATTTACCGTGAAATACTTCCATCAATAAATGCACTATAAATGAAAAATTATGGAGGAGATGCAAATAGTTAATTGAGGTAATATTAAATTGAATACATGCTCTTTATAGTAGACATCAATATATGTATGTTGGTAAGTCCGCAGTTTCAAGCTTTAAATGCATTAAACTGAAACTAGCTGTGAACAACAAATAAAACGAAGACCTTCTTTATCTGATTCTACTTTTTCTAAATGTAAAAAAGAAATCAGTGGTTCTACACAATGTGAAATTTTTGTGAGCTTCCTGCAGGAAAATTTCACCTCAGTGAAAAGAGGATCCTTACAGATTAAAAAGAATGTAATCATCTCTTTTGTCCAGAGCATCACAACATGTTGACAGGTCTTGATTTGCTGAAGATCAGAAGTCTCTATCGGTTTTCTGTTCCAGCCTTTCTAATCTACAGTATTTCCAGAAACGTTAAGATACTGAATTGATATCTGAAATAGGCTGTACCACCCTACTATATTTATTTACAAGGACTCAGTCAAGAGTGTTTATGTGACAAATAATGATGTAGCACAGAGATACCCAAAATAAAGTTAAATTGGCAAGTTTGTATATGGTAATAATTTTGGTCATAGCAAAACAGGTCAATTCACACTGCTCCTTAGCCGGGAAATTTAGCTTTCAGGAGCTTCATGCTGCTATGTTTGCTTCTGACCTTCAATATATCTTCTTTAACAGTGGCTTGATAATGGTGCTTAATTACAAAGTGCAGTTTAGACAATTTGCAGAGCTGGAATCCAAAGGCAGCTGATGCGGCTGCAATTTTCATATCATGCTTTGTAGCCTGTAAAGGTTCCTTTGTTCTGTATAAATTTTGTTTTTGTGGGGCACTCACATTCATATGTTCCTCTGCTGTGTGGTGTGGCTGACTTGGATGCTGCTTCACTTAGTCATAGTCTTCAGCTATAAAAATGGCTGTGACAGGAATTTTCATTACCAAATTGAAAACAAAGTATTCTTGGTAGACTGCACTGGCTCTGGCTTGGCTGTGTACTGGGGTTAACCCCCAACACACAGAAATATGCAAATACTGCAGCAGGTGCTGCATGAAAAGCAAAATATCTGTTTTTGTGTCTTTACAGTAATATAGCAACTGATTATGTGAAAAGCAGAAGCCTTGTTTCCTACAGATTTGTGCACCATGGCTGGACTTCCTGGTGTCTAAAAAGGGGTGACCTCTAGTTACCCAAGGATAAAGTAAGCCTGTATCTCTTGGATATGTGGATTCCGAATAGGGATGTAGTAACAGCTGAACTAATTTTCTAGACTTGCACTTACCAAGTGCTTTTTATATTTGCCTGTTTTCATGAAAAGGTCTTAATTTCTGTGCAATCACCCTTCTGATGTCTTTGGTTGAAATCAATCAACGTAATTGAGAGCAAGAGATGGACACACATACATGCACACATGTGGGATCTGGGAACCTCTCTCATCAAGAAAGGCTAAAAACTGTAATGAACTCTCCACTCCTTAAAGTCCAGTTTGCTCAAGGCTGCAAAGGATTGCCATCATTATTTTATACACATCAAAGCCAAGCATTAACTAAATATACAGCTTAATCCCTGAGTGTCTAATATGTCAATGCCTGAAGTGTTTCACCTAGAAATACCTTTACCAATACTGGAAATATTTAGTTTTCCTGTAGAAGAATCATTATCGTTTTCAGCTGTTGTAATCAGTTTAAATATTAGCTAGAACTCTGTGGCTTTTCAATTATGCCTTTACAATTGTGATTGCTTCACATTTAATTGTGGGAAGTCTTCCTCCTTTCCTTTCCTTTCCTTTCCTTTCCTTTCCTTTCCTTTCCTTTCCTTTCCTTTCCTTTCCTTTCCTTTCCTTTCCTTTCCTTTCCTTTCCTTTCCTTTCCTTTCCTTTCCTTTCCTTTCCTTTCCTTTCCTTTCCTTTCCTTTCCTTTCCTTTCCTTTCCTTTCCTTTCCTTTCCTTTCCTTTCCTTTCCTTTCCTTTCCTTTCCTTTCCTTTCCTTTCCTTTCCTTTCCTTTCCTTTCCTTTCCTTTCCTTCCCTTTCCCTTTCCCTTTCCCTTTCCCTTTCCCTTTCCCTTTCCCTTTCCCTTTCCCTTTCCCTTTCCCTTCCTTTCCTTTCCTTAGAAATGTCTTTCCAATAATAGTATTCCCAGCTTTTTGTCCACAATAGGATCATTTTAAGAATCTAAATGGACACATCTCCAGGGTAATAACACTGTCTCGGAACAGGCCCAGAGGTAATTGCCTGCCAGAGCCATGACCGTGAGTAACAAATGGCAGCTGTACCACCTTCCGCCTCTGACATCTTTGGGTGCAAGGATTTCCAGCAGGGGAGTGATGTTGCTATTTGGGACATTGGCTGCCTCTCTGGTGTAGCCACATGCACCAGATCGCCCTCTCCGTCAAAGCATGTAGTAAATGGTTGTGGCATGATTTTTTGCCTTGTGGATTTCCAGCATTGTCTCTTTTCTAGACAAAGTCTGTGCTTTCTACACCTTATCTGTGGCCTGCTTTTTTATCAGCTGCAAGGTCTCATGTTGAAACAGACACTCCTAGGAAAACCAAGTCAAATTAACTGAAGATACAATATCAATTCAAAACCTCACGTGTGGATAATCTCTGGAAGAAGCAGAGTAGCTTTCAAATAAAATTCAACAATCAAATGGAATCAATCTAGCAGCTCACTGCTGCTACCCTGCTGCTGTTAAAACACACTCACCACTCCCTTGTGAGAGTCCTGGCACTCACAAGACGCATACTGAACTAATTCCACTCAGTAACCCAGAAAAAAGCTCCAGAGAAGCAAATGATTTTTTCCTAGGATCGGTGAGCTGAACCCGCAGCACACGGGAGGGAACGTGACAGGATGGCCGGAGAACCGGCGTGAGAGGGGAGGGGCAGGGCAAGGAAGGAGTAGCACTCCCGCTTGCCCTAGCCAGTGAATCATTAGATTTGCCCAAACGCATTATTGGACTATTTGATTTGAGGCACCACAGAAAGGGAGACATTTAGCGGGAAGAGGGAGAACAAAGGCTGATCAACCAACAGGTTGCTCTGTGAACAGCAGATACAAATGGGATTTACTTTGCATTTGAATCTCAAGATTGATCTTGCATGTGGATCCTGTCTGGTCTGCCAAGGCTGACCTCACATTGCACCTTTCCTGCTATGGAGGGATTTATGAGTTCTCTGTCACAACGATCTGTCCATTCTACTTGGTCAAAACTTTTTATAAACTTTGTAGCAACTTAGAACCTGTAAAATGCCCACCCCTTGCAAAAAAAAAAAAAACTTCAGTGAAATTGGTCAGTGGTGTCTAAATTATTCTAGGACAAGAAGCACTTGTACAGACTGAGACAGAAAGTGCAATAGCATAGAGCGTATATTCTTACAAAAAGAAGGGGGAAAAATGACATTAATTTGCCTTTTTTTTTAAATTTGGAATTTAAAAAAAAGACTAAAATATCAACATTGAAAAGAAAAAAAATATTACCATTTTATAAATTGTTACTCAATATGTGTTGGGCAGTCTAATAAAACTACAATCCAACATATATTTTACATCTTTATTATTCTAGAGCCTCCCAGAGAGCACTAGCACATACTTTACTCATACATTAAGTGCAGAAATATTTCATAATATGCATACCTTTCCTGGAAGGCAGTTTTGTAAAGACAACATGAGATTAGAGAGACAATTCCACCATGAACCTGTCACCATACCGGTTGTAATTCTAATTTACAGCAGCAATAGCACACCCTGCATGAGCCTCACTTGATTCAATAACATTCTATTATTTCTAAAAGCAGCAGAGTGAACTTTTATCAATCTCCCCATACTAAATATATCAAGATGTGACAATCACTCCTTTCTGTATGGATTAAATAGCAATTTGAAATGTCCTATTTGGATCTACTGAGCAATATGCCTGCTGCCAGTCATTGACAGCAAACCACAGTAGTTAATTTGACCCTATGGAACATTTGAAAGCAGGCAAACTTGAAGCATGAGCACTAAGCATGTTTCAGGTTTCACTTACATATTTCAGTGAATTGATCATATATTCCTATTAATTTTTCAGGCATTTCTTTCAGAACTACCATCACACATGGTAAACCACTACAGAAAGGGATGCTTAGAGAACTTCTTGTTAATGTATTGCTCTCAATTGAAATTCCTCTCACAAATATCCTTTCACAGAGGAAATATTTTTCCCCTCATAAACTTCACTCCCATTAGAAAACATTTTATATCTTGACTACAAAATAGGACATTCTCAAAGTGTCACAAGGCTTTTCCTGATCAAGGTGAACAATTTAATTACCTATCTAAACTGTTTGTGTGCTTCAATAGTCTAAGTGACAGTTCTCACTCCTAACAGACTATTTTACCTATCCACCTTGCCTAAATTCTGTGCTATGCTTAAAATTTGTTATGAACAAAAGCCTAATCATCTATCTGCAAATTATCCCTGTCCATAAATTAGGATCCTTCTTGCTTGGATGTTTTCATGAGGACTTTGAAGCACAATCATAAAGGTAGCACCAACTCTGGCCATTTGGTTTAGTCAAAGTAGGATACGGCCAGAGATGAATTGTATTTGCCAATCAGAGTTAGAAAGAATGTGGGTGAGAGAAACAGGGACCTCCTCCACTTGGTGGAAATAGCCAAAGCATGGGAAATACAGGCTATTTTATACCAGAGAATTGTGTAGAAAAAAAATCAAATACAGACTATAGGCATAGATCTTTATGGCAAAAAGGATGGTCATAGAGGAGCCAATAGAGATGTGACCTCTGCTCATGCTGGCAAGAGTCTCCCTGGATTTTTCTGTGTCATAATTGATTTGGCTTTCTCCAGATCCTCCCCTGTACACAGTGGCCAAGCTGAGGCACATAAGCCTCACATTTCTCTGTTTCCACAATGGCAGATTTCACTGAAGCTGCACCAGGTCTCTCCTGGAGGTTACTAGGCATATTACTAAGTCAGCAAAAGGAAACAGATTTTCATGTCTCAGGCAAAACCTAGTGTAGGGATGGCAAGTTTGAGGAGAAAGCCTGAACAGAGAGCTGGGGGCAGTAATTTCTCAAACCACAAAAGCAAAAGTAAGATTTGCCAGAGCTTGTCTGACCATGCCCTAATTCCCCTTTTTTGAAGTGCAAAACTAACGTAAGAAGAAGTGCTGGCCGTTAAAAAAGTCCTTGAAGATACCTTTAAAAACTAAGCCAAGTTGATTATACTATTACACATTTGTGTGAGATTATATCTGATCTCATCCCTAAAATTACAAGGATATCCCAACTGTGGATAGTTTTCTATATCAGAAGCAAATGTTAATTTGGCAAAACAATAGTTTGCAAACTGCTGAGGGAGTCAGTAATGGGAACTAAGTCCTTTGCACTGTAGGTCACCATCCAAAACCCACCATAACTCAGTAACAGGAGCCCTTAGGAACTTCAGTTCATCTAAGGATGTTCTAGAACCAAACAAGAAATAAGCAAATAATTTCAGTTCAGATCCTGGTGAGCAACTATTACCAGCCCCAAATAAAAAGTGCCAGCTGCTGTTATATCAGAGAAGTAAAAAACTCTATTTCTCATCTAAACATTTTCTGCCTTTCCTTGTGGAGGCCTGTTCGTAGGATTAGATGAAAAGCTGTCATCAGTGCACAGAAAGTTCTTGTTCTGTGGATGAATAATTCAATTTCCGATGTTGCTAATCCAGTACCTTTCAGAAGCATTAAATTAAGTTTCAATTAAGTATGTCTGAAGTAATTTGACTGTTTATCTTTTTGTTTTCTATTGTATTAAACCACTCAATCTGTAAGAAATACCCAGAAAGAAAAATTCAGTATGTGAAGGCAAAGAGGGAGGTCTATTTTGCATAACTGTAGAACTCTTCTGCAACAGTGTAAACACGGTTTTTCTTACCTCTTTTATTGTCTGGTTTGGGTTTGGTTTGTTGGGGTCTTTTTTAATAGAAGCTATTTTTTTTTTCAGTTTCCTCACACTATAAATAGGCATCCTTTTTCAAAATCTCATGCAAGTAGTAGTGTTCTCTGCGTAAATGTTAATCAGCTTACACAGTGTATCATCCTCATGTCCCTTTAATGAGATTAAGCTCCTCTTGCTGAGTGCAAGATTTCCTGAAGTTCTCTATTCTTCTTGCCATTTCTATCAGAGGAAGACCCCACCCTTCATGTGTCAGGTATTTTACAAACACATTAAAAAGATAATCCCTGTCCTGGCAGAAAAATTACTTTTACCAACTCTTTAACACTGAGGGGTGATTTTCACAGTATATCTTGAACTAGTACAGTGACTACCACTGCCAAAACAGGGATTCCCCCTTTCTGGCTATTCATTTATCTTCTTTCGGGCCCCTAATTGACATATAACTGCTTGTAAACTAAGATGCCAAAGTTAAACAATTTGAGTGTGCTTATCTACTTCAACATGGCAATGTGTTTCTTTGGGCCATTGGAGCCTCCCTGAGCAGTCCTTGTTGGCTTCTCAGCTGTGCCACTATAGCTGTTCCTGCAGCTACAAGGTGATTTGCAAGGTAGACTTGAAGTTTATTCCGATTTAAAACAGCATTCTTACTTCTCCAATGCTTTTGTTTGTTTTTGCCAAGTGGCATCATGTTACTCCATCAAAAGTGGTATTAACACAAATGAGTGTGCAGTGCAAGGCAGCAGGCAGCAGCGTGGGATGCTTAGGCTATTGCTGTGGCTGAAGAAAAGTCAAGTCCCCTAATATTATCCCCCAAAACTATTTATCTGATAATTGAAGCAGAATATCTAGTCCCCAGACCTCAACCACCATGTCTTCATTTAAAGCTGGCAATTAAAGGTGATAACTTTTGACAAGTACAAGAGAAACAAAGAATAAAGCTGTGATGAAGCAATCCAGAAGTAACACCACAGTGTGTGCCTGTGTGTAGGCCTGCTCGCAAACATACACGAACATAAAGAAATACTTCTTTCCTTGGAACAGGCAGTAGTCTGATTCTTAGCCCTGAGCTGTTCTCTACTGGTTACTTTGAAGGTCTTCAAATACCAGGAAGCTTCACAGCCAGTTCTACAATTTCCAGTGACCTTGAATATCTTATACCAGGAACAACAAAAAAGAACATGCTGCTCCCACTGGCACCTCTCAGTAGGATTTCTTCCTCATATCCCAGCCTGCCTCCCCTGATCCCGTTCTCAGCTGGCTGTAGCAGAGCTGAATGTTTTTCACCCCTAAAGCACTCCTTCTAAGCTAATTGCCTTCTTCTTTAGTCCAGAAAAGAAAGTGATGTTAGGTCCTTAAACCATTAATCTAAATAACAGCATTTTGGGGCCAAGCCTTGAAGGCTGATGACATCCAAACATATCTCTGCATGTGGACAAACTCCAACATTTATAGGAAATCTTACCCTCATATCTTCTTTAATACACAATTCGACACACTATGCACTTTCCTTCTTTTCCTCAGATGTTGAGGAATTTTGTACCAGAATGGGGACAACGTCAAAGCCTGAATGAAAGCCATAAAGCAGTTTGCCATGTCATTCATCTTCATTGTCCCTTCTGGGAGCCACAGAAACAAGGGAGATACCCAGTTTGGGAACCAAAGCCACCTAGCAACCACAGCCTGAATGAGAGCTTGGAATGCTCTTCTGTTTCATTTATCTTCTCTGACCCTCCTGGCAACAAGAGAAGCAGCAGGTGAAGACACACCCCATTCAGAAACAAGAGACTCCCAACACTAGACCCTGAGTAAGAGAGATTCTTCCCACTTGTGTCCTGGTTCTCACTTATCGCCACACTCTATCTGACATAGGAAACAATGAGGTAAACAATTGCCATCACATTCTCTGCAGCTCTGAAAAATGACATAAACTCTCCCTGCTGATGACAAACACAGTCTGTCTCCGCATATTCTCCATTCAGCACCGGCCAAGCCTGGTAGCTACAACCTCGGCTCACTACAAGCGCGTGTCTGTACAAATGCACACCATTTGTGGTGGGTCAAACATCAAGGTTGTATGAAACACTGACACTGGTAATTGAACACGAGGCAAGAGGCATTCCATTAGGCAGTTTTGGTGGAAGAGAAGAAATTTTTTGCCTCCCAACTCCCTATTAAAAATACCTGCGTTTACTCAAGTGTATTGTCAAGTATGAGGTCTGATCATCCAGCACTTTATTTATTTCAAAATGTGCAAACTGCCAGGATGGATCTTCTAGAAATTCTCACTGAGGAAATATAAGGCAAAGACCTTTTTTTTTCAGGTAATAAAAGCAGTCTTGTGCTCATCTAGAGACTATACAAAAGTACAGATTAAAGATGCAACTGTACTTTTCCAGGCAATGAATATAAGTCACTGGGTTTGATACTAAGGGTTCCTCACTTCACCAAGACTAGTATTATAAAGAGAAGATAAATTACTCTATGTATATAGGAATAGATTTCAATTGCACTATTAAGAATAACTAGTGTCTTAGCCTACAATTCTACTCATTTCATAGACAGTGGTTCTGGGTTTCTTTTATTTTGGAAGCCATTTATTCTTATTTAGTTTACTGACTAATAAACTCCTGTGTTCTTACTTTCAGGAAATTTTTTTGGCTTTATTTTCAAAGTTACTTTTCATTTTTCTTTGCTATTTTTGTATGTATATCTTTAACCTAATGTTAGACTATGAAAATAACTGCCTGCATATTTTTCACCATACTTATCAGAGACTTTTTTCCTTTGGCTGACAATTTTTTCATGCAAAAACAAAGCAAGAGGGTGTCAAGTCAGTCTGACAGCACGTCTACTTTCCAGTTTTTTAGATAGGATTAGCAAACCATCTTCAGTTCCAAAGGTCTGCAAGCACTAAGACCAAGAATTAATTTGGTGACAGCGAAACCACAATTCATTTTATCATGTACTGAAAAGATCTACCAGTCTACATTGTGTAACTTGCCGATAGGGATCAGAGGTTGTCCATCACACCATCTGCCTTTCATTCAGCAGGCTTCTAATTTCCTACAGACAGTAGAACAGCTGGGAGTGAGCCAGCCTTGAGGTGCAGAGCTGGGTGCTGTCAGTGTATTGCTCGCATTGTAGCTCAGGGCATTGCACATTCTTTCCCAGAAGTTTTGCTGGAGTGCTCTTGAATAGGAACGGTGAAAGGTCATGAGTCAAAGGAGTAGCTGACGTTCTGCCAGGAATGATCAAAACCATTTCAAAGTATAACCCTTCATCCCGGTGAGGTTTTGCAGATGACTGCCAGGTCTGCAAAACCTCCTCCCTCATCAATGGTATTGAAAGCAGGAAAGATCTTGGGTACTGCTCATTGACATTTCTGATGGAATTAATGCCAACGGTAGGAAATTCCCTGTCTGGTTTCCATTGCAGGAAGTGCTCATTAGGGCCTTTAATGGAATAATGGAAAGTTTTGTCAAAAATTCTGCCTTTGCAAACACTGCTTATCAGTACTGGTAAACAAATATTTTTTGCACAAAGACATTTTTAAATTTAGTTCCCAAACCATTTTGGAAACATTAATTCATCTGAGTTTTAAAAACTTGAAAGCTTTGGATAAGTCTTTCCATGCTTTTTAATTTAAAATGCTTAGAAAACTGCTAAATAACTCCATTTCAAATAATTCTAGATCAAGAACAGAAATGTTTTGATATTTTTGATAAAAACAGGTTCTCAGCTTCTCATAAATTCAAATATTGATATAAAGTTTGGTCTCCCAGAAGGGTCTTGTTCTGTAACCATGAATTTTGTTGACATTTTATCTTTGGGTCAGTGCTTCCATTGTTGCTGCAGCTAAGACAACTGGAAATTGGGAACCCATTTGTCATGTTAAGTTGCTTTCTAAAATAAAAATACAAGCAAGCTACTATGACCAGTCTTTCCATCTCCGCAGTGCAAGTGAGCTCACTGATCTCTCCATGGAATTGAATGCCAAAGACCAGCATTATCCAATGGTTAGGGTACAAGACTGGAAGTGAAACTGCATTTTACCCTCACAGGCCTGTCTTAGCTAAGCTCTATTTGGCAAGAAACATAATGTGTCCATTCCTCAATGTGCCCACCTGCAAAACATCATGATACCCATATATATGAAAATGATTGGAACACCTAAACATATATGTGAACTTGTGCAAAGTATTCCTTTGCCTATGACTGAGATGTCTTTCATTTCACCATTATTTTTTAGTCAATTAGCAGCTTTAAACTAAGTTAGAAGGAGCCTAAGAAAACTTGTAGTTTTTCAGTTACCAGAATTTCCTGAAAATCATCGAATAAGCAGAAAGAGGGTCAAATGGGCACTCCCACTCTCTCCTCACTGCCCCTTCAGGGATATGGTACAGTGTAATCCCAACAGTTACAAGTTCTGCTTGTCCTCCTGATTCTGCAGCTGTTGTGTACATCATATCTGACCTACCTACACATACAGAGCTGCATCTCAGCCTTTGCATATGCTGCTTCTTCTCATATAGGAGGAAGCTAGGGATACTGTGGGATGTAGGGGGAGAGCATAGGAGAGTCAAAACTCAGTAAGGCAGCTGGGATTCCTGTCCTTAACTATTAAAGGGCACATAGGACACAACTGCTTAAGAAAGCTGGCTTTGTTAGCTCCTCTGCTTATGGAATAGCGTATTATTAGTAATTGCCCATGAACTATCAATAGCTTCAAACTGAAAATCAATTTCTTCTTCTTTCCCTTGCTCATTCCCTTGCTCTTATATAGTAGGACTAGATGAAAGCCTTCAGGTAGAAGCCATGTCCCCATCAATGATGTGTTTTCATTTAATCTTCTCTGTGCCGTGTTTGTGGTAGGGTTTTCACTCCAATTATCACATTTCAACTAAAATAGGCAGTACCCTCCACTTGAAGGGTGGCAGTTCATTACATTACATAGTTCTATTACTTAATATAGTCAGGCTTACTCTGAGAAAAAAAGCAGTGTTTTAGGGAGAACTTGCCAAGAAAGTGACTCCAATTTAAATTAAGGTAATGCAACATTTGTGTAAATGCTAGCTTAATCTCCTGTTCTTTCAGCTTACTTTAAACCACTTGGAACAGGTATATACCTGACTGAAATAAAGTGTCCCTGTAGTAGCTTACACTCAAATTGGTTTTAAACTGACTTGATCTAAGCTGTGAAGCTTGTTAATGTACACAGATACTGAGTATTTTCTAGCATTTAAATTAGAAGGAAAAAAGTCCTTTGTCTAAATTTGCCTACCTTAAAAATGGAAAGCTAATGAGCTGCAAAAGAGGTATTTTCTAGCTTTCAAACAAGAGATGGGGTATAGAAGATCTCTGATACTAAAGAACAAATAGTTGTATCTCTGGAGAGACATTATTTTAGTAGAAATACCTCTGATTTTCCTTATTGGCTATATTTTGTTACTTTACAAGTACTCTCTGGCTGTTGGAGATTACTTTTGGGGGTGTTGGTTGACGAGAAGCTCCACATGACTCGGCAATGCGCACTTGCAGCCCAGAAAGCCTATACTACACTAGACTGCATCCAAAGTAGTGTGGCCAGCAGGGCGAGGGAGGTGATTCTTCCCCTCTGCTCTGGTGAGACCCTACCTGGAGTGCTGCATCCAGCTCTGGGGCCACAGCATAGGAAAGACCTGTGTATTTGTTGGAACAAGTCCAAAGCAGGGCCACCAAGATGGTCAGGGGGCTGCAGGACCCCTCCTGTGAAGATGGACTGAGAGAATTGAGGTTGCTCAGCCTGGAGAAGAAAAGGCTCCAGGGTTAGAGAAAAGAATCCAGCAATGTCAAGACAGGAGCCCAGTTCTTTATATTTCAGCAG
>NW_008236230.1:2389963-2410209 GCF_000691975.1 Corvus brachyrhynchos | reverse complement strand
CTTGAGAGACACTTCAAGTACATCTTTATCTGATAGCAGTGAAATAATCACTCAATACATTATCTGACAGAGGGCTTCCAAGTTGTGACACAATGTAATAGTAACTGAATTTAGAAATCCTGGTAAAACTATTGCATTATTTTTTGTAAATTTATTTTTGTGAGCTAGTGAATAGTCAGCACCAGGCCAGTCATAAATGAAGCTGTTTAGAGGATTATGTGGTTTCATGTTAATCAGTCATCTTTTCCCTTGGAACTTACATTTCATGTTTTATTGGTTTCTCTCATCACTTCACAACATGGGTGAAGCAGTTATTTTTATAATAGCCTCATTATGTTGCATTAGGAATGAAGATCTAGAGAAATTATGTTGAATCTCATTGTTATGTTCCATCAGTAATGAAGACAGAGAAATTGAACACTAAGTTACCAACAGGCCATGAGAGAACAGGTGGAATGGCTGAAACCAGTGAATGAAGGTTGAACAATTGAATCCAAATCATTCCCATTGTAGGCTAGTCCCTTATCTCAGAAACTCTTCTTCTTTCCTTGTCTGCAGTCAGATTTTGATGTCAAGGAAGAATCAACCAAACCACTTTTGTCTTCCCCTGAACCTGTTTCTTTATTAACAAAATAAGATGATACTGCTTTATGGTAGTTCAATTGCCACCTCTTCAAAGTAAGTAAAACCAAAATACTTAAAACCACCAAGGAAATGGCTCTTCAAAACAGAAGCTCTCGATCTTTTCAGATCAGGACTGTCTTTCGTGGCAGTCAAATCTTTAAAGATTTCACTATGCTACCCACTTCCCATTCTTAAAAATTGTTTGCACCTCAGCCTCTAGTAAAACAGATGCCCCAGTGCAAACATATTCTTCAAATCCTACGCCTAAGCTCCCAGTGAAATATCCTATCATTCCCCTACTCTTAGACAGTTTTCTACACTCTTAGTTGAGCCCACTGAAAAGTCATGTATTTCCTGATGTGTCCCATCAGGATTGCTGCCTGGTCCTCCAACTCAATAGGGAAGCTCTGAGAAAGGCATATTTTTGTCTCGCAGCTGTCAAGAGCCAATCCCTTTAGCTGCCTCAAGCCAGTCAGTCTCTGCTCCCACAGGAAATACATCTCTGTTCCTGGAGGCTGGTTCTATCACCATGGTGAATCCACATTACCATCATATCAAGGGACTGGGAAGTATGGAGTGAAACAGCCACCCATCCACCAACAATATACTGGAGCTAAAGCCACAGCATTTGGCTGCCTCCCACTGACTTAGAGAAAATGTTACACACTTCACATGGTGAGGGGGAATGAGGAGAGGAGAGGAGAGGAGAGGAGAGGAGAGGAGACAAAGTGACATGTTCTTGGGATATGCCTCCAGAGTTCTTTTCAAGTCCATAGGGAGGGCCTAGCATCATCATCATGCTGCACCAGGAAGCACAGATTCAGATGCAAAGAAGCATTTCCAGATCGTTTGGGACCATTCTGTTCCTGCAGATGCAGTGCAACTCTTGCTTAGAGCCGATGATAACAGTATCTAAAGCTGGCTTAGGAAGTCATTAAAAATAAGAAAAATATATTATTAGAAATGCTAATTTTGTTTTAAAGTTCATTTTTGTTTAATAGTGTTTTATAAGATTTAGTATTTAGATCTAATTATTTAATATGCTTTTTTCTCTAACTTCTTTTCAATTACAATGTGAATAGCTTTGCTTCTGGGGAGTTCCTCTTTTCCAGCTTATCACTACCTTTAATACCACGACTTGATTACCTTTAAAAGCATAACAGCAGCCCAGAAATATCACTGATGTCCTCACCAACAGAGATGTGAAAATACAATTTTTATTTCTAAAGCCTTATCTGTTCATCCCTTATCCTCTTAATAGCTGAGAGTTAAACAGCTGCAGATTAACCTGCAGTGCAAGTTCTCCATTCATGATGTTAAACATCTTATCATTTACCTTGATGTCTCTGCCTGTTGGAGCTTCTCTCAGCTCTCTCCTACAGCTTTCATTTAATGGCTTACATTTCATTCCCCATGCCTCGTATTTAGCCTTGTTTTCTAAGATTTTCTAACCGTATGCAATTACACCATCTATCAATGCTTACTTTCTTCCCTTTCTCCCTGCACTAACTTTAGAACTTGTCCAAAGTCAATAATTTTTTACAGTCTGCATGTGCATGGCTTAGAGCTCACCACAGTGTGTTCCTCCCCTTGCCAAGCTGATGGGTTGGTTCTCCTTGAAGTGTTATGTGCAGGGAACTGTGCAAGACAAAGGGATGTTGTTGTCACAGCTGGCTGTTGTGGGAGGTAGTGGTTTTGCAGTGAGAGTGTAAAGAAAGATACAGGAGAATTTTCTTGTAGGTTATTGGATTATTCAGATACATATTTTGTAGTAAAGATATTAACGTAGACATATATACTCATACATACACATATATCTCACAACTGGGAGAAAAAGTGTGTCTATAACACGTTTGCATCACAATGGAAATGCATCTTCCGAATAATGACAGTAATTTCCTAGTGCAAGCAGGTGACGAAGCCAGCTGGTAAATCTTTGCAATAGACAGTAAGGTAAGGCAGACTTTTTGATCTCGGGATGAAACAGTTTTTTAGCAGTAGCAGCTGCTGGGAAAAAAAGGCAGCCTCTGCGGCAGCCTTTGATGATATGGACTAGCATGCTTTATAAGAAATTTGTTTAACATTCTTGATTCATGACAAACAAGGCAGAACATAAGTATACAAAGGAATACCAAGTTAAATTTGTGCCAGAATTCTGAAATGCAGTTGGTCTGCACTGTCCCATTCTGTTTCTGCTTGCACAGGTGTAGTAACATTGAAGAGAAAGATGGGAGTAGACAAATAAAAACCATAACTTTTCAAACTCTGCTGGAAGATTTGACAAAGCCTACCTGCAAGAACTTTGCCATACTATCTGACCTGGAAATACTTGCCCTTCAGTAGCCAGACCAGTGGCATGGAGTTGTGACAACATCTCCAGGGCATAATACAGGGCCATAGAAACATGTCCAGGTACAGTCACATGGTGACAATGCGCTTTAATGATAAGAGCGCACAGGGAATTCAGGGTAACAATGTAAATATAACCCAACCAGAAGAGAGAACATTCTGAAGGCAGCTAAAATATCTTTTAGGCTGTATTACAGATATGCAATTATTTCTGGGATGTGAAGTATCGAAGCAAAAGAGCCGAGAATCTCTTCGACTGATTTTAAATTAGTTAGCTGAGATTCTGGTACGAGCGTAGCTGTGGCAACCCAAGATACCCCTGGCTAAAGATGACAGGAGCTGGGCATACTAGGGAATTTCAGCTCCATCCTGCCAAGCTAACGTCATGTAAGGCACCTACCAGATTGCTGCGGTCCTTTTCTGAAGGAGTCTGCACAGCTACATGACTGCAACTGTGTTACATGATGCAAGGGAGAGCGGGATGGGCTGATCCAATGCATCAGTAGTTTCATTCTGGATGATCTCCTCGGTGAAGAATAATGAACAGGGGGCTAGACAGATTTCTTCAGATCCACAGCTGATAGTGGAGTAGGTTTATGTTTCAGTCAAGAAGGATTGTCACAGAGACTCCTACTCTTATTTTACAAATGTGGTATTTATTATGGGAGGAAGATGGAGCAGATTATGATTTCCAACATTAGCATGGACCCGTCCAAGACCAAAACTGCTAACACACTGGTTATAGCATGTTAAGGCCTGAATCTGAGCTCACATGGGATAGCTGAAAACTTAGGTAAGCAAATACTGGTAGATATGATAATTTCAGAGACCTTTATGAATTCATTCCCATCAAAATGACAGATTGAAGAAAGTAACTGAAGAGCTTTCCAGTTTTAGATCTGATCTCTTAAGCAACCACTACAAAGTATAAAGTTATTTCACTAAGTGAGATCTTACTATGATTTAATTGCATTGATAATGCGACATTACAAGCACTTTGAAAATCTGCCTTTATCAGTGGCAGAAGATACAAAAGACAATAGGGAACCCATGCCATGAGCTCTTCTATCTCTGTGTTTAGACATGGCTGCTACACCCTCTCTTATTTAAAATTTCCTCTTTCCAGTGTCTGTTTTTTCAGATTTTCCTCAGGTCTCCTAGATACCTGTATCTACCTTTCTTTTTGTACTAAAAATGTTATGTTTTCCACAAATCATGTGAGGTGTATCAGTATCAGAGGTACTACAACATTAGGCAATATGACTTTTGCAAAACCACATCGAGTATCTTATTTTCTTCAGGGCTTAATGCATGCTGAAATGTATAATATTATTGCCAATGTTTTGTATTTTAGTTAAAAGATGAAATAATTCCAAATACACTGATTTTCTCTTTGCACTTACATTCTTATCTATTTTGAGTTTTAAGTAGGCCTTTGCCTTTTACTTTACTGCATACATTTAATTCCCTTTATTTCTCACTTACAAAGTAGACTTTAATAGACTACCATTAGTACTAAAGTACATATATTGTGGGGCTTTACCAAAAATCAGGAAGCCAGTCAAAAGAGGTTTACTTACCTTTTTGCAACATGTGTGTGTTTCAGAACAGGCTGACAGGGTTTGGGAAACTTGAGAACCTCTTTTGGGGTGAATAATGTAATTGAGAAGTCTCTCTGCTTACTCTCAGTTAAGGATTAATGAACGGCAAGGATTTCTCATTTTTATTCTTTCGAATCAAACTTGGAATTCTAAATTTATAACATAAACCGATTTCACTGGTGTAGTTTTTGGCTTTACAGAAAGACCAGAACCAGGAGCAAAGATGAAATAGGTGCACAGTAAGTATTTAGTTCCAAGTGGTAAAAAAACCACACACACGCAGCTTTCCAGTTCTGATTCTCCAGCCCAGATGAGCACAGAGGAATGTGGGTGGAACTTGCCCTTCTGCCAAGGGTATTACCTAAGCCCTATTTTGATGAGGATTTAAGTGGTGCATAGGCCTTGTGCTGCATGGGGGTGAAATGGAAAATCACAGAAGCCTCTGTAGACCTTCCTTCAAAGCAAGGCAGCAGAGCAACACATGTTGATTTCCAGGACTGAGAAGCAGAGAATAACCTGCATCCCTATCCCAGAAGGAAAGCAACTGAGTGGTCACAGGACTACTTTGTGCTCCTCTAATTGTTGTGTTGATGGGACTGGGGCAAATGCATCTTGCCATCTAATTGGGTCAGAGAGGGTCTCCAAGTAAAGGAAATTCCAGTTTTGCTTTTTCTCAGCAGTTGTAGCCTAAAAAGGTGTGTCTGTATTTTAATATAATTCTTAATGAATCCCAGAAACTGTTTTAATGCTACTTTGCAAAAGATTCAAAGAGAATGTCTGAAGGGGATAATGTGAGCATGGGAGGATTATATTTTAATAAAATTAATCTTACCTATAAAGGAGGCCTGTAACAGTGTCCATCTGGACAAAACCAATTTAACTCTCTGAGAAGCAGTGTTAAACTTGTTAAGACAGAGAGTGGAAAACCAGGAAAATCCTTCTCACACTAGGAGAAAATACTTGGAGGATTGAGGATTTGTTAGGATACAAGTTACAAAATGACTCTCATTTGCTGAAGAAAAAAAAAAAGGGATCTTAAATCCTGAAATTTTAAACAAAAGCTGTCACTGATCATCCTAGATAGGCAAAGACAGCGGGGGAGTTGCTGGCACTGCTGATTCAAGTGTTTCCCAGAGATCAAAGATGAGCTGGGAGGAGCAGGGAGGAAGAAGTAGAGTGGGCATTCTTGCTCTGCATTTCCACTAGGAGAAAATACTTGGAGGATTGAGGATTTGTTAGGATACAAGTTACAAAATGACTCTCATTTGCTGAAGAAAAAAAAAAGGGATCTTAAATCCTGAAATTTTAAACAAAAGCTGTCACTGATCATCCTAGATAGGCAAAGACAGCGGGGGAGTTGCTGGCACTGCTGATTCAAGTGTTTCCCAGAGATCAAAGATGAGCTGGGAGGAGCAGGGAGGAAGAAGTAGAGTGGGCATTCTTGCTATGCATTTCCTCCAGAAAAGGTGAAACCCCACTGCTTCAATGCCTGATCAAAAGCCTCAAGCTCTTTGTTTCCACCACAAAAGAAAATACTTTCATCCTAACAGGCTATTACACATGCAGACAGGTTTTAGAGCCTTCTACAGGCCTTAGAATAGATGCTGAGGAGGAAAATAGTTTACTCTCTCATGTACTCTCTCACTCTCTTTAAAAAAAAATACAAGGAAACATTGCCTCTTGCCAAGGAAAGAGGTTAGTCAGCTGAAAATGAAGCTCTCCAGGCTGCACCTTCACAAGTTACTGCTTGTGCACCCCAAGCACCTGCGGTCCCAGCTGCCAGAGGCTTCGTGAAAGAAGTGGTCCTTGGCCACCCCCTCCAGGGCTGCGCCCCACAGTCCCACTCTCAGGCACCCTACAGGCACCCTGTGTGCCTCCCCTGCCATGGCAGGCTGGGGTCACAAGTGGCTGGGCAAGCAGATAGTCCTCCTCATGGCCGGGAGGTGAAGGATTGCCCTGACCCAAAGCTTTCAGCCTTGCGTGCTTCAGCTGCAAGTGTGTTGTGTCATGTTCGACTGCCTGGAAGCGTCAACACACCTCAGCACCAGGGTGCCTGGATCTGTCCTGTAGGGCCCAGCTCTCTGCTGAAGAGGTTGAGATCTGGTCCTGAAGGATCTGGAGGTGCAAAGCTCACAAGTCAGTAGACTGATTCAGCTCTGCAAGAGGAGATGTAACAGTTGCTTCTCACTCTGGGCATGCCAGAGGATATCCAAAGTGTCAGTGGTGTCCAGGAAGCAGTGCTTGATGTAGGTGTTAAATATTGCTTGTTCTTGTGTTAAAGCCCTAGAAGACCTTTCTCTTGTCGATGAGTAGGTGGTAGCCAGTAAGTGTGTTACCTGTAGAAAATAGACACGCATTACATCTGCCAAAGCCTCTGACAGAACATTTGTGCCATTGAAAGAAAACTCTGTCCCAAGGGTGTGCCAATACACCACCTCTCCGTGACACAGGGAAATATTAGCTCAGTGCTCTAAGGGAAATGAATTTCATGAGAAGGAAATTTCTCTGGCACAAGTGGGTGACCATAGTTTGGCAGACACATGGCTCCAGTTACACTGTTCATCAGAACTGAGATCAACTTTGATATCATAAAAAAAGTAATTGTTGTGCAGGAAAAAAATACTTTAAGCTAGAGTCACATCTTCCAAAGAGATAATAAAGCTAAGAATTATTCTGAGTTGACATAAACCAACCAGTCTGAAGTAAGCACAGGCTTTCTGCGACCTGTTCTTTCTATCATTGACTATATAGAGTTTCTCTGTAGAGACAGTGACTATTTATCTAGATATAATAAGAAAAAGTAAACTTATATAGCGCTGCCTACCAAAATGATCCTCTTACAATCAGAAATATCTATTTCTGTACCCCATGTGTCTAACTTTTGATAATCTAAAACTTAGCAGAAACATGTAAACACATATCCTTCAGAGATTAGCTCTGGTGATAGACTGTTTGCACCAAAATGGGTGCTGAAGGATTATGTCCAGTGTTATGGGCCTCCATCACTGATTTCAACTTCTGATGTTTTTTTACATGCTGGTGAACACAGCGTTGCTGGGTTAATGGTGCGATTCAGTGATCTTAGAGGTCTGTTCCAACCTTAACAATTCTGTGATTCTCTGTAGTGTGTTTCTTCTTCCAAGAGAATTAGACGGCTTTGTGTCTCCTCATTCTTACTGTTTGGGCTGTGTACCATGGCTAACACTATATTCTGTTGTCTCAGCTTTTTCTCCTGCTTGTCTGTCCAGGCCTTTAGCTAAACTTTAGCATGTGAGTAGGAGAACAGCCTCCAAACCATGTTGATTTGGTGATAAGATTGATGACATACTTTGAGACCAATTAGTGGAAAAGACTGATAATATATGCATTCATGAAGGACTGTTACTTGAACCTAACCTTACATATTAAAGGAGGGCTCTTGTTCAGCAAGCAAAATTGAGTTGGTTATTAATAATGCAAGGATGGTTACCGAGGGAAATACTTAGCTCATATGAGTGATCCTTATTAGGAGAGACTGGAAAAGAAAAATTCAAATGGGATAAGTGCAGCTTAGTGCTTCTGCTTAAAGCATTACGGTTGCAAAGAGAAATCTCCCAGATTTATATTTGTGTTTTCTTTCATTTGTCTGTGCCACACCAGTTAGGTATGAAGTGAGCAGAGTTCAGCAAAGTGAACCAGAGTTCAGGATAGAACTTAAGGGTAACAAGAAATAATGCTTCTGCTTTTTTTCAGTGGCAACATTAATATTATGGCAGCACTGACTCTATGGATTGCCTTCATAGCAATAGCATTGATCTCCAAGTGATGCCAAATAAGAAAGAAGTTCCTAATTGTGCATTATTGCTGTTATTAATATCGTTGTTATTATTTTTACTGTTGAAAATCCCAAGACTCTTTTTCCAGTGGATGTTGGCCTTCAACAGCCAGATAAGACTCTGCCAATATAGTTGATTTTATGTCCTTGTACCTCTCAGGTGGCACAGAGCAGAAAATGCAGCCCTGCAACAGAAGGTGTGCATTTTTGCATCTGGGGATATGGGGAAAAAACTAAGCAAGGGCCTTGAGATGAAGCTTTGAATGAAGACTAACAAAACAAGTGGATAGTTTGAGACAGGAATCAAAGTAAGCAGCATGATAGTCAGTCATGCCTGGGGTCTGTTTTTCTTTGCCAGGATTGCAAATACTTTTTAATTTCACAGTCATGAGATATAGGACTGTGCCTGAATTTCTTATGTAAATTCAAAGATATACTTGTGTATGTGTTCTAGTCAACACTATGTTGTCCTTTAAAAGGACAGATGATCCACAGATGATTTTCAGTGTATTTTTAAATACTCAAGTTACTTAAACCAATGACAGTTATTTTACACTCCTTTGATTTAAATAAGTCTCAAATTCAAACTATGCCTGTCTGAAAGTTTTATCCTATGCTTAGAGAATTTTCTGACTTTTAGCATTGGTTTAATTTGACCTGGAGTAAGCCCTAAATGCAACCGTGCTCACTGTAGCACAGTTAGACACAAAGGGCACTTCAGATCAAAGTGGGCAACATGTACAAAACTGCAAGCTAAAAAACAAAACCCACAGTGTTCTGCCCCCAATTATTTTCTCTTGCCAGAGTACAGGGAACAGATATTTTACCAGAGCTTTGTGACAGTATAAGGTATTTTGTAAGGTACCTGGAACGCAGAACGTGACACACAATTCAGAGGAAAATTGTAAATTTGTGTTGGTGGAACGAGTTAGACTCTCTTAGAACAAACTTTCATAATCCTTACATAGAAAGATATAATAGGTAGGTCAAGTTTCAAAAAATTATTTAGCATCTCTTCTGTCCTTCTTACCTCTAAAAAGAGATAAACTGACATAATACATTACTGTTTGAAAACTATTTGTTTGTAGTTCAATAGTACTGGAGTAAAATGTGCAGCATTAAATTCAGTTTTTAAAAATAAGGACAACATGTTAATTGAAATGTATCTGAGGTTCAGAAATATTTTTAAGCATACCTGGATACTGTTTGTTTGGATCATTTTAATGAGCAGTAAACTTTATTATCATGTTTGCGATGCCTTAAAACAATCTCAATTTTCAAATGGCCAACGCCTCCTGCTTTCTGAAAACATGGCTCCCTCAAGCCGCCAGCACACAGAAACTTCAAAAACTGAATGAGAGTTCAGTTTATAGTTCCCATATGTCTCCCTTACATGCAGATTCTCAGGATTAATATTCTAAAAACCTTCTAACCAGAAAGGAGCTACCCCATGAGGTTTATCAATCTCAAAGCCAGACCATATGCTTCTCTGGAAAAGAAATATTTCCAGTAGCTTGTGGCGGAATAGACAACTCAGACTGAAAAGAAAACACACTCTAATGTCAACTGTAAAGACAGGTATCCCTTTAAGACTTTAACATACAGGTTTTATCCAGAAGGGGGTTTAGGTCATTTTTAGTGATACAGAGATGGGCTGTCATAAAATTTCGTCTCGCTTTTGCTGGTGTAATACAGAAATAATACCACTGAAATCAGGTGGATCAGTCTGCCTGTATATATATATATATATAAAAATTGCCCAGTCATGAAAATGTTTATTTCTTTTTCCTCTCTGTACGGGCTGACAGGTGGTAATGGTGATAATGGTGGTAATGGTGGTAATGGTATCAATATCCTTGCCTTTCCAGGTGGTAGGATGAAAAAAGAAAGGAAAAAATTCCCCATATAATCATTAAAATTAGCAACAGTTAAGGATTCAGCTTGTCTTCACCTTTCTGACAATGAAAAGCACAAAATGAAGTGCTTTGAGGGTAAATGGCAACAAGACTAGAACCTCACAAAATTTTAGAGGAAAAACACTGATATCCCATTTTAGTAGCATTGCAATAATTATAACCCAAATTCCAATAGTTTACTTCAATGTTTTTCAGAGTTTTGTCACAACAATAAGTTACCACGAGGTAAGCAAGGGAGATAACTTACTTCAAGACAGTGAAAACGGCAGATTCATGTATCATTATTGCATTTATCCATTGTGCAGCATAAAGCAATGTAATTTACATCTTTCACTGAAGCACAGACTACCTCACATTTACTCAATAATGCAAGTGTGCACTCTGGCAGTTAACATGCAGTAATAGAAAGACTTTAAGTTCATATCACTGTTTCTTCTCACCTGCAACTTTCTCACAGGACTGTATTTTGTAACCTCTTTACTAATTTACTGTCCCTTCTTCACTAAAGTGCCCTCTTATATAACCACATGAAGGAATAAATGTTTCTGATTACTTTCCTCTTCCTTCCTCCTTCCCTCATGGCTAATTTGTAATATTTATTTGCCCTTTCCTATATTTAGGTCATCTTCCACATCATCATTTGCACTTTAGCACTGTATATTTTTCCTTCAAAACAGCTCTGTAGATGTTATATGACCTAAGAGAGGCAATAGTCCTTGGCTTTATTTTTGTAAATATAGATTTCATATGTCTTGGATTTCTTGGGCTTGTGTTACTCAGGTTCTAATCTGTTTGAACTCCTGCATGTTGCTGCTTTTGACCTCCTTAAGGATATTCAACTAAGGGTATACCCACACAGCATTTTTCAGATGTATATGCCTCATATGCCTATCCTTTATGTTGGAGATACTATGTAGCATTTTAAGCCTGGTGCTAAGCCCACTTTGCTATATCCTGACTTTCAGCAGAGCATTTTACATCAAGCACAGAACTGCAGGAACCACAGCTGCTCAACATGCAACCTCTATAGCTGGTTAACTCAGGCTGTAAGCAACACTTGCTGAGGCTCATCTGAACAGGATTAAGAGGAACCTCTTCATTTAGCTTCGGTATCAATTAATTTTTTCATATTTTCATTACATTTTACTTTTGATTCAGTTGTCTAACCCAAATGTAGCTCAATTTACATTCACATTATTGAATCTAAGCTTGACTATCCCCTTTATCACTCCCCCAAACTTGCCAACCTGTAAAACTCAGTTCTTTGAGACAAGTTAGGGTTCCAGCTTATGTATGGTAAGTATGTGCCTTTTGGGAATGGATGGAAGTAAAAGGTCATGGCAACCAAAGGACTTGTGTCCATACCAGCTTCTTCTTCCAGCTGAGAGGCAAAATTGTCTACTGATTCCAGCGCCCTGCCCCCCCAGGCAAGGTGGGGAGAAACAACTCTTGGACCCAATACAATTCTCCCTATCACCATGCTTCTTCTCAGTGTCATCCTGGTAATAGGAACTGAATAAAGGAAAACTTCATTTAACTCTAGAGTCCTCCATCTCTGTCTGTTGTGGAAGACATTTCTCAATGCTAGCCAAGTAGAAACACCTAGTTGCTGTTACAGTCCTGCTGGCCTTCCAGAAAGAAGAAATAAAGCTTCCCAAGCAAGCTCCCATGGAAATTACTGCTCCCACTCACCTCACTCTTCCTTTTCTTCTCTCCTGTGACCAAAGTCAGATTAGACAGAGCAGTGACTGTCCAGAAGACTGACTGTACCTGAGTATAAACCCTGGCTTAAAATACAGTGCAAAAATCATTGGCCAGGAGTCACACAGAATACTAAAATCACCTTCAAATCCGTCATCCGCAATCATTTTCTGGGTACTTAATTAAAAATCCATTTCCTAGACTCTGAGGAATACCAATGATTCTCAGAGATGAAAATATTAAAAGTTAAATAAATAGTAGATAAAAAATCAGGTTGTGATACCTTATACAACATTATCCCTGTCACAGAAAACGTGTGCAATTTATATTTGTCAAGAGTCTGGAAACTGTGGAAAAAGAACTGAAACTGAAATACCTCCTCTCAGACATTGTTCCTGTAGCACAGTCTGCACAGACACACTGGAGGAGGCTCAGCCTGCTATTGAGATGCAAAATTATTACGTCAAGGTATTCCTCATCTACTTTGTGCACAAATTACCCACTGGCTCTGTGACCATTTTATTTAGCTCATTTGTGTTGATTTACGTATCTTCCAAAAACAGGCAACATCTGAATTTTCACAATGGTACCTTGAATTGTCTCAATTAAAGCTATTTTGGTTTCGTATTATTCTCTCTTTTAATGCCCAGGTTTTTTCCTCCCTTCCCCAAATGTATCCTATTCATGTAAGACTCAGATGTTTTAACTGTCTTTAAATTATTCTAAGAACAGAGTTTAAGTCAGTGTCAGATCAAGTGAAGATGAGAGATCTGTTCAAATACAATGGATGTTGTCTGTGTACAGAGTACAGAAGATTTGATGGAGCTGCCAGTTTAAAGAGGTGGGAGATGAGAAAGGTACCTGTAAAAGGGGGACTACTGATGCTACATCTACATGAGCGAGTAGTGTGGGCATGTAGAGTGGAAGAGTTGGAACTGAAAAGACAATAACAACATTGTACAGATTTCAGGGCTTATAGATCGCGGTGTAAGCAGGGCAAACACAGCTCTGGTATTTCTGTACCCATTTCTGCACTCTTCTTCATTCCACTCATTGTTTTTGAAGTACACCTCTGAGAAAGGCCTGCCCAGGCATGCTGTACAAGAGATGCTGAGGGCAGCTTCTTCATTATCAGATGAGGTGCTTCCACCACACTTTGTGTAGAATGCTTAGAATAAGTTCAACAGTGTGAAATTTAGGAAAAATGACCCTTTGTTTTGAAGTTCTGAGCAGAAGTTTCAGGAGGATCAAAAACTGATGAACTGGATGGGTTTGAAGTCCAGTTTGCATGCTCAAAATAATACAAGAAAGAGTAAGATCTAATGAGACAGACCTGAGGACATCTTCTTTTAATAATGCAGACATTTGGACTGTCTCCAGAAGTCATTACTTTGACAACCAGAGTCCATAAATTTTAAACTGTAAATGTATTTAAAAGTACATTTGATATTGTCTGTTATTTTTTACTAGCCCTAGTAAACATTAGTCTGTGCTTTATGACATACTGTTAGCACTTTCATCATGTAATTTCTTAATCAACACTTATTTGGAGAGGTTTTGACACTTGTTTTTGGTTTGCCCCATCAATCTTATTTTGTTTGCAGAACAATAAGAAAACAACGTCACAATCAAAATAATACCAAAAAGTTACCTATGCCTTTGCAGCATTTGATGTGTATTATGTATATAACGAATCTCCAACCATATCATCCTGAATGGGAAAAAAAAAAGCAAGAGGATGATCAGTCAAGGCTTGATTCAGAAAGTCATGTGTTAACCAGACTTTTTCAGTCTAAAAGCAGTCATGAAGAGAGTCATGGAGATTAAAAAAAAAAATTCCTCTGTATGCAAAAAAAAAATCATTATAGGTTCAGCCTAAGGTAGAATCAAGGTGAGCACATGTTAATATGTTTAACATAGGCTCTGCCAAATAGGAAACTGTTGTTTCCCATTTTCTGTTGGTTTTGTCATTCATTCATTATGAAAAAAATGACAGGGTTTGCTGTAACACATACATTGCCTAGCTCAACAACAGTGCATTAGGAGACCTGGATATTGCTGGGAACATAGTTTTTCTAGAGGACAGCTCAATTAACATGCAAGCAAATAAAGGAGGACTACTCAGCATCAAAAAGATTGAGTTATAAAATAATTATGAAAAACACCTAGCAATAATTTTAGCAGCTCCAATTCAAGTATTATCTTAAAAGGCAAAGGAACAAAAGAAGTAATTCAGTTTTCATATCTGCTCTGGGCACCAACCCAAGAGTATGTGCATGGTAGTACTGGGTCTGTGTAGCCCAGTATCCACTTTTGGATGGCTGCCAAGGGCAGGTGGAGGTCTGAGGCTCAAAGGTAGTTTTCTGCAGCATGTTTTCTGGCTTTCTTGTGGAGACTTGGGTTCATGTCCTACTCTTGACATCCAAATTTAAGAGACACAGTCCCTCCTACTGGTGGCAGTTCTTTAGGTACACACCAAGGTCAGTGATCAAAAGCAGATGTCTGGGGAAGAGTACAAAAATGGAACAAACATATGATGATACTTTTCCAATACTCTCCCAGCAGCCAGCAATTTGAGGAAGCATGTGGGAGACAACACGAGTGGGGAGGCTATCACACTCCCTCTGGGAAAGCAGCATGACTAGGGCCCATCTCGGTGCCCGTACATAAATGGGCACAGCCTCGGAGCAAACAAGAAGAGTTAGCAGTTCATGCAGTTGTAGACCTGTGACCTCATTGGGATTACAGAGACATGGTGGCATAGCTCACAGGTTGGGAATGCTGCAGTAAATGGATACAGGCTTTTCAGGAAAGACAGGCTGAGACAGCAAGGAGGAGGGTTTATACTCTATGCAAAGAAGTGGCTAAAGTGCATGGAGCTTTGCCTTGTACTAGGTGAAGAACCAGCTGAGACCTTATGACTAAGAACAAGAAGACAGACCAACACAGGTGATGCTGTGGTAAACATGCTAGAGACTGCCTGATCAAGAAGAGGAAATAAATTAAGCTCTCTTTAGGCATCCAGAAACCTCAGGATTGCACATCTAGGTACTCAGCCACTGCAATGCCTGATGGAAGCACAATAAGGCTGTGGAAAGCAACCCAGGAGGTTTCTGGAACATATTGATGACAATTTTTTGACACAGGTTATAATGGGCCTGCTTAGAGAAGGTGTTCTCCTGGACCTCATAGTCACGGGCAAGCCACTTAGGTAAAGACGAGCTGACTTAGCTGCCATGACTATTAGATCATGGAGCTAAAAATCTGGAGAGGAGATAGATAAATAGGAGTTTCACAACCCTGGACTTCAGAAGAGCAAATTTTGGGTTAGTCAGGGATCTGCTCAGTAGAGTACCATAGGAGACTACCTTAGAGGTCAAAGGGACCCAAGTCAACTCTCCATCTTTTAACAGAACTTCCTCAAATGCAAGAAAGGTCAGCTGCAATGAGCAGAAAGTTGAACAAGTATGACAGAAGATAGCTTGGGTGATTGGAGAACTCCCAACTGAGCTCAAATGCAAACAAGACAGGACAAAGAAGGAAGGCTACCTAGAAAGATTAGATACATTTCTGGAGTAGAAAGAAAATAATTAGGAAAAACAAAGCTCAACTGGAGTTGAAAGTAGCAAGGTATATGAAAGGCAAGGAATAAGAACTTCCACAACCATGCTGGCAGAAAAAGCAAGGGCAAAGAAAATGGAAGCCTGGTGCTTAATGAGGGAAGAGATTTAGTGAGAAAGGACATGGAACAGGCTATTCAGATATTCAATGTTATTTTGCTCTTGTTTTCACTGATTAGATCTTCCCTCTGACAGACCAGTTTCCACCGCCTAATAACTGAGAGAGTGGGAGTGTAGAGGGAGGCACAATTAGGGAGCTCTTAAGCTAATTGGGCACGTACAGGTCTAAGGGACCAGATCAGCAGCAAAGGATATTGAGAAAAGCCAACATCATACCCATCTTTAAGAAGGGCAGGAAGTACAGGAAAGTACAAACTGGTCAGCCTCACCTCAGTCCCTAGCAAGGTAAAGGAGCAAATCCTCTTGAGAACTATTTCCAGCCACAGAAAGGAGAATGATGATTGGACCAGCCAGCATGAATTTACCAAGGGTAATTCATGTCTGACTAACTCATTTGCTGCAGTGAGATGGCAGGTTGTGTGCATAATGGTACAGCAGGAAACGTCCTACACCTTGACTTTAGCAGATCTTAGACATGGTGTTTCATAACAACCTTTAGACAAGTAAAATACGGACTGGATAAGGTGGGTAAAAATTTAGCTGGACCATGGGACTTGAAGCTCAGTGATCATCAGTAAGAAACCTCAACAGACTCTCAGTTACTGGTCATTATCCCTCAGAGGCAAATGCCAGTAGCAACAACATTCAACACTTTTATTGACAAGCTGGATGATGGTCTAGAGTGTACTCTCAACAATTTTGCAGATGGTAGAAAACTAGGAATATTGAATCAGATACCTGCCTCCTGTGTAATTTTATAGGTATACAAGCTAGACAAGTGGGCTGAGAAGAGCCTCATGAAGTTCAATGAAGGCAAAGGCAAAGTTGTGCACCAAGAATGGAATAGCCCCACGCAGCACTACAGGGAGCCAACTGATTAACAGCTGGAAATGAGCTCAACTTCAAGATAGCTCAGGCAGAGACTTTATTCTTGAAGGTGCACAGGAAGATACAGCATGAAACTGGGGAAATTGTCACTCAGGTTACTATGAGGATGGTCAGATGCTGAAGCAGGTGCCCAGAGCAGATGTGGAATCTCCACCTTGGAGACTTGTGAGGCCCATCTGGACACAGTCCTGGGCAACCTCCTCTATCTGGGCCTGCAGGGTGTTAGACTAGAAGGGGTCACTCCCAACCTGTGTGATATTTCTGTATTTCCAATTTGCAGCTTAGGGACACCTTGAGCCTGAGGCAGTTTCAATGTAAACAGTAGTTCTCACTGTTTCACAACTCTGCAGATTAAAGACATGATTAGCGAAGAATCACTTCTTCCTTAGACTGAATCTGTCACCTTCTTCTGTTGCCTTCTAATTCTTATATCTGAAGAGATATTGAATAATTAATAATTTCCTATCTTGTCCATACCAGTCAGGATTTTACCAGACTCTGACATTTCCTCTTCAAACATCTTTTCCAGGTTGAAGAGCACTCATCTACCTATTTGCTACTTCTGTAAAAGCTATTCCCATGTTCTTTTAGCCTTTTTATAAACCTTTTCCAATTTTACTCTCCACTTTTTCAGGGGAGGGGTTTTGGCCGAAGGGGTCAGCAGGTCTTCATGCAGTATCCTAGAAACAAGTGCATCATGGAGGCATAGAAACTTTTCCATTGTATTGTCTGGTATTTCCCTAACAATTCATAATACTAGATTTACTTTCTTTACTCTTATTAAGCACTGAGCTAATATATCCATGCAAGACAAGAGAACATCCAAAAGGATGTTTTGAAATGTTATCATCTATATTTATCAGCTTAAACAAGATTTGGTTATCAAGAACCTAGAGTTTAAGGGGTTACCTAACAGTTCTCAGTTGAAAATTTATTCTACCACAATACATGTACATGAAAGCTAGAAAGCCAAAAGGGGTAAAAACAAACATCTAAGCCTCTTCAAAATCAAATGCCTGAATAGAGTGCTGGGTATTACATACCCACATTCATCAGAAAGTTAGTCAGACCCATCTTTCCAAAGTTATCCAGAAAGGAAAACAGAAGTATTTAGAACACAGGTTAAGAATGAGGCCAAAGCATATGCCATAACCTTGTCACTGAGAAGATGGAGGAACAAACACAAGAGTCTAAATTAAATATCCTGCAAATGCTACTCAATGGTAGAAAATTTATGGGATTTGACAGCACTGAGTCATAAAAGACTCAGTCAAAAAGACTCAGAGTCATAAAAGACTCAGATCACATACAAAGATCAGCAATGAACACTTGGTGGCTATTTTGTGAACCTTTACTGATTTCTAATTTTGCAGGAAGGTTTCAAAATCTGGCTGATGACACAACATGTAGTACTGTGATAAGAAGGTAACATAAATAGCATCCAGTGCAACGACCCTTGTTTACATTTTGTCGTGACCAGACCTTATGCCAATCTCATGGCCATTTGCAAACAGTAGTCTGCTGTACTTGTATATGTTAAATTCCAGCTACATCAAGGAAATGTAAAAAGTGGAACAAAGAGGATGCAGTTCAAGATTTATAACCATAATGCCAGTGGTTACTCTGTTCAAGCATTTAGAAAACTTGATAACTCAATTAACAGCTGTGGGTTCTTAAAAAATATATTGACTCAATTCCTGTGGTTTTCATGGAAGAGGCCAATCGTAAAATAGGGTTTTGAATGAGCAGAATCAGACACTGTGGTTTCTCCACCCATAAAAAAATGTTCATATTTGTCAATTAACGTGTTAGATGTCCTTTCTTGACTTGTTATTGGCTAACAATAAGCACTTATAGTTGAAGGAGTGTTGTATACACGATAGGCTGCTTATGTATATAAAAACGGGAAAGAGAGCTAACAGGAGATAATTATTGTCTGTCTCCCTCATCATTGCACCAGTTATTAAGACACAGTCTACCTGTTGTCCTAAAAGAAAAATAAATTTGATCTGATTATTAATTGGATCTGATTACTTATTTTAATATATATGTAAACCATTGGTTTTGCCTTCAGAGTGGCTAGGTAGTGCCCAGTTTCCCAGCAGAATGGCAGGCACATTCCACATAATGTTTCCTCCTGCTGTGCTGCTCTGTTCCTAAAGTAGAGAGTAACAGTGGATTGACAAAAAGGCAGGAAAAAACCCCCGTATTAGAAACCCAGCCTCTCCACATTCCAACAAAGCCAGAGAGAGTATCACATACAGGTATCTGCAGTTTCACACCCACACTCCAAAGGAGATCAAGTGTTTGACCTATCAGTACTTCAAAATCCTGTGGTCAATAGGCAAGTCAGAGGAAACAAGACTGTCAGAAGAGTCTGTTCCAGAAACTTTTAGAATTCACTACATTTATTAATACAAAGTGAGCATGACTTGTAGAATGTACATCTTCTTTTAAAAAGTAACTTTTATTAGGGATTACAGACTTTGCTGACAATGGTACAGTGATAATATCATATCTTGAGATTTCTGCAGGGAATTTAACTTAGTCATGCATAGCACTCTCGTTGAAGCAATTTGTGCTTAAAACAAAAAAAATCAAATAATCTTACAATAGGTAAGATTAAAAACATGGATGATTTTTCAGGTCCCTTACAACAGGTGGTAAGAGTAAATGGCAAATTGTCACCCTATTGTGGGGATAACTTGTGTATTCATCGAGGAGCTACACTGAGTCCCCCAAAAACCACTATTTTTCATAAAGATCTGAAGAAAATATGAAATGTTTCTAGAAGTGTCACAGAAGACATGAGCTGCCACAGCATGCCAGTTCCTTGGCCAGACTTTCTCTGCTTCCTCTGTTCATGCTGTATGGTATCTTCAGTGAAAAGGTCTGTGAACAGTTCAACTTCCTGTAGTAAAAATGTATTTTCCCCCTTTCAGTTATGCTGTCTCAACTGGAACAACTCTACTTGTCCAGTTCAACAGACTTCCACTCCCATATTCTAGATGTCTTTTTACCCATAGCTTGCTTCGTAAGCCTTTCTTCAGATGTTTTTCCTTGTTTCTCTGAGATGGAAGTCACTGGTTTAATCCAAGAGAAAACTTACAAACAATGGGGTACTCTTTCCTTCACTTTGGCTAGTCTGTTCTTCCTCTGCTTCAGTTATATCTTCTTCATAATCAGATTTCTCATCAGATGACCTCCTCTGACCCTGTTAGTGACTCCTTGCAGATCAGGATGTATTCTTATCCATTTATATTATCTCCCTGCTTTTCTCATCACTTTTCCTCCTTCTTCATCCTTTCATCCACAATAAGGGTTATGTTTTATTTTTTCTCATTAAAAAAAATCCAATCTTTCCTCCCTATTTCCACTCTCAGAGATCACACTGCAATTGCTGTCAGGTGTCTCATGCCCTGATTCCACCCTCTTTTCAGTTCATCTGAGATTTCAGAACCTTTCTGTTCACCTTTTCATTCAATTGAACCTACAGTCAGTATTACTATATTGATCCACATCTGCTTGAGGCTCAAAATCAGTCCTCTTTCCTCACCATCCTCACTTGTCTCTTGCCCTTATCACAATAGTGAAACTCCTCTTTAGAATTATT
>NW_008236230.1:2379997-2389879 GCF_000691975.1 Corvus brachyrhynchos | reverse complement strand
GCTCCAGTCTCTGCATCAGCTTTGTCCTTTCAAGTTTCTCTTGCCAATCACTCTGCTAGTCTGTACTTTCAAGGACCCTCTGTGTTCATACATGATTGTATGGAGTTCTGATTTTGGCTCCTTTCCCTCCTTTGTGTCTGCCTGTGTCTCAGTAGTTTCATCCACTAACACAACGGCCATTTCCGCAGAGACGCAAATTTGTACCTCTGTTTCATCCGTAATATCTTGGCTTGTCTCTCAACGTCAACATCTTCTGATAGCTATCAGCTCAAATGCACTATGATTAAGCAAGTCACACACTCCTTTCTTCCCTAGTCACTCCTTAAAACTTCCCTTTACAACTGCTGTGAATAGTGTGATCACCAGACTTGTCAGACAGGCAGGTGATGCAAACAACTTTTTAGGTCGAAGAATCAGATCAAGTGTCCATTTTGCATCTTGATTCTGGAGCTAAAAAGTTCTAAGTTTTTACCAAATTTTTGTAATCTTTGACTTCAAACCCAACAACCTTTTCCTGCTGCTCTTAACAGAAACAATAGACACACTATTGCTGTAAAGACCATTTTTCTAGGCTTCCCTTTTTGACTCTCTCCTCTAGCTCCTTTTTTGGTGATCACATAAAGAATTAGGTGGGTTTTGTTGGGTTTTTTTAAAGAATGCCTTCCAGGCTTATTCCCACTTTTCAAGATGTTTCATTCATTCTTTGTATGCCAGCTTTTTTCTGTAACTGATTATCTATAGAAGTTTCCTTGAGTTTTCCTTTACTGCTTCGTAGGTTTGAAAGGATAGCCTAGCAAATGACCACCCCTCATGCCCTAGTGGATATGCTAAGTATAGGAGTCCTTCGTGCTCCCACAGTGGAAATAGTAATGATTAATGTGTACAACATGAATTTTTAACCCTCTAAATCAAGACCAGATACGTAAGTGTCACTGAACATCACATGGGCTGGAACAGACCACCAATAATCTTTAGTCCAGCCCCATGCTCAAAGCAGACCCAGTTGGATTAGGATTCCCAGGACTGTGTCCAGATGGGTCTTGCATCCCTCCAAGGTGGTAGGAGGAGCCACCTTGTCCCCTCCAAACAGCTGCTCTGGTGTCTAATCATTTCCATAGTATCTTGCTCTTTTACAGTGTACCTCCAAGAGTGTAGCTTTCTCTTTTGTACAGCCCCCATCCAGGTATCTGTAAACAGCAGTAAGGTGTTCAAACTTCTCTTTTTACAAATAAAACTCTAGGCCGAATGAGTAAATAGAAATCTAGAGTTTAAAGTCAATATGAGATACATTCAGGTAGGAAAGAGTATGTTCTTTTTTAACTGATTGGAAATTAACAACTTAGAAGGATATGATTGATCTTTGTCACTTGGGAGCTAAATTAAAGTTCGATGTTTTTATGAGTCTCAAAGAAATATATTCTTCATTAACTTCTGCTGGTGGGTTAACCTTGGCCAGATGCCAGGTGTTCATGAAGCTGGTCTATCACTTCTCCTCTTCAACTGGACAAAATGAACCAAATTCATCCTCTTTGCAAATTCTTCAGCACATTAGGTCTAAGATAAAATGACACAGAGTAAATAATGTTGAATCTGTCTCTACTGACCAATGCTTCCATGTGTGTGTGTAAACGTAAAAAAATCTGTTCACTCACATCCTATTCTGTGTTTCATGTCTCACTATTATCATCCAGTCTGGGACAGGCTCCTCCTTTGTCCATAGCCAACAGTTCTTTTGAGGTGTGTGGAGAGGTCTATAGATAATATGAAAGCCATATAAAATACAAATGTCTGCTCAGTAGCTGAATAGAGCAAACAATTTGGTAGGCGTTTTACCATCCAGATATCTTTCCTTTGTACATGTCAGCACCTCATCAAAAGCTTCTGACATTAGTTGTCTGCTCCAGAGAGCTGCCACTTCAGGGCTGAGTGATTGATTTTGCTTGTCAGGGACTAACAAGACAATGTTTCTACATTGCCTTAACACAGATCAACTTCTCTCAAAATCCCACCTTTAATAATGGAAACATAATGCTTCGGCAAGGCTTATGATCAATCTCACCTAATTCTACCTTACAAGCCTTTCTATCTGAGCTGCTCATATTGGGCTGATTCAAGTCAAAAAAGAAAGAGAATTTATAGGGAATGATTCATTTGACCTATTTTAGATACCTACCTTATGCTTAAGCAAATGATGTCTAGGAGGGTCATTTTCTCTTTCATTGATTATAAGAGAAGTCTAGACAAAAAGTTCGACGATAGACACTGTTGACATCTACTTCTGGTCAGACAAATCCTGCCTCTTTTTCCATTTATACTTTTACAGAGACATCAGTGATAAAAGTCAAATATTTCACTCAACGCATTAGATTCAAGCACAATTTATTGGTATGATGGACCTTTCATATATTCTTATTCTACAACATTTTATATATAAATATATTAAATAATAATGTCTCTCTTCATAGGGTTCATAAATCAAAGTTTTCATATCTTTGTAAACCAAAGGTTAGGCATCTCTGTGTCACCATTTTTGGAGATGAGTGGATCAGCAGTGTTTGACAGTTTTCAGATGTACAGAATGGTGAAGAAAAATAGATACTTCAGTAAACATACAGAGAGTTTTGAAGTGGTCTGTTCTATGTATTGTTCACATGTACAGTTAATGTTCTTCCAACACGACTCTTGAAGACAAAACTGGAATCATCTCTGTCATTTGATACCCTTACAAAAGCTCTTTTTAATGACTTCAAAATTAACTGGAGATGATGAGAATACTGAGCACTAAAGCAAATAGGCTAAGAATTTTGTTTATTTGTCTGACAAAACACATCTGTTAAAGCAGCAAGGTTTCTGGTTATGTATGTTTTTATGCTATTTTTTTTTCTAAAGTTACACACTTGGAATGCATAAGAAGGACATGGAACTGTTGGAGCAAGTCCTGAGGAGGGCCACAAAATTGATAAGAGGGCTGGAGCACCTCCTCTATAAAGGCAGGCTGAGAATGTTGGGGTTGTTCAGTCTGGAGAAGGCTGCATGGAGACCTCACAGCAACCTTCCAGGATCTGAAGAGGACCTACAAGAAAGCCAGAGAGGGATCCTTCATCAGGAACTGTAGTGATAGGACAAGGACTAATGGGTACAAACAAAAGAGGGGAAATTTAGGTTGGATATTAGGAAAAATTTCTTTACTGTGAGGGTGATGAGATACTGCAGCAGGTTTCCCAGGGAGGCTGTGTATGCCCCAACCCTGGCAGTGTTCAAAGCCTTGAGCTACCTGGCCTAGTGGAAGGTGACCCTGCCTGCAGCAGGGAGGTTGGAACTAAGTGATCCTTAAGGTCCCTTCCAACCCCTAGCATTCTGTGATTCTATGGTTCTAATATGCTCATGTGACTTTCATCAAAGGTTAGAAGAGAAAGCATTAAAAAGCATCAGACTGCTCTTTTTCTGATCTCACTAAGGGTGGGATTCAACTCACTAATATTAATCATATAGAATCTAGACTCTTCCTATCTAAGTGAGTTGTCAAGGCTCCCTCTATAGTCAACACAGAGAGAGACTGGCACTTCCCAACGATGATT
The DNA here is from genome assembly GCF_000691975.1 of Corvus brachyrhynchos. Classification (NCBI taxonomy): domain Eukaryota; kingdom Metazoa; phylum Chordata; class Aves; order Passeriformes; family Corvidae; genus Corvus; species Corvus brachyrhynchos. The sequence continues at coordinate 2,386,301 of NW_008236230.1, read as the reverse complement.
AACCAAAATGTAGAATAAATGTCTAAAGGGCATTAGCTGAGTCCTTTTTGAAGTTCCTAACTATTCATTGATTAAAGAAGATCTATCTGACTAGCTAAGAGTGAATAATTAACTTTTAGATGACTAGAGTGACAAGAAATTAAGCCGGATCAAATTTTATCTTACTCACGTAGTAACTGTTAACTTGTAATGGTTACCAGCCTTTGCCCAAAGATAAATAGGATTTAAAGATTTTCGTAGTATATGGTAGTATTCTAAAAAGTCAAATTACAACAGCTATGTGGATATTAGGGAAATCCCCACAGACTTATCATTTCACCATGCTTATTGTAGACAGTGTTCAAAAAATTTCACAACCTATAGAATATCTTGAGTTCATTTGTTTGAGGCAGAAAATAGAGTATAATCATCATGCATGAATCTTAAATCCTATTTTCAGAAGAAAAAACTTTTTGAAATATATCCTGCTATCTTTAGCTGGAGATATTTTATCTAAGATGTTAGGGAATTATAAGAGAAACACTTGTGAGCCATTTAGCGCATTTTTAATAAGCCACTTTCCCTTGGCTTATTTAGAGCTTTCTCAAAGGAGTCTTGCTCTAGGAGCATGCCAATTTAGTTGCAACATGAAATTAAAAGTATGATAAGGGAGGGTCCTCAAAACACACCTACCTTTGATCCAGTCCACTGTTAGAACAGTGATCTAATAGTCAGGGGATGGAAGAACTATTTGCAGCTCTGACATTGGCTCTCTGTGACATTGCATAAGTCACAATTCTGCAAAGTCAGAGAAAATGATTAAGCTGGGGGAGGGGAGGAGGCTCCTATCCACTTTTAAAAGCACAGTCTCCATCTGGAAAGTGGAAAGACTGAGAATAGAATTCAATCCTCACAATGAATCTGGCTCTCAGAAAAGTCATATTCCCCCTAATAAAGATTGAAATAGGGCAAACACATTTTATCTCCCAGCATTATAGAAATGGCACACCCATGACCCATTAGCTTTTTTTACAACTGTATTTCAGTTCATCTCTATAATTGTGATGTCAGTGGTTTAGCTTTTAAAACTGGCATTAGGAATCAACATGTTCCAGTGGATGGATTGGAATTCTCCAAAGGATGCAGAAAATGTTATTATGTGTAGGAAAATTACATACTTGGTTGCTAAAAAATAATTTGTTTCAACAATGAATACTGGGCAGATTCTCTTGAGAAGATTCTTACACCTGCACAAAATCCAGTTGATGTTAATGGGGCATCATGTGTTGTCAAGAATCGACCCACCAGATGAGCTTTCAAAATTAGAGCTTCAAAGCAGTCATTTTTAAAGCTCTGTGACCTCGAGCGGGCTGCTGAAGAAGTAGATCATAAGAAACGAGCTCTGTTTAATCAATGAAGTCTAGTAACTGCCAAGTTCTCACCCTGCTTCTTTCCTTTTCCCCCTGCAGTGAATAGAATATTGACCATTACCAAGAATACCCTCCTAATTAATTTCTAGACTCAGTCCCTACTGTAGAGGTTAGGAACAGCCTAAACTCTAGCCAATAGCCCTGTGGACTAATGAAGTAGGTAGGATCTCCCCCAGAGTTAGCACTTCACTTTTGCACAGTTCTTTATCCCCCCTTTCCACTCCTGATTTTTTTTTTTCTCTGAAGAAGAGAAAGAAGGAAAAATAAATGTTTTTTGCTTAGGTGAACTAGGTGCCAAAGGAGCTACACAATTGGGTCACTTATATTGACAAGTCAGAGGACTTCTACTGCCATTTTGAATTTCATACACCATTGGTAAATAAAATCAGGTAATTACTATTTCAGTCAAAAGGTGTTTATTGCCATTTCCTCATTCACTTTCAGAAAAAGGGGTTTTTTTGACCAGAAACTCCACTAAGACTTTAAAGTAACTCACAGGTAGGAAAAAACATATATATATATATATATATATATATATACAAGTTAGTCATTAGGTTAACTTGCCAAGGAAAAATGACTGTGCTAATTAAACAATTATTCTTCTAAGATTAGAGTATTAGAAAAGTGTGGATAGCAAACAAGTGGGGCAGAGGAAGTAAAGTAGTTAGGATTGTTGGGGAGGAGGATATGTATTGGTAGCAAAGGAAGTGAAGAGACTGGGGAGGAAGAAGACAAACAGATTCTGTTTGTGATTCAAAAGGTGAGAAAGACAGAGGAGATTACAAAATAGGAGGAGACAGGAAGAAATGGTAGTCAGAGAACCCAAAGGTTACACGTGTAGTTCTGCTGTAGTAGATTTTTAAGTGTGTCAAGCAAATTTGAGCACAGGGCTCAAGGCCATCAGTCCTGGCTTGACTTCAACCTTTTTTTTTTTTTTTTTTTTTTTTTTTTTTTTTTTTTTGTTTTGTTTTGGTGACATCATGACCATGACATAAAAAACCCATACTTCCTCAGTGCCTCTAGAGTTATGACTGCACTTAGAACACCCAGTACACTTCAGCTTGTTATGTTATCTGTTCCCAAGGCCTCCCTGTGACATGCAATGAATTTTATCAACGTTCCAATCTTAAATGTTTTTAGTATAGTAATAAGAAAGTTCCCCGTTAAGTTGTATGCTACCCACAGCCCTGGAATCTGTGGATGACTTACCTGAGAGATATAGGAACCTACATCAAAGGGTACAGAAGCTGGCTCAGTGAATATGGAAACTATCTATGATACATACCTGATACTCATGCATATGTTGGCTACTATCCCAGGCTTATGCCTTAACTTCTGCTTTGTCCTCCCAGATGTGTCATCACTGTGAAATTTGCAGAGCTCTGCTTTCTAAAATGAATTATATATTATTTCAAAATAATCCTGTTTTACTGCAAACACAGATCATTCCATGTCAGGCTCTTTTCAAAAAATGACCATTCCACATCAGGCTCAAAACCTTTAAGTTTTGAGCAATAGAGATGGAGAAGTAAACATGGGTTAGAAGTCGTGGCACTGAAGAAATACCAGGAAAGAAACATGATATGGTTCAGAAACAGATAACTGCTTTGCCAAAACTGTGTGTGGTGTAGACAATGTAGCTATCTTTGTGCTTGGTTTTAGTCACATTATTCAGGGGAGAATGTAAATCTAATCATCCCAAACAAATGATGTGGCTGATCTGGAGACTGCATGTGTTATGATGCTACTCTGGGAAAATTGCTAGACAAGGGCAAAAGGCTAATCATTAGCACTGGTGTTTGTGCTCATCTGGTCAGAGACATAAACAGGCAGAAACAGCCATCCATCCCACTTGGTTGGATACAACTCACACTTGAAGAGCCATATGCAGGTTCTAGCCAGTTTGTGTGCTCTTACGCAGGTTCCCTTTCCAGATGCACACTTCTTCATAGTCTGCTGGGCAACTCAAGCCTCTAAAGTATTTTTTTTTTTCTCATTGGCTCTTCATCTATCTTATCCACAATTGTCCTGGAGCCAAGGGACAAAAATTTGCAGAATCTGCTATCTGTATATTTAGAAACGGAAGCATTTCGCTACTTCTGCAATGGAAGCCCATTGCAGGGAGGTGTGAGACACTACAAAGGTGCTGCTGATATTTGGGGATATTCTCCAGACATAAAACAGCATCTGGAATAGGCTGAGAAACTGAAGGAAGGTGATTCTGCTAAAGGATGCTAAGACCCAGAACACATCCAAAATTAGATAATTTTCTTCTTAACTGAAAGATATTTAGTATTAAAGGAATATTGGAATAAAACAGCACTGACTGAGCTTGCACCTCATTATTGTAGCACACACAGTGTAGGCCATTACATTATTCCCCAGGAAGAGTGTGAAGAAGCATGTCAGTGGAATCTGTCCTATCACACAACAGCTAATAAGGTTCTCCCTACCCTTATTCTCATGTCACATCAAGTTTTATGTTATGTATATAATGTAACATCACAAATTACAGAAGTACCTAATGTGGTTGGATCTAATGAGCATAACAAAGCTGGGTGTTGGTGATTATGTGTCTGTCATCTTATGCATTGCCGTACTACAGTTCTAACCTACAAAGGATCCAGCTAAAGTATATGATAAAAACCTGAGACTGAACAAGACTCTCTAGAAACACAGTTCCTCTAAAACACTCATGTAACATCAAACTGCCATCGAGATATGAATATTCTCAGACATTTTGGCCCAAATTTTAATGCTGATCCTTCTTAGAATAATTATATTTCAAATCTGGTCAAATTCCACAGGGAAAGCAGCATGTTAAAAGGCCCTGAGAAGAGATAAGAAGGGAGTCAAGTCTAGGTAATTACACAAATAAAATAATTTGTACAACAGGAGTAGGAGTCCAGTTACAAACCTGTTTGCAAGGCAGGCTAGTACAGAATAAATAGGTGACTTATGGTAACATGCTGAAATCATCAAACCCAAACATAGTCATCAAACCCAAAGATAGTATGAATTCAAATCTTGCCATTGTTAAGAATTTTTATATGTGTAGTTTGCAATCTGAAGGAGCTCTTTCAGGAACATTTGTCCTGAAACCAATAATTCAGGTTTAAGAGCCAATATTTCAAAATGTTTTCTAATCAATGTGCATATCCATATTATTCTGAAAATTTACGTGCCTAGGGAAGAATTAAAAAGTGCAAGTTTAAGGTAACATGCTTCAGTTGCCTTTCTGCTCAAAGGGACTAATTTTCATAAACGAGATGCTTGATTTACATACATAAGTGCATTGTCTTGAAAATTGCATTAGTAGAGGCTGAAGCAGAAGTACTAGTAGAAACTTAGGATTGTTTGACTAAGGCACTTCCAATATGCAATGCCCACAGTACAACACCTTTCAATTTTCAGTGTGTTCTGAAGTCTGTATAAATAACTGAATGCTGATGTGTCCAGACAATGAATCACTTTCTTCTGCGGGAAAATCTTGAGACATTTAGTCTAAGCATTTCTCACATGTAGCTCTCCTCAGGAAATAGCTGATTTTATTAGCAAGAGTGCTTTAAATTCCATGTTGACAGTGCAGTTTGGAAAACTGTCAGATTTTGAATAAAGGTAGGTGAACACATTAGGTAGACAGGTTGTCTTAACCCGCAAGAACTCATGTGAAAATCTCTATTCATTTCTATTGACCCTTCTCATTACATCTCCTAGTGGTATGTATGAGCTATTTCGTATTTACTGCAGAGGGGCTAAGATCCCTTTCTTAAATATTATCCATTCAAAATCAAGTAAAGGATCTAGGTCTCCCCCTTACTGTTCCTACTGTAATGTCACTGTTCCTACTGTAATGATCAGGAGATGTTTGCCTCATGGCCTGTCAGTTTACTACGCACAGTCTTTGCTGTAGTCCATCTTAGACTTCAGTACACAAACCTTTCTCATGGTGGCAAAACCAGCTGGAAGAGTTTTTATCCTACCCCACTCTGAGCCATTCGTTTCTGCATTTTTCATAGGAGTTCACTGCCCAGTTTTGTTGTGCTAATAAGACTGTAAGGCTGTGTTACAACATGGACCAGCAACATAATCTGAGGTTAAAAATTAGTGCTGTTTTTACCCTAATCCAAGCTTCTGGCAAAAAGCAGAATTGAATTATGATTGGAGATCTGAGTAGTAGAACCTGAATTTATGAATGCTGTGCTGGCATATACATCTTCTGAGCCTCAAGAATGATACATTTTACCTTTCCTCAATGAGATGTGTGTCTGCAGGCTTCTTCTTCACCCCTCACCCCCATGCTTACTACAGTTTTGTTTGGAAACTGGGATAAAATAGGTATACATTTTAAACTGTAGGAAAGCTGCATGTCAATAACAGCAGTATAGCAGCATAAATAACAGCATAAATAACAGGATAAATAACAGCAGTTGTGACATCCAGATTTCACTGGAGCAATTGTCATCGGGCCAACTTTACAGGAATTGTCTAGATGGAAAAGTTATCACATACAAAAAGTTCATTCAGTCAGTTTATTCAACAAGCCATCCTCTGTCTATCATGAAGTTTTCATGTGGCATCCCACATGTAAGTCCCAGGTGTGCATCCTCATTGCAACATTTTACTGCAAAGAAGGGAAACTGATTGCAGCAAAACTTACCTACTAAAGTTCAGCCTAAACAGTGGCTCTTTACATTATTCCCAAATATGAGCTGTACTTACACATAAAATCACTGAAAATCTATAATACTAACAATGCCCTTAAATTCGAAGGGACCAAAAAATACAGGATTGAAATGATGCTAGGGAAACACTGACAGCAAAGGAGTGATAGTTTTCCTGCTATCAGTGTTTCTATGTGTAGACATATATAATACACACACAGCAAGGAGCAG
>NW_008236230.1:2379229-2379968 GCF_000691975.1 Corvus brachyrhynchos | reverse complement strand
GAAGTCATACAAAACAGAAGTATGTGAAACAGAAGAGTGTTACCGTACTTAGCTAGCAATTCTCTCAAGGCTTTTCCAAAGAAAGCCATTTGGCCGAGTAATTACTGAGCAAATTTTTCAAGAAAGAGTCATAACCTTGCCAAATTCAATTCTTTGTCCAAAATTACGGGAATGTAACATCTAGTTAGTCAGTTTTATTCTAACACAGAGGGAGAAAAATCCACAAAGTTTTTATATTTTGCTTCAGAAGAAACTTCCCCCAGAACCTCAAACTGAAACAAGCCTTCTGTAAAAAGGTAAGTCCAAATTTGAGTCCAGATGGCTTTAAAGTTTTCAAAAAAATAACAGGAATGTGAAAATAAACACATAATTGAACATGTTGAGAGACTACTGAGGCTGCTTGTAACAAAAAATTACTTCTTAATTTGCATAGCTCAAGATGGGGGTTAAACTATGTAGAAATAAATTCTTTAGTGAGTGGGGGGAGAACTCAGGAAGCCTGCTTTTCTACTGGCTTTAGTCCTTTGTCCCTAAACATCCACACCACAGCCTTTCCCCCAGAGGCAACATGATGGGATTTGCTACCTTGCTGCTGATTCTCACTACATTTTAGGGAACTCTGAGATCTTTAGCCTTCAGTTAATTTCATTTGAAATTATTTAACACATTTATCGGTCATTAGAGAGACTCTAATAAAATATATCACATAAGCTGTAATTTATCAAGCTGCCAAATATAA
>NW_008236230.1:2376686-2379211 GCF_000691975.1 Corvus brachyrhynchos | reverse complement strand
TCATTTCCAAAATGAGGAATTTCCTTTTAAGAAAGTGCCTTATAAAACACAACTATATAATTAATATAAGAGCAATTTTCTTCCATGTAGACAAACAGTTAGGATTCAATCAGGTAGCAAGACTCCAGTGGAAAAGACCTGGACAAAGCCAGGTTGCTTCTAAAGAAACCAGCTCTCAGACAAAATGCAGTAGCTGATAGTCTGTGTACTCTCTGTTATGCAAATGCAAATAAGTTAGCATGTAACTCTTTTAAAATAGAAATAAAACTGTTGTGACAAAAACTTATACAATATTTCCACTGTAAAATAACTATTCATTAGTGACTAATGGAATGTCTCCCTCTCACCATTATAGTGAAAAATGTTAGATGATTACTAAGCAGCTTTTTTCTAAACCTCACTGGAATACATAATATATTATGTATTCTTTTCTTAACTTTTCTCTGAGGAATAATAGATTACCAGTTGATAAGCGATGCATTCTTTTCAATGCATTTATTTTAAATTGTTGTGACCTGCTTAAGATACTAAAATTATTTATATGAGATGTTCATATGTATTTCTTATGTGGGTGAGGGACTCAAAATTTGGCAGCGAAATAGTTTCTGTGTCAGGGATGAGCCTTTCGTAATCTCCCTGATGAACTGCCACAGTGATAAGCCTTTTATGAGAATCACCCTTTGCTCATGCCCAGGAGTGCCTCACCACAATTTGACAGCTACTCTCTTAAGAGTCTTTCTGCCCCGAGGTGCTGAGCTGGACAGTCCCTGTCACTGCTGCTCCAGGTTGCTGTAGAGCACTGCAGGAGCTGGCATCAGAGCTGGAAACAGGAAGACTCTTCTCTGTGGTCTTGATATTCTTGCACCGATGAGTCAGCACCAGAGAAAGAACCTGAATGACATATATTTAAAAAAAAAGGAAAGTCAATCTGTCTGAAATGCCAAAATGTAGCAAAAGCTTGGACTGGGGGAGTTTGCATGGACTTTGGGGACAAGTCACTGATTGTTGTCATTGGTAAATTAAGAAAAGGGTATCAGCTTCAGGAAAGCGAATTTGGGACTAAGATAGCTAGTGGATGAGAAGGCTGAAACAGGATGGGAAGTTGAAGGGAGTCCTGAGACTACATAAAGAAACTGGAACAAGAGTTGAAGGAATGAAAAACAGAAGTGGGGAGTGGAAAAGACAGCAATGTTTGTGGAAATTTGTAGCAGGACTGCGAGAAGAGGCTGTGACCTTGTGTGTGTTTGTGTGTGTGTGTTTGAAGCGAATTATACAGAATAGGGAGCAAGGAGCCAGGGCTCCTAATCCTGCAAATGGCAAAGCTCTCTGACCTCAGCATGAAACCGCTGGTGGACCACAGCCAAAAACACAGATTGGGAGTTGGGGGTCTGGAGCTGCAAGAAGAATCCTGCAACTGCAGTCATACCAGTCACTTTGGCAGTAAGTGAATGACAGAGAGACTATACTCAGATTCTAAAGAAAAAAATAAAAAAAGGACCAGCTGGACAGATTTGAGTGGATAGGGACAGTAAAAATCCACCTGTGGTGGACAAAGTCCTCTGCCTACTAGATCACACCCTGGCAGCACTTAGACCTGAACCCAGGTTTCTTGACTGTTCACATTCTTCTGCTGTCAGCAAACACTTGTGAATGTCACTAAGGTTTGAGTAACTCAGTATGTGGTCTTCAGTGGATTTGAGATCATACTCCCACAGAAAAGAATGAACATGCATTCTCTCTTGCCTCTGGCTGCCTCTTCCTTGCTTCAGTATTAAGGAGTATGGACCTACCCAAGAAGAGGTGATGCAACTCAGAGCTAATCAGACACTGGATACTATTTTGCAGAGATAGCTTTCAATAAGATCAGCAAGCTGACTTGATTTACTGTGTTGCCACTCGAGTGCTCATGTTGACAAAAGTTAACATGGCAGAAGCTGCAGCAGAGACAGATGTGAATGCAGGCAATACCTCCACCCTCAATTTTTTTGGACTCTCTCATCCTAAGTTCACTTATACCAACCCTGAAATGATGCTGTCTTTCCCTGCCATTGATGAACTTTATGGAGGGGATAACTTACTGATACTATTACTCACTAATTGACTTGTAGGAACTTCCTTTCTGTAACTAAAAATTTTAACCCTGCTAACGAATGTTAATACTGCGATCTGCATAATGCCACAAGAGAAGATTTTGGGAGTTTTGTTTGCTTAATTGTCTAGAAAAAAAAATTAAAAATTTCTGTGTTATCAGGTTATGAAACTTGTAAAATAAGGATTCAAAGATAAGGAATAATTGTTGCATTGTGGGAAACCAAAATGTAATTGTAAAACTGAAGTCAGTATCATAACAGCTGTAAAACAGAGCTCCCTTAAAGCAGCTCCAGAGTTTTTGATTTTGCAACTTTCATAATGTTCTTTTAGGGTTTCCTGTGCATGTGTAGTAGAATACAAGCTCGTTTGAATCTCCGATTAAGTATTTTAGAAAGGCTGAGAAAAAAGGAGAAAGAGGCATTGTCGCAGCGACC
>NW_008236230.1:2361539-2376508 GCF_000691975.1 Corvus brachyrhynchos | reverse complement strand
CTTGCCAGGGGAGGTAATCCAACTTTACTGAAGGGAGTCCACGGCGAACAAGCAACAGCTGCAGTGTCGCTACACCTTATAAAGGGGGGGGTTGAACAGGAGGAGTAACCCAACCAGGGACCAATAGGTGGATTAGGAGGGAGGGACGCTGGAGGGAAGGACTCACATCTGGTCCAATGGTCTTGGTGGGTGGAGGGAAAGGGGTCACATGCTCCAATGGGGCGTCGAGGTTTAGCGGATTTCCAAGAGGGGAGGAATCCGAGGGGGCAGGGTCTCAGGGGATTGACAGGGACCATATAAGGGTGATTAGGGAGGGCTTTGGTGACAGGCACAGAACAGTCCAGAACTCCGGGAGGGGCTTGGGTGATTTGATAGGGAAGGAGCCGGACCAAGGGGAGGGGATAACCATTTGTGGGAGCACCGCGGGAGAGGCTTGGATCTGGGACAGGCCAACTGGGAGTGGAAGTGGGGGGAGGTAGGGACGAACCATTAGGGTACAAAGAACATACAAAAATACAATAAAAACATCGCATAACCACAAGGCATGTGTGTTTTATAGGTATAAGCAAGCAATGAAAGGCACCACAGCTGAAAGAGAGTGAAATGAAAGGCACTTACATCATACAGCTTTCCTGCAATAAAACTCTAAACACACCAAGGATTCTTGAATATTCCCTTGAGGTTGCTTATTGGCACCTGCAAAGCAAAAAGAACTCTTTGTATTGTACTAATTATAATGTCTCTGTACCACTATAAGTAATGCAAAAGTACTTGCTTTTTCACTCTGAGGGAGAAGGGGAGTAGTCTGTACCACTCAGCTTTTAAAAATAACTATTATATTAATTACTTGAAATTCCACTTACAGAATTCATGTTGCTGTGCTCAGAATTTGATTGAATTGTATAAATTTTAATAAAATTTTAATAATTGATTAGGGAAAATGCATGAAGTTTGCAAAAGATGTCCCTAAGTCAACAGAATCACTCTGCCTTTATAGAAAGTGGACTTTGGTTTGGTAAGTAAATTCATTATCAACAACCTAATGGAGGAAACATTTCTTTTGTATGGGCGTATCTACTTGGAGATTGTGTACCTGTGAGTAAAGTGTAAAGTGAGTTTGACTGGAGCAGGCTGGAGCTGCATTTGCAAGGTGGACTTCTGAAAATTACCAATCTTGTCACCATGGGGATGATAGATGTTGGCCATACTGTCATGTTGGCCACAGCCTGGCTCAGAGCAGAATACTGAACTAGCTAGTTGCACAAATAAGTTGGTCTCTACAGAAGTGATTTTCTTTAGGCTGGACCAGAAAACAAGAAGCTCTCACTTTGCTACTCTTAATATCACCAAAGCTGAGCAGATCGATGAGTAGGATGACTTCTATTTGCGCTTGTAAGGTTGAGCATATGGATGATGGAAAGTTTTCGTGTTGTTTGTACAATTTATTAGTCCCACTTTTCTCCAAATAAAGGACAGTTGTATTCATGTTCTCAAAGGATATTGTAGACAGAAAAAAGTATGTCATAGTGATAACTAACAAGGTTTCATTTCAATTTTCAGAGCCAAAAATTAACTTCATGGATGAAATGGAAGTGGAAGGCTCTAGGATTTAGTTATTTTGTTTTTAAGACAGAGCAATAGGATTAATTCACTTCAGTCTTTGTTGCTAGCTCTGGTACATAGCAGAAGAGACGTATTGTAGGCCTTAGCAAGACTGAGTTAGCAGCTCTTTTCATCAGAGACTTGTGCTAGTGATTTAATTGTGGAACATGCTCATTTTTCTGTGTTTTGAAACTGTTATGCATTATATATATATGAATTATGTGATACACACTTAATATGCTTATCTTGCAACAGATGACACATTGGAAGATAACTGCAACTGAATGTGTATTGATCAAAAGAACCTCTTCTAAATCATTATTACAGAAACTTACAACAAAAACACAAACAAAATGATTTTATGGAAGTTGTAAATTAGTTGAGCAAAAGTTAGACTCACCCGTGGATGAGGAGGAAAATATTTACACCAATTTTCATGGGTTGTCAGCAATACTGCAGGCTCTCTGAAATTCCTGTGAATATTAGTAAGTTTTAGAAAATGGTTCCACCACTAAAGTAGTTGCTCCAAGTGAGTAAATGCCTACTTAATTACAAGTAAAAAACTCAACACTGATGCATTTGAAAGGCTTGTTGAGCTGTAACTTGAAAGCACATTCTGTGGATACTGCTGTATCACAGAATGAGTTAGAAAAGGCTTCAGGGAAAGTGTCAGAACAAACTGTACAGACTTTTTTTGCCATGTGTCATTGTCTTCTATGAATTCATTGCATTATCTGGTAAAATAGTTTGAATGTGTCACCAGGTATGTCATGCCCACCTGCACTTGGAGATTATGTCTGAAAAGATCAACAGAAAATCTCTAAAGAGCAAATTTCACATTATTCACACTTTGAAAACCAGAAATGTCAAAGCTATTTGCCACAAGTTATAGCAGCTTGCTAGTATGGACAGTGATGGAAATCTCTATTACATATTTCTCGATTCACTCTATAGATAGAAAAAGTATAAAAAAGCCAGTGTGAAAAGAGACTTAGGAAAAATTATCTATATCAGACTGAATTTGAAAGGGGTTTTTTTACAATTAATTATTTGGTTAGGGTTGCAAAAAGAACAAAACTTATGTGTTCTAATTCAAGTGCATATACAAATTAAACTAAAAATATGTTTTCTGAGCAAAATCACATAAAGTGGTGGCAGTGTGGGCTTCCACAATATTTTTAGCGAATACTGAAGTGCAAATGTACTGCTCTAGAATTCAATGGACTAAGTTCCTGAGATCAGAAGATCTATCACCTGCTCTTTAAGATGACAGAGTCTGAATGGAATAGGAAAAATGTATATGGAACTTTATTCCTCAATTCACATTTTAAAAAACCCCATTTTTTTCCGTGTATAACAATAATGATAATCACTATTATATATTTTTCTCTTCAGATTGAAAGGATCATGAAAAGATCTTTAAAAGATCTTGAAAAGAATGACTTTCATGCTATTTAAAGGAGAATAACAGCCTCTTGCAAAAGCCAGGAAACAAAAATGGACTCTTAAAGAGTCAATGAAGTCCTCAAAACTTAGAAGTGCTTGAAAACTCTATTCGCTGTGAAATCTGACTGAGAATGTCCACCTCTGAATGAAAGTCAAAGCTAACCAGTCTTAGTCTTTTAGACCAAGGTTCCTCTTAGGGCTCCATTTTAGGCCTAGTGCTCTTCAGTATCTTCATAAACTACTTGAGCACAGGACTCAAAGGAATACTAAGTTTCCTGACAACACCAAATTAGGAGGAGCTGTTGACTCCCTCGAAGGTAGAGAAGCCCTGCAGGAGAACCTAACAAATTAGAGATGGGCAATCAGCAAATATATGAAGTTCAACAAGGGAAAGTGCTGTCAAGTTGAACATGAGTCAGCAGTGCCCTGGCAGCCAGGAGGGGCAGCCCTGTCCTGAGGGGCATCAGGCACAGCATCACCAGCCAGGCAAGGGAGGGGATTGTCCCACTCTGCTCTGCACTGGGGCGGCCTCACCTCGAGTGCTGGGGGCAGTTTTGGGTGCCACAATATGAGAAATATATGAAACTATTAGAGAGCATCCAAAGGAGATAACAAAGATGGTGAAGGGCCTTGAACTGAAGCCATATGAGGAGCAGCTGAGGTCACTTGGTCTGTTCAGCCTGGAGGAGACTGAGGGGAGACCTCATTGCAGTCTGCAGCTTCCTTGTGAGGGGAAGCAGAGGGGCAGACACTGATCTCTATGGTGACCAGTGACAGGTCCCAAGGGAATGGCCTGGAGTTGTCAGGGGAGGTTTAGGTTTGATATCAGGGAAAGGCTCTTCATCCAGAGGGTGGCTGGGCACTGGAACAGGCTCCCCAGGGGAGCGCTCACAGCACCAAGCCTGACAGAGTTCAAGAAGTGTTTGGACAATGCTCTCAGGAACATGGTGTGATTCTTGGGGATGGTCCTGTGCAGGGTGAGGAGTTGGTCTTGATGACTATTTCAGGTCCCTTCCAACTCAGGATACTCTATGGTTCTATGATTCCGTATCTCTAATTACTACTGTCACTAATAGAAAACTGTAGGGATCCATTCACTTGATTTTGTTGCATGCAGGAGAGAAGAGACGAGAACAAATTTAAGCCAAGCTGGCATGGGTCTACATTACAGGATTTGTTTCAGGATTATTACCACAGAAGACAAAGTGATAAAAAAAATCCAAAACACCCCAAGAAATTACAATCTGATCTTTCAGATTTTGTGTGTTAGATGAAGACTCAGAAATAAATTATGTTGATGCTTGATTACCATTTGTCAATAATCCAAAAATTTTAATTTCTCATCAATTTTACCTTAATGGACTCTTAACAGCCAGAACTTGAAATTCCACAAAGGAATAGAATTGTTTTCCCTCTTTCCAGGCATATGATTGTCTTCTGAAGTAATATCCATGTGGAGACTTTTAATTTTTGCCAATTATTTCCCCCAAAAATATTTATAATTCCCTAACAAGATTTAAATAGAAATTGCATTTCTTCAGCAAGCTTGAATCAGCAGGACATCAGTGTACATGTTGAAGACTATTTATAGTGAAGAGGAAAATCTGTGTATGTGCATAGATGTCTTGCTTTAAGGTTTACATTCTGCTGAAAACAAAAATTCTTTTCTTTACATCCTAGAATGCAAAACAAATTCTTACCTTGGGCTGCTCTTCAAAACCCAAGGATCCGAACAGCCATACAAACACTGTTTTGGATATTTTTCAGTGTGTCAAGAATTGCATAGAGTATGGTTATTAATCTTCAGCGTCATAAATTCCCCACACACCCTGAGGTTCCAATTTAGCTGACAGGGTCAAAAATTCTCCTCAACCAGTTGGACAGAAAATGAATCTACTTACCTTGTTCACTGCTGCCTTTTCATCAGCAGCAATGTAATTGTGTTTCATGTTACTGAGAAGGTACCCATGTTGGAAGATGGCGAGGACTTTTGTGGCTAGAATAAATAAGGTGGAAAGTGGACTTAAAAATATATATATATATTTATTTCACTAATTATTGTGTTGTTTAATTTCTGTTGAGAACACACCTACAGCTGTTCTTCTCCTCAGCTTTCTGTACAAAAACTAGTATTATATTTCCTTATGTGACATTTCCAGGATAACACTAAACACATATTTTAACTGACCTTAAATTATTAGATAAATGTGAGAGTACTGTAGTCAGTTCTTTCATACATATGTCTGTGTTTATTTTATTTTTGTCAGATATTGTTTTCTTCTTACACAATGTAATAGGAATGTGACAGTGACGAGTGTGGGTGTGTCTTTGAATAATTTTTCATGCTGAATTTGGATCTGTCTTTAATATGAGGTTTCAGTACTATACATAAGGCACTGGACATGTGACTTTCAGATCTTGATGAGAATTTTCACTTCCAGCCAGGTGACAGACACAGACATGTGAACACCTGGGTTAACCTTCTGTGGATGAGAGTATTCCTGCAAGGGAGCAGTACTATCATTAATATCCCCAGTTTTTTAAACTTACTCCTGTAAATCAGGGTATTTGAGCCAAGACACCTTTTCAGAGCTGATTGTGTCAGTTGTTAGAGGTTGCCTGTCCTTGGTGGTGGAGGAATTGTGAGAAGCCATTTGATGACTATCAGCATGACTACGTTATTTCTGCATATCTCTATGCAGTGGATTGGTTCCAGCTGGACCTTAACCAAAATTGAACTAAATATGTGCTTAGGCTCTTTGGTGTTTCTAAAAGCTAATTTTCTCTCATGCTTTATTCCAACTGCTAAATGAAGATGTCTTCTTTCAAGGAGCTGTTTGTCAATATCAAAGAAAAACAGGTGCCTGAAACCAGTCAGATCTGCAGCATGATAGACATTAGTATATACAGGATAGCGCTTGCCTCCTGACTGAAAATAAAAGAAAAGCAACATTGCACACAAACACAAACCCAGGATCAGACAAGTCAGAGAGGAGCCAGAGGTGAAGTCACTCCTGTAACATTGGAAATGACATCTTAGGATTCTGGGAAAGGCTGATACCAACTCCACTGTCTACTCTTATAGTTACAAATCTCTGCAAAAAAAGCCCAAAAACCCACAACCCTTTTGAGTTTATTACCCCTTGAATACATATACATTCTCTGCCTATGAATGAATACTTTTATTCAGCAAAATTATATTTGCTGACTCTAGAAGTTGCTTTATAAAACTTTGACCTTTGAAGTCAATGAGAGTATTATCACCTGACTAATGGTGTATGTCCACAAAGCATAAAAATCTGTTTCGTCTTACTATATGCTACTTGCTGATGATTTTCTCTGGCATGTTTCAAGTATGCTCAAGAACAACTAATGTAAAGAATAGAATTTGAAGTAGGCCCTGAGTCCTTGGCTTTTCCTGTTTCCTGCAGAAGCAGGGAAAAATCTTCTGTGACGCCATCTCCAGTTTCCTTGACATGCTCCACATGATACAGTCTCTGAATAGAGCCAGGAAGATGAACAGTTACTGTTCTCTGATCTGGACTTAGATAGTTTTTAAAGAAATATAAATGATTTGTGATGCATTTTTGATGTCTGACAGGGTTTTTTTCCCTTGCCATTCTGCAGAGCTTTTAGTAAGAAGTCTATTCCTTTGGGAAATTCCAATGTTCCAGACTTTGTAGGTGTAGAAAATACTTTATTGCACTTTAGAATCACTTCCATATACAGAAACAATTTCAAGTAGTTGAGGTCTTTTGCAGATATTCCTTTCAAACCTTCATCTTGTCTGAACCTTGAACTATTGCAGTCAAGTTAATTAGAGCAGCTTTTACAGGTTCAAAAGATTCAGACAGTTGCAATACTTTGTTTACAAATTTTCAAAAACTTTTCAAATAGTTCCTCTCTGATGTATGTATTATATGGAAAAGATGCAACACTATGATGTTATAATGATACTATCTTCTGCACTCATTTGGACTGATCTGCTTGACTAATTCATAACTATGCTATTTGTGAGTAATGGCATCATCCCATATTTATTTTCAAGAACTGTATAATATGTAGTGCTTATGCATGCCTGTGATGATCTAAGATTGTATCTTTGGGGACCGTTACACTGTTTTATTATAGCCAATAATAAATGTAGTAGTAATGCCTACAGTTAATGCTGCCTGACGCATTCTAATATAAGACATTTTACATTGCTATCTTTACTGAGTTTAAACCACTTGGATTGCAACTTTTCAATATATGACTCTTGACGAATTCTTTGAAAGAATACTTCACCTGAAAAGATTCAGTTTGTGGTTGGGTTTGGAGTTTTTCTGTTTGTTTCTTTCTTTCTTTTTTCCCAGAAAAATGTTAAAAAAACAAAAAAGAAGTTGTTCTTTGAATAGCTTTTGTAGTTTCTCATAATTGGGATGTGCCAACAATACAACTTGACAGTGGATTGACTCCTTGAGAAAGTACTCACTGGAGTGTCCTCACACCTCCTTTGCTCACTTCTTTTCCTCACTGCTTCCTAGTGATCTTAGGGGAAGATTACAAAAGGTAGATGTAGGGAACTTTTAATGGCAGGTGTTCCTTACAGACTAGGTTTTTGTAACTTCAGTGAGCCAAGATGACATAAATACAGTAACATGATTAGCATTTAGTTAATTTCTCTGTTTGATTAGGCATGAGTTAATTTTGATTAATTAACTTTATTTCTTTTAAGAATAATGAATTTTATGCTGCAGCACAAAATAATTAATACCAAAATAAAAGATAGTCATCATGTCTGTGTTAATGTTTGGCTTTCTAGAGGAAAACTCATTCCCTATTGCATTCCTGTAGAAAGACTGATAGAAATATATCCATGTCCTTCTAAAACACAATCTCCTTGTGTGAGGACAATGAACACAGTCCAAGATGACATAGAGGCTTGATGGCAAAACCTAGTAAAGCGTTTACTAGTGAATTTACCCTTGTCTATTGATAGGAAAACTTGGATTACGATACCAAATGATCGCCAGTGAGCAGCTGCTAAAATACAACAGAGCAAATCCAGTAGAATTCAGCCTATCCTAATACAGGCAAACTTCTGGAACAAGGCCTTTTGTTCCAGTGCCGCCAGTCTAAACAACAAAGCTATTGACTGCATGTGCCAGCCTTTGTTACTGGGGGCTACCTGAAAAGATTAAAATTGCATGAATCTGCAATTTCAGATCCATCAATTCTCAGCTGCAAAATGTCCATCTGTAAACTGACCCAAGAGGAGTAGGCTGTTGACTTAAGCTTCTATGTTAAAGGGTCATACTGTCATAGTCTATCCCTAGGAAATAAATTAATTTCCAGTGCCTAAGTAAGTCTCAAGAAGCTGTAGCATAGTTTTGATCTTTCATATTGCCACAATGATTGCAAAAGGTCTCTAATTCATCTATGGACCATCAGGCAAATCAGTAAGTCCTTTAGACAACTTCACAGAAAGGAAACAAAATGAAAGGCATTCAGACCACTTCCTCTTCCACTTTGTCACAATTTTACAAGCTATATACTGACAAGAACATGCTTCCCCAAAAGGGAACTGTTTGTGAGTCATCTCCAAGAAGACCCACTAAAGATTCCTTACCTTTTGCACCCCTTTCTTTACAGAATATAATATTATTTTTGTTCAAGCTATATGGAATCCACAGCGAAATCTGCAGGCTAATGATGAATCAAGTAGACGTTTTGCTTTCCCTTCTCTATGCTGAAAGGCAGCTTGCACAGTTTTGTGAAAAGTTTTTCAAGCACTAAGCCTAACATTAGCATAATATTATATGAGTCAAACTACTGGTAAGAAGTACTGGTAGAACTAGGCTGCACTGCAGTGTACTGAATAAATCTATATTATGACGATTACAGGAAGACTAAATTGTCCTGGTTCTGGTGAGGACAGGGGTAATTTTTGCAGTAGCCAGGAGGGGCATGGCGAGGACCCAGAGGTTATTCTGTACCACCTCTCATCATTTTCCAGGGATGGGGAAGGGCTCCCTTCGGACTCGGCATAGCGTGGTGGAGGGAGCAGTTGGGTGTTGTCAGGGGGCTTCCATGTGAACCGTTCGGTTTTTGTGCCCCCTGTCATTAGTATTGTTGATTATATTGTTCTTTTTCCTATCTCATGGCTGTTTCCAGTAAATTGGTGCTGAATCCTCAAACTGAAAAAAACCCATAAACCTTAAGTTCATATTACTTATTCATAAAAATGCATTTCTATTGCTTTAGAAGGTAACTTTCCTCTACATTGCTCAGTTTTCCCTTTTTCAGTTATTTAAGAAGGAAAGATAGTTAAGTTTTTCTATTTTTCTCATCTGAATGGAAAAAAATGATGGTTTTTAGTCTTTCTCCAATTATCAGAAGAAACATCCTGTTCTTTCTCAATGTTTACAAATGTCTTTATTTTCCTAAAGGAAAACAGCTAACAGTTTATCACCCAAACTAACATTCTCTTCACTGGATGACACTGTTTATAGGATTTGGAAAAGACTTGATAGGCCATGCTGAGAAAAAAAAAAAAATGCTGGAGATATTTACACTCTTGAAAAGTCAACCTGTAAATATGATACTCATAACCAGAAAAAAACCCAAAATTCTCTATGCAAATATATCCTGCATGAGCTGTAATAGAATATGTACTTCATTAAAAATCTGTAAGGTTCTCTGCATTCTCTGTAAAAACACAGAATTTCAGATGTCCCTATTCTCCACATACTTACTCATTCTAAAAGTGTACTTAGTCATGAGAACACAAATTACAAATTCAAAGAGAAAAGCAAAGAATGTCTGTCTTTCAGATATGGTACCTACATTTGCATCAGTCCTCAACCTACTGCTTTCTTAGATTATGACACCTCCTTTCAAAAACTGAAGAGGACGGTCCCTAATGTAATTTTCATGGAATGCACGCTTCATAATGATCATTACATTGACTATGAGAATGAGCAAATTGTTATGGCTGATCAGACATTTAAAGTGTTCCATAAGGATAAAATTGTCCTTCGGCTTCACTCCATGCTCCCATTCTGACCTAACTATTAAGCTAGGATTTTCTTAGTCATTTTATAAACCTGTTCTCATCCTCACCAAGGCAAGGAAAGCTACATTCCAGTGGTAAGACAGAACTACTTCGAATAGAGCCAAGGAGTTCAAGGAGGTAGCTATAACTTTTTATCTCTGATGTGGATGTAAACATCTAAACTCTGCTGGTGACCAATAGGGTGAGCTGAAAGGGCGAGCAATGTGATTGCACAAGATTATTTTTATTTTAGATTTCAAGTTTGAGGCTTTTAAAAATAAACTCATTTTAAGTTAGGTAATATTGGTACATCTTCACTTTCTATGTGTATTCTCCAATCAGCTGTTCAAATTGCCTTTTCCGTGGAGCTTCTCCCTCATTCAAGGCACAAATCCTCTGCTAGGAATAAATCAGGAATGTGTAGAACATATGTAGACTAACCAGGGACGTAAAGATATTGATCTCATCTCTGTTCGCACTGGCTTCACAGCGCCCATAGTCAGGGCTAGCTATGTCTGTTAATGATGGAAGTTACTGCATGTAAGGTTCCAGTTTCAAGTGCTGCAGAACTAGAAAGGTGGGTGGTGAAAGTGTCAGGAGAATGCACAAAGAGAAAAGCAGGTCCTGTAGATAAAATGTGCATTCTGTCCCATGTAACTTAGCCCTAATTCTGTTGTAAAACTTCTGTTTGATAGTAAGCAAGCCATTAAAACATAGCCAAGTGTGGTTCTAAATGTAACTTTGGAAACCCAGTTCAAGATATTGGGTATCCAGCTAGAGGTACAAAACATTCAGTATTTACACCTGTAACAAATACCAATAAAAATGCTACTTTAAAAATAAAAGGCACTATATTTTCTTGGGTTTTTTAATCTAGGCCTCTTTAATTGATCGGCAGAAATCAGTGGACAACTCTGACAATATTTGCTGTAATTTCATGTCGTAGTTCTACATGGGTAGAGAATGGATAACAAAGCCCCCCTTATTTAATGGGCATATTGCAAAGAAAAATTACTGGTTCTTAAAAAAACTGCTATATTGAGTCCATCATTCAAGTCCACAAGGAAACAGTAGTGTATCGATCACATTCTTTGAAAGCAAAAATTTGGAGAAAGAAACTGTCCTTATCAATAAAGAACTAAATACCATAATGTCAGTCAAAAAAATTACCAAGAATCTATTACTCTAAACATTGCCATTCCTTTCTTCAGTTATTTAAACTTGATTGTGTTACTGTCTTAATCTAATCTAGCATCAATATTTTTCAGATCAATGGAAGCAATATCTCAGTAGTTTAGAGAAATAGGAGGTCCTCTGTCCTAGATTATTATGTAAAGAATCTTGTTCAACAATTGTTCCTTCAAGTGACCCCACTTCCCTCCATGTGTTGAAGAACTAACCCCTTTTATCTGCCTGACATGGCCTCTCTTGGAACTGCACCCACTACAGAATGGGAAACATAACTCTCAGCTTTGTGTTGGAAGTACAGATTGCAAGAAATACTTTTTTCTAGCATTTCTGTTTCTCCATTTTAACTTAAACATCTCAGACCACTTAGAAGACAACAGACTGAGATGGAGATGAGGAAGAGGTGAGGAAAATAAGAGGGACAGAATTTAGAGAGAATAACAGATTACAAGGATGAGCCACATCCCAGAAGCTGAGGGCAATAAAATAAGCACTGGATAAAAATAGGAGCAAAAAAATATTAGGTGCAAATGGATATGATGCATTTCAGACCTAAACTGTCGACATAATTTGTCCATTATGGAGTTTTAAAGCATCCAGTTCTCTTAGATCAAGAAAGCCTGGGTTATGGAAACATGAGTAGGGCTAATCTCAACTTTCTCTAAGCGGTTGCAGAATAGGTGACATAATTCCAATCAGTAAAAGTCAACAAAGTAAATCAAATTTAGACTTTGAGTCATCTGACCAGACATAGGCATCTGCTTTAGGATGAGATGAAGCATGCTGGCAATTCCACCAACGATGCTGACTATATTTCCTTTGACAGTGAAAAAGTAGCATAGGATGATTGGATCAGATGTTAGTGCCTACAGCACAGACCATCCCATTTAGCCATATCAATCCCACCTTTTGAAATCCTTTAGCTAATCACTGGCTGTATCTCAATGACTAAATGCTTCATTTCTAAGCCTAAGTACTACAAGGCAGATAATCACCTTAATATAACCAAACAGAAGTTACTGATAGTCACTTTATTATCAAGAGTTACAATCTTGTGGATAAATCTCTGCACATCAAATACATCTGTTATCCCTCGGTTAGAGCAAATCCTAGAGATGTAGACCCATTCCCATCCAATACAGATCTCCATGATGTTTTCAATCTTGTAAACTTTCAGCTAGCTGTGATCTACCACCATAACTATTTCATCTGTTCCACCATATATGAAGACATTTACAGACATTACAGTGGTATACAACAAGGTCAAAATGGAGTTGACCTTTCAAATGAACTTGATTCCATGATCTGTACTTCGCCCATAAATTAGAACATTCTTTATTCTGCGAAACAGAAGAACAATTGTCCTCCTGACTTTACCAGGAGTGCCTCTATAGCAATTGTTGACTTCAAACTGGAAGCTCTGTATGCACATTGTAAAACTTCCTGCCTGGCTGACATTGTCTGGTTCTTTCCCAAGCTGGATTAACTGAGGCTGTTCAACCACCCCTGAAAACATTTGCTACCACTGTCAGAACTCAAATTGGCCTGGCTTTCCAGTCTTCCTAGACTGCTCTATTGCTGCATTCCATACAGCTTCTCTACTGGAAATATTTATATGCAATGTTAGGAAAGCCATTTAGGAAGCTGGCAGTAAGGTTGGTCTCAACAAACAAAATATTGTTGAAATTTGATGCGTCCTGCCTCCAGTGAGGAACATATGAAACACCTTAAGAAATAAAACAGAAGCAATGATTTAGACAATTCATCATGCAACCTTTGGACAACTTGATTTTTCTTCTAGAGAAAGCAAGATGAGAGCAAGCTAACATGGAACCTTGTGTAGCAAAATACAACCACAAAAACCAGTCACAAAAACCTGGTACATCTCAGACGCTTGAACCATAGCACTGCCAGATGGTATTTTTGAATAGTGTGATTGATTCACCTGAAAAGTCTTATCAAGCAACAAGAACAAAAGGTTACAATGGAAGGCAAAAAAGAATTAATGGCAGTGCAAGCAATGAATATGGGCAAAAGAAGAAATTCTTTCACTGAAGATGAATTGTGGAGCGTGGTCAGAATACTAAAAACTAGTGTTAACTCTGAGCTTTGGCTCTTTCCTTGAAATACTAAAAATGGAGAAGTACTGATGAACGGTATTTCTTTCGAACCATCCTAAAAATCAAAATGCCCAAGACCTGGTTTACTGCAATGGTGAGACCCCTAGTACAGATTAAGATGTGCTATTTTTTTGCCCTTGCAAAGCAAAGTAACATCTTCAGCAAACACTGCTGCCATCTCTTTGCTAACATGTGAATACCGATTACCTTCAAAGACTGTCCTTCAAAGGGTGGCTACAACAGTGACATTACGCTGTGTACAGCTCACAAAGGATTTGGCCCACCTCTTAGGAATGGTGATTAAATGCTCATGAAGGCAGTCACAGATCTTAACCATCTTAATTTCGTATGTAGGCCCATCCTTCCACCAATGATCCTGCTACTGTCACTGACCCCCTCTTTCACCACCTTAGATTAAGCCTAGCCCTTGAAGATGTCAAGAAGTAGATTAAAAACCTTTTTGTGGACTAGTTAAAGATTAGGAAAGTATGAAAAGTATGAAAGTTCTTAGATGCTTTATCTGCACAAATGATGTCCATCTTGAAGTCCAGTTCAGAATTTCAGTTATCCAGATGAAGGATGTTGACCTGGGAGACATCGACATACTTGTCATAAAGAATGGGCAGATTAATCAAGTTTGAGAAAAGAATCTCCAGTTCTTTGTACATAAATGATCCAAAGCCAACAAATGGATCATTTCCTGAATGAGTATCTGCTGGACAGTGGTCCAAAACTTCTCTATCAATGGAGAACACTGAGGAATTTCTTGGTTCTTTAGAAACACCTTTGAAAGACTTTGAAAAAAAAAAAACAAACTTTGATCAAAAATGAGTTGACCCAATGGATTGGTTGATTACACAAATGTGATGAACTCTGCCTCAACCTGCGCTGTTCTGTGGCAGAGTATGGCTGCCTGGTGTGGCATGGAATAGGAAACACTGGCTGGAACAAATGCTGCAGTATGACAGAACATACGGGTCAGCATTCCTGTCCTGACACTGGTTTTGTCCCACCCATCAGCCCTTTTGAGATCAGAAACAATGCCTAGAAGAATTTTCTCTTGAAGAAGTAACTTGTTACATCTACCTTTGCATAACTAAGCCTTCCATTTGTCAAGTTAATGGCTTGCTACACAGCACCTCATGTGAGGCACCCCCAGATGACACACGACGTGACAAGAACAGGTTGCAGGGTGTAACTAACGCTGGACTCATAAGCAAGTCAACAGCTCAGCTACTTTCTGTTGGCCCATCATACCAGGGAGGCCTTGGCGGGGCCTTCCCGTCTTGGCAAACACGGTCAGTCGGGAGATGGAAGGGACGTATCCGGTGCTGGCAGCCACCGTCGAGGGCTGCTTAGTTTCTTTTACGGCAAAGGCATCCAACCAAGGAAGTTTGGACGGGGAAGAAGCGCGTGCAGACGCGTTATGTATGGCACTACTGTAGGGCGATGGACCGGGCGATGGGGGAGCTCGCGGGGGAGCGGAGCTCGGAGGGTCGCGGAGGGGCAAGCACGGGCGGCTGCGGCTGCGGACGGGGGCGAGGGGCGGCTCGGGGGCGTGACGAGGGCCCCGCACG
>NW_008236230.1:2360624-2360998 GCF_000691975.1 Corvus brachyrhynchos | reverse complement strand
AGGAACAGGAGCACCTCACTGGCATTTAACGAGCGGAGCTGCTAGTTGCGCTGGAGAGAGACGCGCAGGGAGGAGGAGGAAAAAGAAGAAGAGGAGGAGGAGGAGGACGGGAAGAGAAGAAGGAGGAGGGGAAGAGGAGGAGGAGAAGAAGAAAAAGAAGAAGAAGAAGAAGAAGAAGAAGACGAGGAGGGAAAAGAGGAGGAGGAGGCCAAACGGACACCAACTGAAACAAAAGTATTTCCAAACCAGCACCCAACTCCACCTTGTGAGGCTCCCCCAGCATGGCTTCCGAGGAACTCTACGAGGTAAGAGCCCCCGAGCCCCGCCGGCCCTGCCCCCGGCCCCGCTGGCCACACCACCCCACCCCCCCGCCC
>NW_008236230.1:2342258-2360445 GCF_000691975.1 Corvus brachyrhynchos | reverse complement strand
CCCCCTTCCCTCCCCAGTTGTGCTGGAGGAGGACGGAAATGTGACTGATCGGAGGAGACGGCAAAGTGTTACCGTGGCCTGCGCTCCCCCCCAGTCCTTTCCCCACGTTCACACAATACTTTGACTCCAGGAGGAGAAGGGGGGTGCTGGATGGGGCGAGCAGCAGAGAGCCTTTCCTCTTGGATTTGTGTCCATGCCAAAGTCCCGTGCCACCATCGTGTGCCTTGGCAGTGCAGCAAGCTGCGACGATGCAAAATATTAAAATTTAAACTCCTCGGCTCTTCGTGCTCCAGCGATAGGGTTGAGGTTGCGAGGGAAGCCAAAAAGATTGAAAGTTAAGGCTCTGACACGCCATCCTTCACTCGTCACTCGGGAGGTGGTCAAAGCGTGTGCTGACGGGAGAGAGAGGTCTTGGGGTGAAGAAGGAACAAGGTGACAGCCGAACTTTGAATTTCCTATCTTATGTGTGACAATTTCACATCCTTGCCCTTTACTGAAAAGCATCATGGTTCTCTTGGATTGAACTTCCTTATTTTTATTTTACAAGAAGTCATCCCTGGGAGTGAAAAGCCGTTGTTGTTTTGGAGCTGTTCTTGCCTTTTGGGTAGAGAAGTGGCCTCCCAATACCAAAAATGCTCTTATCTCATAGTTAATATGCATCGAGGCAGTGATCTATATAAAAAAAATATATCCAGAGGCTGGAACTCTTAGGGTTAAAGGGAGGCAGATAGCCTTCAGGAGACTTGACAGAAGATGTCTTACTGCACGTGTATCTCTCATTAATGGAGTTATGTCTGTGATGCCACGGGTGAACAGATCCTGTAGAAGTCAGTGGAAGGTGCCCCAGGTGGGCTTGTATTTTAAGCAAGTTGACTGTCAAGCAGAGGTGCTGAACTGATAGACCAGAAAGAAGACCGAAGGCCTGTATTCCCAAGCCAGATAAATCATGATTAATTGCTTTGGCAAGTTTCCCCATCCTCATAATGTGGCTTAAGTCAATCTTGAAGGGATCATCCCTGGAAGTAGGAGAGAAATTTAGGAACCACTCTGCGTCTCAAGGGATTGCCAAAAACTTGCTTTGGCTTTGGAAAAAGTTCTGTTGGGTTTGTGGAGTTGGGCCTGTAGACTGTGCTGTGGCCAATACTTGCTCTTCGTGTATTGCTGTGTTTGATCAAAGATGGACAATGAGATATCAGTTTTGATGGGTGCAAAGAAATGACCAGGAAAATTCTGTTTGCTGGCCATTGGACTGAGGCTAAGAATGACCATCGTGCATGACTCTTCTTGGCTGTCTTAAATTGTGTTCAAAATGTTGACTCGTTGGCTCAGTAGTCTGTCGGGCACAGTCGTCCTATAGGAAGGTGGCACATGATGACCATTGTGCAAGAGCCACTTTTGAAAAACACCTGAAGAGATACTTCTAAATTTTGAAAATCAGACATATACTTTAATCGTACAAATGCAAAGTTTAGTTAAGATGCCAAAATTGTTAATGCTTTTAGACTCACATGTGGTTAAGCTGTCTCTTTTCTAAATTGTTATTCATTTTTGATGTGTTTTGTCTTATAATGAATTTTCTAGCCATGTCTGAAAAATCCTAAAATCATAAATAATTTAAATATAGCAAGCACTAATTTGGGAAGGACATAGCTGCAAGTTGACCTGAAATGTTAAGTGTTAAGTAATTTAAACTGTTATGTGAGCTGCCCATGTTATTGACTGTGGATTTACTTCTGTTTCATCATTGTCTTCTTTATAACTCATGCAATACAATATTCTTTGAATCTGGTGTTTGAAATCCATTTCTTATACTTCCATTTTCCTTCTGGGTCTTGATCTGGTGTCTTGATCAAAAAATAGTTGTGTAATCTATTTGCAATTGTTTGCCTAAGTATGAATGCCAACTATTTCTGCTGATATGTGTCATGGTTCTTCCAAAATACAAATGAAAAATCATTTTACAAAAAAATGAAGGTAAGTTCATTTTTCTTAAAAAAAAAAACAACAAAACAACAACTTAATGAATTCACTTGTCTGTGGGATTATTTTTATTCTGGATGTCATCCCTGAAGAGAAGGAGCTGATCTCTGTAGGCCAGTGATTTGGAGTTCAAAGATCAAGACCCTGAAATGTACTAATGGACTGGCAGTGTGGCTGTTGGACTGGGTGTGTATCCTCAATGTCATTTGTTCCCATGCATTTTAGAGGTTGTGGCGATGACTACCTGCTCTTTTTTTGTCTTTTTTTTTTTTTTTTTTTTAACTGGGGTAGAAACTTTTATTGAAAAACATTGAAGAGACTCTTTTTTTCTAGATGGAAAATGAAATGATCAGTAATGTTGCCAGCCTCTGTGGATGAGGCAAATAACATAGTTTTTCTCTTTGCAAGTTTGATTCTTCAAGGGACAGCATGTTTGTTAGTGCGGTGGACAGACGTAGAGAAACTAGTGAACAAGACAGGTAAAGAAAAACATAGGAAAAGGTGCCATCGTGGGTTTTTTTCCCCCAAGTTTGTTTCAGTAGGTGTTGACATCTTATGACACCTCTCTTTGTATGTGCCTGCTGCGATTTGTTAGTGTGGTTTTTGAAAAATCCTTTATACAGCCTTGGGGCAAACGGTAAGGGTACCTTCTTTTTCAGTGTGACAGCTTTCCTTTGGTTTACTGACCTGTTTCCCGCCAATTGAAACATTGTTACTTGTTCTCATCATCTTCAAAGTAATTAGAAGGAGGGTATCCACCTTATTTCCAAGGTTCTTTCAGAAGCAGACTCTGTTTGCTCTCTCTGCAGTCAAATCCCTTGACCTCCTTTGGCAAACTCTTGCAGTGATGTTTGGGATTGAAGTCATCCTGAGTTGTGGTTGGCATGACAAGTTTGTTTGATGACATGTGGAAATGTTTCCATACAAGTGCTCCCTGGGACAACTGTGTGCTAGCCAGCAGGTCAGATGTACCAAGTGGCGGTCAGTAGACAGCTTCTAATCTGTGCTGAGTGTGGAAGAGTCTTTCCCATAACATTTAATAACTTGGTTTTGTATTAGGTGAGGTGGAAATGTATTGAAGTTCTCTGCTGTCGGACATTGTATCTAGTCAAACGCTACTGAGTGTTTCTGTCTCTCCTCAGGGAACTACTGGTACCACTGATAGTGTGCATGGCCCACTGGATCCGTTTGTGTAACTCTGGCTAGGCTTGGGCCACGATTGCGACTCATATCAAAACATTTTTACTGGGTTTTACTAATAAGTATGCAAAACCGTTTGTGTGAACTTTGCTAGTGCACCTATGCCTTGATGCCTTTTCTTCACTATGTCTTTCAACTTGATGTTGCTCCTAAACCTAGTGTTGTAAGGTGTCTTAACCAATTTCCATTAAAATATTGTAGTTTAACGTATTAAAAGTCCTGTACTTCAAAATTATACACTTTTGTATGTTTTATAGAATGGAAAATACCTTTTTTTTTTTTTAATTCTTCCAGTGCCTTGCAAAAAGCATGTGTTTTTTCATACTGGTGTCTAGTCTAGTACTCTCAAGGTGATACTCCACTTCCAATGATGATTCAGTACTTTTGGTTTTATTTTTAGTACTAAAGCCTTTGACATTAAATTATACAGATATGGTGAAATTACAAACTGAAACAAATTTCAGGAGCAACTGGCTGAAGTTCTATGGCCTTGCATTAAGCTATGTGTCAGGTTTAATCACCTAAAATTTAAACGTTGTATATACAGTAGTGGCCACAATTCAGAAAAAGTGGTCCTGTGGGAAGTTCTTCATCTACTGTGCTAGTATTTAAATGACAGAGTGTACAAAACTGATGGAGGAATGCTGTCATTTTGTCGAAAATTTGATACTGCATAGGAGTTACCCACTTAAAGTTTCTCTCACAGCCCTGGTAA
The DNA here is from genome assembly GCF_000691975.1 of Corvus brachyrhynchos. NCBI lineage: Eukaryota > Metazoa > Chordata > Aves > Passeriformes > Corvidae > Corvus > Corvus brachyrhynchos. The sequence continues at coordinate 2,356,550 of NW_008236230.1, read as the reverse complement.
CACTGCAGTGATTGAATCTTCATCATGTTTTGTGTCCATCTACTGGAAAGTTTAAACATTTGTTTTGCTTAAGTTAACTGAAAGAGTAAATCCATTACCTGCAGTGTGCAGCTTGGAGTTTGTTGTAATTTCTTATGGCTATTTGATGAAAAATTATTATTAACAACAAATTAGAATTGGCTGTTCAGGCAATAGCCAATTTTTTCCTCATTGAAATGAGTTGTTTTCATTCAACCTGTCTTGCAGGAAGTCCAGATTGTTTTGGGGTCTGTCTTCTGCTGCTTGTTTCTGATGTGCTGAATCCCAAGACCTTGGTTAAAGATCGTGTTCATAAGAAGGGTCTTATAGTCATTGAGGTGTAATGCCTGACTTTTTATGATTTTATATTGACAACTGGTGGAAATGTTACTGCTTGTTTCAGGAGAGGTAGAAGACAGATTTACTTGACTGACCCTACCCAACTAAGACTAGGAATTTACATCAGATGTGTTTGTGTTGTTTCCACCCCTTAGGAACTACACATCTGACTTAAAATAGAGTTGAGGATTAGCTGTTCATCTTCCATGGGTGACTTTTGCTTCTCTAAACCAGAGCACGAATACAAGAGCACTGCAGGAATGGAGCCATCACATTTAGTGCAAGAAACTTGACTTTTCCATGACCCTTGCCAAGCTGCTTTTCACCAGCTTGAGTTAGCCCCAGAACTCTGGACAAAATTGAGGACTAGTGCCCCGTCTTCTGGTGCTGCTGCAGGGGAAGTGCCTGAGCTGGCCCTGTGGTTTACTCCAGTGTGCCCTGCCCTCTGCAGTGCCTCTGGCTTGGCAAGGCTGGGGGCTGCTCCCAGGGTGAGCTCAAACACATGCAAGCAAAGCAATGAGCCTCTGTCTGTGTCCCATGTACAACGCAAATGGTTTGCAGAGAAGGAGAAGTCTTAGCAGGTTTTATGCTAAAACTCTTTTGTATGTACACATACAAAATCAATATAGTAAAAAAATAGTTTTTATTTTTTCTGTATAACTTATTTTGAGTTGCTTATGTCCATCACAGCAAAAAAAGATGGAAGGAAGAGAAAGTGGGAAAGGGGGAGAGATGCCTTATCCATAAAGCAAGTGAGGCTCTGATAATTCTTGACCTTCACAGTCTGTCTTTCACTGTGATTTAATTTCTTGAGTTTTTGGTCAATCAGAGGTTTACTGCTGTGGTGCCAGTCACATTTAGAGTTACAGAACAATTACTTCCAACTTGCAAGACTGTACTATCACAGAAGGTTGCTTCCACTATGCTGATGTTCAGTACCTCTTGAATGAGGATAAATTATCGGACACAAAGAACTTAATGAGACATGCCACAGCCCCTTGTTCTTCAGGAAGGTTGGCGTAGCTGGAACAGCATCAGTGATGCTGTGTCCCTTTTAGACCTCTCAGTAGGTGCAGCTCCATTTCTTCCTGACTGCCGCAGCATTTCTGATCTGTGCCAAAGCAGTAGAAAAAACCAAGTTACTAACAGTTTTGCTTTCATCTTATTCAACCAGAATATGTGATAACTGGATGTGCAGATCTGTTGGATATAACAGATAAGCAGCCCTATAATGCCACTCTTATTCTTCTGTAATAAATTCCAAATCTGCTGTTACTGGGCAGTGAATTGTTTTTGTTTATCTGTTGGAAGTATTAGCTCCACAAACTGTATTTGCAGGATAAAAAGGCATGCACAAGTCTCTCCTGGTTCTCATCTGTGCCTTTGAGGTTTTGAATGGCTGGATGCCATGCGATAGATATTATGGGTCAATAAATACAGAGTTGATTATTTTTTAATCTTAGAATAAAATACTTATAAGTCACATATTAAACATACCATGTGGTTTCTCTAACGGTATGTTATTACTTCAGAAAATATCTTAAAAGTTTGGTATTTTATATTATCAATTGTATTTTCCAGAACTGTAGTATCTCTCTAAGAAGAGCTTTTATATTTCTAATTTCTGACGAGCTTTTAATATTTACACACAAGAATTTTGTGCTCTTTGAAATTATTTCTTTGAACTTCTCTCTGTATTACTTAGAGGAAAAGAAAACTGGCATGTTACCGGCTCAGTGCACTATAAAGGCAAAAATATTTACTGTTTTCATAAACATCCTCAGAAGATTTACATGTGACCCTTAATGGCGACCTGTGGCAGATATTTTTCAAGGCATCTATTAATATGTATGAATACATAGAATGGATATGGATTAAAAAACATTTTTTAATCATAGCTTTACATTTTTAAATTACTTTAAAGTCACTTTGGTAGCATTAATTGCAAAATAAAGAAACTATTTTCTAAGTATCTTTTAACTGTAAATTAGTTGAATAATATAAATTAGTATTGAATAATGAAACTACTGTAACTCAGTTTTGTTGTGATTCTTCAGTGAGGCTTCACATTTTATAATCACAGTACATACAATAAATTAGTAAAGCTCTGATCAAATCTTTCTTCTTGGCCATGTTAAGTCTGAGGGTTTGTTTCATTTCTTTTGTGGGGAAAGATAAGGTATGTATTTCAAGTGGCCTAATCACATTTGTAGTTGTGCCTCTCTAACTCTTCTGCCCCCACAGTTTCTGAAAGTATACGCCTTTTAAGGAAATTAAGTGTTAATGCTTATTCTTTGCTGATTGTCATAGTAGCACATGAAAAATCAAAACTCAGGGGTTTTTTTTAAATCCTGGATTGAAAGGGAAGGAAGGAGATACATATTTTTTTAAATTTTCTTTTCTTTCTTTTTTTTTTTTTTTCTTTTTTGTTTGGTTTGGTTTTTTGTTTAAGCGACTTTGTGATTTTCATTTTGCGGAGACATTTAAATACTTCTCTAAGCATCTCCACTTCCTGTAAAATACTGAATTATGAAAATTTGCTTGGTTTAGGGAATAAGAAAAAAATTTGGCTTTACTTTGGAGATGCCGCAGTTTAAAGCAAGCTGTGGGAAGTATATTGTGATGTATTTATCACAGAAAAAAGTTAGATGTACATTTTGTAAATAGGTATGTAGGGGAACCATTGAGGTACATTCTTAAGTGTGTTGAAATGGATGTATATCAACTCCAAAATACCTTCAAGACTATGATGTGTTGAATGTTGTATTCAATGGATATTCAGAAGTCTGTAATTTATGAAGTTCTTTCCATTAAATGCAGTTCTTCAGTGAAGCATCATCAGGATATCAATAACATTTTTGTTACCAATAACTAGACATATAAAGGGTACAAAACAATTCAAAGTAAATTTGTGAGAGTTGGCTGGAGTATAGTTTGGCTAGTTGCTAAATCATGGTCATTGGTTGTGTTTTGATTTCAGCACCTGATTTTCTCCAGTTCTATGTATGTATAAAACATAGCTCTTGCTAGCACAGTGTGACAATTCCATTTTACTTTAGTGGCGACACCACTTACAGGGTGAAAACCAACAGACCTGGGATTGTGTCTGTAAGAAATAGTGGGAATGTAAGAGTCTATGTACTGACACAAAAGATCCATCCAGTTCAGCACCCTGATTCCTGTCACAGGTCCATAATGTCTTACTGTAGAGCAAAAAAGATGGGAAATGTGGCACAGCAATAGTCACTGGGAGCTTTCATGGCTGGCTTTGTTGGGACAAGGCAGATTTCAGCCTTGGTTATAAAATACCAGCAGCATGACCTGAGCTGCCCATATGTTCAGAGCCCACGTTCATTACCTGTGCACATCTGCCAGGGGGTTGTGGCTGCAGGCCACACATACATTGGTGCTGCTGAATTCTGTATTAACTTGAACTCAGATTTTTCAAGAAGAGATTATTAGTGAATGTGATCAAGCAAAACAAACAGTAGCTGTGTAAAACCTCAAGCCATCAGCAGTGTGCTCTAGATACCTACAGAGCCTTCAGTACAGACTTGATGTGCTTAAGGACTGTATCCCAAAATAAGGTCTAGCTGGCAGCTTTGTGTGAGTACACTCTGCCTAGAAAATTTGGAGAGAGGAATGTGCCCACAAAATAAAACAAATTATAATAGCACTTGTAATAGTAGCTCTAGGAATTAATCTCATTATTTGATATTACTACTGTTTTGTAAGTATAAATCATAATAGATTGTACTGAAGTATAATATATAAAATTAGGAAGATTGATGGAAAACTTTTCGGAAAACAGGAAAAAAACATGTTTTTTTCTCCTCTCCAGCCTTTTTGCCATATAGTTAATTTATACCGTAACTCCTAGGTGGCCACTCATGTTTTCAAGGCCTAGCACATTTTTTCTCACTTGTTTAGGTCACAGATAAGGACCAGACTTGATCTTGGGTTTAGCAGTGCTTTCTAAGAACAAAGCAATGATGTTTACATCAGACTGCAAATCTTGAGCTTTTGTTCGTAGTGTATTTTTCTGTGGAATTAGTTTGTAAATATAGTTATTCTAAATAGGTATATTCAAAGCAACTTGTCAGTTGAGTGAGCATTTCCAGCAAAACAATTTCTATTGTTTCCTGAAAATGATGCTTCGACCCCAGCTTGCCACCCTCCTTTGCAGCTGAAGGAGTAACTAACTAGATGTCCAAGCATTCCCAAGTGTAACGGATGATTTAATGGAGTGCAGTTTTAGAGCAGTCAATCAATTTTCACTTGTGATATAGCAAAGTCAGAAGTTTCAAAGATAGAATTTAAGCTGTCGGTGCACATGAGGTTTTTTGTAATATATGTAGAAAAGGTTACAGCCCAGCTTTGAAATTTGTTCTTTTCTTCGTCTGGTTCATGTGCTTAGTGTTGTGTACTTCAGGTTTTGATTTGATTGTACAAAAATGTTCTTGTTGAGTGGGAGAAAAAAGAACGCTTGATCTCTATTTGGTTTTAATCTGAAAAAAACTTTTGTAAGACACTATAATATGGAAGTCTAGGACAAGTTTATCATCATGACTTTTGAAGGCATTGGCTTCCAGAGAATTAACATTGGAATGAGCTATATTTTTACCCTGGTCATCAAGGAATGATGATCGATAACAACAAAGAATTTTTTTCCAGATGCTGAAGGCAAATAAGTTAGCTTCCTGTTTCAAAAGATCCATCAGTGTTTCAGGTTCTGTTTCACTTGTGTTAGAGGCATCTCTCTTCTATCAGGGCAGCTCCTTAATTGATTTGTTTTTTCTCTCTCCCACATTGTACTAATCAGCTCTCTTGAGGTTTGTGCTTATTTATTTAAACCACCCAAGAATAAAATATTAACTTCTGAATGAGAAGATGGAAATCACTGTTTTTGAGGATGCTTCCTTGACATGTAACATTGTAGGACTGTTAAAACATGGAAGCTGCTGCATCAAGCCGTTGTTGATTTGACAGCTTATGTCCATGACTACAGAAACCAAATGGATATAAAGGATTACTACTTAACAAAACTTTAAAACCATACAAAGATGGGATCTCGTTCATTTTTCCATCAGCAGGATACACGTCACAGTTGTATGCAAACTGTACCATGCTTCTCTACTTTCGTATCAATAGATTCAATAACATGGTTGCCTGTCTTTTATTGGATTTTTATTTTAAATGCTTATTGAGGAAAATCATTAAAACACCTTATCTTTAAAACCAGTTCTTTACAAGGATCGATTTAGATTTTAAGTTCAGTTTTGCTCTGAAACTGGTGTGATGCAGAACAAGTGTATTGAATAAGATGGTGTTTTGGGGGTTATCTATGCATGCCACAAAACATGGATTTATTGGGGAGATAGAATGAGCCCTGGGATGTGGTATGGTTTCTGTCCCCATGAATGTTAGGTTTTGAGCCACTCATAGTGACAGATGAAACTTTACTGTTATTCATTTATATCTATACCCATATTATTTTCCTACTTTTATCCAAATAAAATCACTTGCTATGCTCTGTTCTTCATACCTTTGGTTACGTATGAAAAGAAAGCAATGATGGACAGCTATCAGTTAAGTTATACTTAAAGAATGTGAGATATATTTTTTCAGTACAAGTGAAGATCTTACTAAAACATAATGCTGGTATTGGTCTGTAAAACGTGAAGTTCTTTATTGGTGTTATTTGAATATATTCAGTATTAATTGAATTACCCAACACTAAGGTCCTTACTCAAGTAATTACAAACTAGTTTTAAAGCTATTTTCTGAAAAATTCAATCCTTTACACCTGAACCTCTATATATGTGTATATATATATATATAAATGTATGTATAATCAAAGCTAAGAAATGTAACAAAAGAGATTCCTTGCATGCACACAAAGTAATTTCTTTATATGGCATTTTTACTGTCAAGCAAAACTAATGGGAATTAATGAGAGTCATCATTCTAGCCTATATATCTCTATATATGGGTTTATTATTCCTATTAGTAAAATAATGCTTTATTTTGCTCTTTATTTTTTCTTATGTGCACTTGTTTATATTTATGAAACTTGAACTAAAAGTGTGTGACTAAAAGTGATTAATTTGGAGAAAGGGATTTTATATCTCTATATGCTAAATAAAGACTTAAAGTATACTGAGACAGTAAATTATGAGAAGGGGAAGAAGAAGTTTTTGCTTGACTGTAGAACCAGTGGAATTTTATCTTGTGCTTTTCACTAAATGAATGCTCCCTTTCTATTCATTTGTCCTTTTTGTCCAATATTTGAGTTCTACCTTCCCAATGTCTTCTCAATACTTGCCTCTCTCATTTTCAGTCAAATCACCAGAAAATTCTTTTTCCATCCAACTTGTTCAGAAAAGGGCACTTTCAGTGCAGAATTAGTTGTCTATTGATTGTAAAATAAGGATGTTTTTTATTTTTCTGCAAGAATGGAACTTGGTTATATAGTGAAAGGCCTATGCATTAAAACTGCTTTATCTTTTGTAGAAAGATGGGTAGGCAGGCGTTGTTGAGTACAAATGGAGGCTCTCATCATTACGACACCTGAGTGCTGTCTCAAAAAATGTAGTTCTCTCTTTTCTCTGTCACAGTCTAGCATTGAGCATATCACTCAGACTGGGTATTTCAGAGATGATTGCTAATCATTTGCTCATCTCCCTGACAAAGTTTGACTCCCTGAGCCAAAGCACAAGCAGAATAAAGCCTTTTTCTTTTTTTTCTTTTTTCCCCCCACGTAAATATTGTCAGAACATCTTAGAATAAAGTAGAGCTGGCTAATTTGGTCTGATAAAGAGAAGCTATGCTGCAAGTACATGCTACAGACAGACCTGTCCCCTTTTATGTTGGTGTTTGGTTTGGTTTTTGTGGGGCTAGCTGCAGAGAGGTATTCAACTTGCATGCAGTGTTATCTTTGATATCCTCTGCAGTCAGTGAGGACTTTAGGCCAGAAGACCCTTTAGACCATGTAAGTGACATTTCTCTAAAAGGTCATAGACTTCATCCCCTTCCTCTGCAAAAAAATATAGAAAGGCTAATTGGGTTAATTTAGTCAGTTAAGTTAAATATACTTAGATGTGGCCTCCTAAGCAGTAAGATTTTGTTTCCTTTTTCTACAGTCTTCTGATCCTAATGCAGGATAATACCCAACTTTTCATTCATTATAGGCCTTCCCTAGGGGCTGTAAACTGTGTTAGTAGGTGAATGTTGCTAAGGGATTGTACTGTTGAAGCATAAAGGGTTTAGGCATAGCACTGAGCTACTATGGGGTAAGCTAAGGTTTGTTATCTGAGTGACAATAACTGATCAAGTTATGTTTTAAAATAATTGGGTTTTAATTTTAATTTTTAATTTTACTTCCTTTTACATTAAATCTCGGAAGATGTTTGGGTGTCTATGCTTTATGATTGACTTCAGTAGTCACTCAGCTGTTCCTTCTGTTTGAGCCACAACAGTAGCTTGGCCATGTTTTAAGAGGTTTGGAAAATCGATCTGGCATAATTAAAAACAACCAAACAAAAAACTCTGGTTCAGAAATGTTTGATTGAAGCAGTTCCTCAGCCTGTTTCTGTGCGTGGCCATACATGTATTTGCCAGGATGACAAAGCAGGTGTGGAAGGTTATTGGAGTTGTTGAGCCTCTGAGTTATGACCACAAAAAACCAGCCTCAATGAGCAAGCCTTGAGACCAGGGGGAAAACTTTGTGTGTCCTGACAGTGTTTGTGTTGGTTTTTCCCTTAATGTTTCTTGGAAGGGCATGATATTTATCATGTAGGAAACTGTCTATTCCTTGTCCACTTTCAACTGTGAGTACTAGGGCTCTCTTCTCTACAGCTTAAACAAATTTAAGTGCCACAAGCCTTGCTTTCCACCACTGTCTTCTCCAGGAAACCACTCATTCTTCCTTCTTCCTTTGCACCCATGCCGATTTCTGTCGCTAGGTGAGGTGAATGCTCATTAAGGAAGCTTGCCTAGCTGAAGGTTGCCCACTGCTTTTATAGAAATAGTTTTCTAGCAGTTTATTGACTGGTCAAGGTTGAAATCCAAGAGGTGCCACTTCAAGGGAAGAAACTGGAATATATGGCATGTTTGAAGAGAGAGAGGAGAAAATGGGTTAGATGTGGAGGGATGGTTGCAGCAATGACTTGGCTCTGTTTAAAAAAAAACCAGAGACAATCTGTCAAACTGCAAGCTTAATTTTCAGCTGGATCAACTCGCTGGACAGACTTGCAGTGCAATGCACAGCTTCTTGCCCTTGGCTTGAGCTGACTCAGAGCCTGTGTCCCCAGACTCCACCTTGAGGTCACGCAGCCCATGCAGCGCTCCTGGGGGAAGGGGGCTGCCGTGGCTGGTGGGCGAGCACAGTCAGAGCAGAAGACGCTGTGCTGGATGTTTTAGTGGCTGGTTACACTTCCTTTTTTTGTGACAATGGCAAACGCGTGCTTGCAAGAATTTGGGATTCCAGTTTCTTCTCAGTGTTGCAAAACTTTTACAATTCCCTGAATTTTACTTTCACCATAGCAGTTGCAAAGCTTGCTGAAAATTACTGCCTTTAGTGTGCCATGCAAGTGATGAAAATGGTGCCGCAGAGTAAGGTTGTGTTTTCCTTCTCCACCTTGGCTATACTGTTACATTCTCTGAGGCTGTTGTGCAAACCCAGTTTGAAGATGCAGGTGACATACAAGCATAGTTAAAAAGTATCATTTATTTCTAAGTTTTCTGGTAATTCACTGAGAGGGCAGTGGGCAGGGAGTGGGATGAGACAGGATGTCTCCTTGTAGCTGAGCTTGCTTTAAGCTGCATTTCATTTAAAATGTTGATATTCATAAAGATTATTTATAGCCTCTCCAATGGAATTAAAGTTCAGAGTGTAAGTGCTGTCAATATCTTTTGGGTTGAAAAACTTAGGCTTTAATTACTTTTGGTTTCAGTTTCATGAGCAGGAGCAAATTATTTTCGTTTTGAGTGTGTTTACGTGAAGGTGGGAAAACTGATAAGGAAAGTAAACTGTGTTGCTCTCTAAGTCCAATATATAAATAAAAAATGGTTAGGAAAGAAAAATATCTATTAATACTAAAGACTATAAGGCTAGTGCTGTGTTATGGAAGTGTTTGGGAACATAGAGATAGTAATTGAGTGAGACTTTAGAAAGCAGCTGAGTGCTTTAAGTGCCCCAAATCCAATGTTCTCAGTTCTTTGTGTGTGTAAGCCCCTTATTTTGCTTATATTAAGTAAAAATATTCTGTCAATTATTTAGGTATAGCTAGTAATTAAGAAATTTATTGTTTCTGTATGGTAAATATTATAAAATACTAGACTATGTATTCAGCATTTTAAAGACAATTTTATTTAAAATATTTAATATACTTACTACAAATCTGCATTTGTATGCAGTTTGAAAACATAAAATAGCTTAAAATATTGGTTATCCAGGGGTGTAGCACACAAAAATTAAAATTGCCTTAATGTACTTTCAGATGACTCATTGTTTTAACAGGTGCATGTAGCAATAAGTTTTAAAGCTATACTTAGCTTCTAAACCAGTACAATTTAATGATATTTCCTGCCATTGACGTTGGTCCTTCATTTAGTTAAAAAAACCCAAACCAACAAATTATTAAATAAATAATTTAAAAGTAGAAAACAAGATTACAGTCAGCAAAAAAATCCCCTGTTGATCATTGTCTAGAAACTCAGTCCAATATATTAAAATTTATTTACTTGCCAACAAAGTATTTAAAACAAACCCAAAAACAATCAACGAACACTTTGGACTACTTATGTGAAAATTACTAAGTCAAATACACTTACACTGTGCCAATTTTTGAGTGCCACACTTTAGTAAGAGCAGAATCAAATTATGAAATTGTCCATTATTATTGCCCCTTCCACTCTTCCTCAGTTCTGACATTGTTTTAACAGGCAACTCGGCCTAGACACTGAGTTCATTACACACAGAAGACAAGGAATAAAACATTCTGGTTTTGATTTTTCACAAGATAAAAGTAAATAAATAAAATACACACTTAAGGATAGAAAGTTGCCTCAGAAAGTTGTGTAAGGTCTACATTTTCTTTTTTTAGAAGTAAGGCACATTTTCCTTAGATTTATGTGACAGAGTAATCTTTCTTTAAATGTCTACATGCAAAGAAACCATGCACTGTTATTTCAGAGTGATTACATTAGCTGATGATTATTAACATTTTCTTGGAATTGCTAATATGTGTAGGTAATTAGTCATATTTTTCTGAGAAAAAGCAATTCTGTTCTCTTCAGTTTTACTCTTCTGACAAAAGTGAAATGATATATAAGATCACTTCCATGAAAACAATCAGCACTAATGGTTATCATTGCGTGTTTCAATGTTCTACCAATACTGGCTTTGCGAATAATACATAATCACTATTTCTGAAAGGATGGTTTCCTAAAAATAATGTAAGACAGTTTTTATTGAAAATATAAAAAATGCAGTTTTGTCTCAAAGTTATATTACTTTCAAATAAAAGTTACTCAGGTGTTTTGTAATTCCTACAATGAAAAGTCATTAGGGATAGGTATGAAACTGTCATAGTATAATAAGGCAGAGGTGAATATTCAAGTGTATGAAGGTTAAGAGAAAATACCATGCACAGAGGTGGCTATTAGCTGTCACAACAAAAAGACCAGTCATAGTAGATTATATAGACATTAATCATAAACCTTCTATCCATGGGGTTAAGAACAATATGAAAATTCTCTTATCTATTGAGAGCAAAAAAATGCCAGTAACAACATGCATCTACTAAATAGGAACATGAATAGTTGAGAAGAGACAGAAATACTGAAAAAAAATATTATTCTATGATTCTTTAAAAACATGCTGTGAGTCAGACTGTGGTTGTTCTCTGGCCGAAATCTGGATGTTTTGTTCACAATTTACAGTGACTTACAAATAAATATTTCTTTATTCTGATAGAAGGAAACAAATTTAAGTTGTTATTTAGTCTACAGGAGACAGGATTTAAAACAAACAAACAGAAACCCCAACCAACTGAAGATATCTAAGGTATTGTGCTTTGTATTTTGTTTTGTGTTAATTGTTTAGAAGTGTAAATTAGATAGGATAGGCCAGGATGTAACATAAATACTAGACTGGACAGGTTGATGTTGATTGCAAAAAGAACTGTAAAAGCTTGAAATGAGAACTGCTTAGCAGAAAATTAAAGAAAGCAGAGTCACTGCTTGCCCAGGTGTTCATGACAATTGGAACTGATCTGCACTTACTTCTTTATTCTGAGACTGAAAGCTCTCATTGACAAAGATACTCATGTAGGTACAGTAAGTGTCTGTAAAGCACCTGATACAGTACTGCATGGTATTCGGTTTTCTGAAACTATCTCCTTGCTAAGTCAATGTGGTCCATATCAAATGCATTTCAAACTGGTTGAATGACAGATCATAAAGCAGTAATAGATTAAGGACATTCATGTTGGATTTTATAGAAGTTTTTCACAGCCCATTGCTTTGAGGATTTGGATAATGATCTGGAGGAAAATAGAGTGCAATCTCTGGTAAAATGCATATGTGCAAAAATGGATGGATTGGTAAATGTGAGGGATGGTCTGTACTTAGTTAATGGGGATCATTTGAACATCCGTTACTATAGCTGAAGATACCTGTCTTGGCAGTAGGATCATACATGCAGAATGGAGAGTTGTGCTTTGGAAAGGACTAGTTTGGTGATAAAATACAGTAGCTAAAATGCACATTGCAGTCTCTCAGTTTGGGTATTGGGGATCTCAGGTGGAGTTAGGGGTGCTGTTACCTTGCTGTGTAGCTTCTAATGAGATGTTAGAAAATGGCATCTTATTTGAGCTTAAAGTGAAAAAAACCCCAAAACATAGATGACCTTACACAGATTCAGAAAAATACATCCAGGACAATTACAAACCTTAAAAACAAATAAGTCAACAAGCCCTGGTGTACAGCAGGAGCCTGGAGAAGCTCAGTCTGTGTAGTATTTAGCAAAGGTGACTGATGGCCTGTAAGTACTTATATCGGGCAAAGATTTCAGACAAAGTAGTCTTTTAGGTACAGTAGGCTTTGGATGACAAAATGCAGGAGCTCAAAGCTGAACTCAGGTGTATTTCTTCTAGAAATATAATGAATTTAAAATTGAAGTCAGTTATCTATCAGAACAACTTCTTTAAGGATGTTCTGTATATGTCAGAAAAAAAAAAGCTGTGAATTTTTCCAAAAAGATGCCTTTAGTTCTAGCACAATATGATGGCCTGATGCAGGAATTTTGGAGTGAAATTATCTGTTATGCAGGAAGGCTGACTAAGTGGTCATTACTTACACAGGTCATCTACAAAATCTGATCTGAAAAGTGTTTTCAGCATCAAAGGCACCATGTGCTCCGTTGTAATGTGTGCCCGTGTTTTTGATGGGAGGGCTGAAAACAGAGGGGGAAAGGGAAGGTTGGGGATGTTATGAGAGGATATAATAAATGTGAGTTTAAATTTTATTTTACACATACAGAGGAACTAAATATGAGATTTATTAAATCAAAATATGTGATCATCTGAGCAACACATATATCTTCCATACAGCATTTAGAAACATTTTTGCATGCTAATTGTATGAATTAGCAACCAGCTGGGAACAATACCCTGCTATTTGTTAAAGGAGAGACAATAAAGTTCTTCTAGACAGGAAAGAATCTACATTGTTAACAGATGACCTGAAAGTTCAGCTCATTGAAAAGGCAAATATTTTGACCAGGAGAATAATTCTTCCTGTGGAGCAGTATGAGTTGCTGTGCTAAAGCCATACAGCTATTTTTAACCATGTCACAGCTATTGGGTTTAGTCTTCAATTTAGTTCATAAACTGTGTAAAAAAGACTACGTAGGTCTTTCTTTTTGATGAATGTAGAGGTCAGTATGTCAGAATCCCCTTTTTTTTCAGTTTTTGTTTATTTTGTTCAATTTCTACATTCGTTTTAACAGTTCAAATGTAGATTTTTTTCACTTGTCACTATCTGCTACATTCTGTTTTGTTAAACTCCAGAAGCACTATTGCACAGGAGTAACTGGGCAAATGATGGAGTTGCATGTGAAATGAAGGTTGTTATGATCTAGGGGGAAAAAAGTGAAGGCTCTGTATAAAATCTTACTTCCTTCCAAATGACACAGATACCGTTTTTCAAAGTTTGTTCTTGAACACTTCTCTGGTTTAAAGTTTTATTCCAGTTTTGTTTTGTGGCAGCTGTACAGTAGAATTCAAGTTCAATATGTAACTTTTGAGCTTGCCTGGACTCTTTTGGATGCTTGACTTGAGCATCTAAAATCTTTATCAGAAAATCTTTAATTTGATTTCCTGAATTCTAGGTTTTTCTGGTTTAAATGCTGATTTTGGTTTTTTTTGTTATGATAAAGGTCTCTGAATTACTTCAGTGCTTTCTGACAGTAAAGTTGTTGCCTAAATTATGTCTGCAAGTTAAGTTAACATAACAAGATATATTTGTAATATAATTAATGTCTTACTGAAAAATATTGGTAGGGATGAAATGCTGTTTTCAAGACCTATACTTATCATAGATTTAAGATACCTCATTTTTCAAAGACATTAGACTGGCAAATGATACATCAAGGAAAATGTATTTTAACTTCAAAAATGAGCATCACTGCCAGGCTTATGTATCTATATAGGTAGTTCTTTGTGGCAATCTCTGAATGTTATTTTATGATATGACTCTTGATACTGTGTATTTTGTATCTAGATTCTATATGCTTTCTTTGGGACATGCTGTATATTTTATGCTCACTGTGTGTATGTACGTGAGTGTGTACTGCATCCTTTGGGAAGAAAACAGCATCTTACCTCTTTAATTATCATTCCTTGCAATGTGGAAAACAAGTAAGGAAACCTG
>NW_008236230.1:2294189-2341844 GCF_000691975.1 Corvus brachyrhynchos | reverse complement strand
AGGGAAACGTGACCCAAATAGGAGAAACAACTATGAATTGCACAGAATGCAAAGCCCTATGAATTTTGTTTCTTTTCACTTTTGCAGTTAGTGAGTTTACTCTCTGTATCTATTGAAATGGTGAAATTGAGTCAGGCCTAATCTTTTCTTTCTTTCCACCACTTCTCCTCTCCAATACTAATGTTTGTGGGACAACAGAAGGAAGGTACAATGTACTAAATTTTGTGATAACTTGATGATTTGGTGCTGGGCTGAGAATAGACCAGACTACCTTTGAATATTATTCATGGAAATGAGCTGGAAAGCATAACCACACACACAGACATTCCTTATGTTAGGGCACATTGTAATAGTTCACCATAATTTTTAAATAACTACTTTGACAAAGGCCATTTGACTGACCAAAAAAAAGTGATACAATATAAGTGAAATTATATCCAGTCTGCTCTGTGATACAGTTAATTGGCAATGCATAAGTGTTACCACAAAAAAATCCCAACAAAACAAACAACAACAAAAAAAACCCTTCAAATTCAGTTTCCACCAAATTATGAGATTGCTTATGATTATCCTGCTTGCCTGATAAAGACAATATAAACAAACCACATTTAGGTTAGCCCCTTGTTCCTATATACTAGATAAATCTGAAAAACTCAAGGACTATGCCTAAGCATCTTTTTTTTCTTTATAGATTTTGTACCACATTGTAAAAATACTGTTATTTACGTCACAAATTGAAACACTTTCGATTGAGGAAATGTCAGATTAAGGGTTGCCTTAATGTGTGTTTTAATTCTCTTTGTATCTAATTTATGCACAGACTGGATCATAGGTCTTGTGGTCAGGGAAGAAAACCATTTGCAGTCATAACTGACAGAGAACTAAAAGGTGCACAGCTAATCTACCCTTTTGGATTGGAAGGGGTTCTTCCCCTTTGGTGCTCCCAGGAGAGAAGCCATGAGCAAAAACCTGCCGTGTTTAAGTTCTCCTGTTTGTCCTTATTCTCAAGAACTAGAGATTCCCACATATTTCTGAGGCAATGTGTGTTGATATCCTGCCCTCTCCTCATCTCCTCAGTTGGGTGATCCCTCTACCAACATGGACAGTCAGGATTCCATACAGAGACAGCTTAGGGAGTTTATCCAGCTGAAAAGTCTCCCTCATAACTCCCAATTATTTTTTTTCCCCTCCTGTTTTGCTTACTAGAGTTAGTTTGAGGCCAGATTTTCTTCCACAAACAGGTTCAGTTTAAATTTTGGCAACCCCATGAGTATTGCTTTAAACAGCTGTGAAAAAGTGTCCTTGGACTATTAATCTGCTGCATTTTTGAAGCTGCTGACAACTTCGGAGGTGGTATAACTTCTGAAGGAGACTGCCATTGTAAAGAAACTTTAAATTTGCCATTATTTCACTACCAACTCGCTTATAATGAAATATCTTTAAAGTGGCATGAAAATTACATTAGAGGTATAATAACTTCCTAGTAGAAATACCAACATTTTTGTATTGGTTGGAAGCAGCTAGAGTGAATTCGTTAATTAAAAACTTGAGTTGTATCTACTTAAAACAAAATTGCAAAGCCAAAGTTCTCAATATTGAAATTTAAAAAAAAAACTTCCTAGAAATGTATTGGCTTAAGACTACCTGTTGTTTTATCACAAGAGAGCAGGGTCAAAGTTTGCTTTTCTTACAGGATTTGCTATTTACTCTTTATTTTTCAATAATTTTCTTAACTTGGAAAGCGTATGAGGATCTGATGACTTTGTTGATTTTTTCTTCTCTTTGCATAGTGAGAAAAATTATGGAGTAGGGGAACTACTTCTAAGTAGCATTGCTATGTTTCAAACAATAGATGTTGTTATCCAGCTGTATTGGTAAGGAGTTGGGAGTTTTTTTCCATACTAGCAGACCTGTAATTCATAACAAGGTTTTTATTTTTCTTTGTCTACGTGGATTACAGTTTGTGTGCTCAACCTCATGCTCATGGGATCTATTTTGTGGGCTCTTACCTGCTTTCTGGAAGCCATTGCTCCCTGCCTTTTGCCACTTGAACTTAAGAGTACCTGTTTTTAAGAGAGTAGTATATTTCCTGTCCATATAGCTTCCCTTGATGTCTCTTACTAGGCTTACAAAACAGCAGCAACCTGCCTACAATATATATATTTACTTCCTTCTTCAGCAGTAGCTTTGTCAACAGAAGAGCAAGTCCCCCCCAGAGCATTCATCACTGCCCTCTACCTGGGGTTAGTGCCCTCTCTGGTCTGCTGGCTGAGCTGCTCATGGGAGCTCTCCCTAATCCAATTCAGTCAAATTGAGCCATGTTAGGAAAGATTTGTTATTTAAATTACTTAAGCTGATCTAGCTTATTTTGACTGACATGTTTAGGGAGTTCTTATATATGCAGCTCAGCTAGAAGATTTGAGAAGTGGTAACCATCAGCAGGATGTGATGATACGCTGCGGGCAGTGGGTGGCAAAGAGCAGGTCCTTCCCAGCTATGCTCAAACTGGTTGATGTATACTCATCTACAGCCTGAAATTTGGGAACTTGGCTTTTCTTCATGGAGCACTCTGAAGTTTTTTGGGCTATTAAATAGGAGAAGTCTGCCTGTGCCAGTTCCTCTCTGAGTGCTCCCATTAGCCACAATTTCACCCAGAACCACCTAGAGCATATTGGCCAGGAGGCTTTGATTGTCCACTTTTGAATGACTCCTGCCAGCATTATTTCATAGTTGAACTAAAGTGCAGATCTCCCTCTGGTGCCTACTTTGTAAAAGCACAAGATTTTATAATTGGGCTGAGCAATTGAAAAACCAACTGTATGAAAAGAGAAAGGTCTCTTTGTTGTCCTGGTAATAACAGTTCTGAGAGCACTGACAGTAATGTTAGACAGTAGACTAGTTTTTTTTCTTGTGGTACATAGTGCTAATCTGCACATACATTCAGAACTCTGTAGTCACTGTCAGCTGCAGCAGTGCTCATCCTCCACACCTTTCCTAACAGCAAAATCTTCTTTTTGGGGGGTGTGTTTGTTAGTATGTGGATATATGGGTAATGGATATCTGGATGTAAATGCATATATGGAAATAAAACCAGAAAATTTTCACCAGTTTCTAACCTTTCTCACTTTCTTACCAATTCCTTTTAGTTGTTCCTTTCTGGAAATCAGTTGCCCATACAAACATTGATCTTTCGAATACAACCAGAATTTTCTGCTTTGATGGATTTTAATCTAATTTAAAGCTCTTACTCCACTGTTGGAAAGGCTTAGACATTGGTACATTGAGAGAAGCACACCACCACACATCCCCAACAAAATACTAAAAACTGATGTTGTCACTGTGGGAGGAATTTTTCATTTACATCGCCTTCCACTTCAGGGCCTCTGCTGCTTTCAGAGAACCACATTTTGCATAATCAGTCCTACCACTCAGGGCTATCTATGTGTAAATTTTCTCATTCTTATTCCCAAGAACACACAGCACAAATGTTTCTCAGAAATATCCTTGTTATGCCATACACCAGAAGAACTCCATGCCTTTTGGACTTGGTACCTTTTGGTTGTACCTTGCTGACACAGACGATACTTTAACAAGGCCTGCTATCAGCAGGGGGTTCTCAAACAAACACAAGTGATGTGTATGACTCAGACCAGCAAGTTGCTATTTCCTGTTATAAGCCTGCTCTAAAAATGCCTCAAGCAATTTTTTAGGAATACATTTCTAGAGGAATGCTGGTTAATGTTTCAGACACATTATTTTTTCATCCTTTGTAGTAAACCAACATGTGTCTAAACCCTTCCCTGGCAGGAGAAACAAAGCAACATAAAAGAGCTAGTTTGGACTGCCCAGCATGAGCAAGGTCAGGTTGATGCTTAGAAATGATAAGCTGAAGGCAGCCCCCCATCAGGTCACCTGTCTGATACAGTCTTACAGCACAGCCTAATCCTGCATTTGAAGCTTTCCTGGCCGTATCTCTGGGGACAATGTCCAGCACAACAGCCTGCTTGGCTGAGGCTTAGCATGCTTATTTCTAAACCAGAGGCACAGGAACCATGTGAAACAGGAGTTCATTGTGGTGAGTCCAGTCTTCTCGGGATGTTCATTGCTGTCTAGGTGGGAGACAAGCTGGTAGCCCTGGAAAGAAGCCGGGTGATCTTTTGGCTCGCTCTTTGGAAATCTGCAGAGGATGGTGATGATCAGGTTCTTTGGGGGTTTGCATGGGGGCCAGGTTCGTGTCAGCCTTTAGTCTCCTTATATTTCTCTACTCTCTTGATGTAAAACTAGTGTTTCTCCTGACTGGTAAGCCATAGTTTTCATATGTATTAAGTCAATACTGCAGTGGGAATGGCGGGGGGGGAGACAACATTTGTTGCTTCCACTGTTTTTATGGCTGTATCTTAAACAGGTCCAGAAATTCAACTAAAATATAAGTCTTCTCAGCAGAATTAGTTCTATGAATGAGTACAATACGCATCTGTTCAACAACTATGCCAGTGTCCTTTTTTTTTTTTTTCTTTAAAAAGAATAACAAATTCTTAAAAGGAGAGAAGCAAGGAAGAGCAGGTAGCAGGTCCCCCAGTGGGTAACACTTTTCTGCAAGTTGCCATTAAAGGGCTTCTGTTCATTCCCAGTAGAATGAATTCTCAGCTGGGGCATCTGGCTGTAACTGGTCCTTGTAGTCCTCTTGTCACATATTTTTCAAAGTTTTTTTGTAGAAAACAAAACAAAGTGATGAAGAAATTCTTTCACACTTACCTCATCTGCTTTCAAAAGGAATAAATTGGCCTCAAAATGCTTTGTAATTGTGTTGTTCTCCAGGGCAGGTCAGTGACCTCCTCTAAGAGCAAATCAGAGTACTAGATTACGTTCTCACTGCGTTCTCACTGCTGGCACTTAGTACCTCCTTAAATTCTGCCCTTGAGTTTAAACATCCTCTCAAAGAAATACTATCTGTGTCCCAGTGGTAGCAGATGTACATGGAGAGGTGGCAAAAGATTGCCTGGAAGGCTCTCAGTTTTCCAGTGGTATAAATAATTGTTTTGTCCTGGCAGCTGATACAATTTATTGGGCTTTTGAACCTTACTCCTCCATTTCCTTCCCAAGAAAACTTCATTTCTGCAAGTAATTGCTTTGTCTTCAAGAATTTGTTTGTTTATAAGCTTCCAAAGTGTCTTGGAATCAGAGAAACCCTCTCTAGAATACTGTGTTCTCAAAATGCACTCAATGCTGTGAAGGAATATTGCTCAAAAAAGCTTCGTAATTAAATAAAGTAGGTGCAAAAGATTGATGGAAGGTACCCAAATCTGTCAGTGCCGGATTATGGGAAAGTTTGATGAAATGTAGTTGTCCATCTACCTTTTTACACCCGCATTAGATCCTTAAGCTGGAAATCATAAGTAAGGATTGCACTGCAAGACAAATAATGAAAACCATTCTTTTATGTTGAGAATTCAAATTCAGACCTTAAAATGGCTGCTGGGGGGGAGGAGGTGTTCAGAATATATCGCACAACCATAAAGATACCACAAAATATCCGAAAGCTGTTCTTGAAAAAAAACCACCACCTTTCTGGAAGGCAATACTTAAAGAAGATGATAATTTCAATGCTGTCCAGTTTCACTGTGTAGAAATAATTCTTGTTTAGCCTGAGAGAACAACTAAGTGGTGGTGCATTTCTGTTTCTCAAAATGGCCCTTTTCCTAATTTATTTTTTTCAGAATTACTTAAATTATTTTTACACACGTCTTGAGCACTTGAGTTTTATGTAGACTTCAGTGAAATTTGAGTGTTACTTATAATCTGAGCATATCTGCTAGACCACAATCTTCTCTGAAGTTTAAGTACATATTTGATCCTTTGTGAGTACTGACTGAGTGTAGCCAGGAACTCGTGTCTCAAACCACTGTACCATGGAGCATCAGCCAGGCAACAGCTATACTCGTGCTGCTGTACCCCACTTCTTCATTCACAGTGCTTTTCCAGCTTTTCCATTTGGCCATTTTACTCCCACCTTTTACTCCAAGTCACTTACAAATCTGTTGTTGCATGCTGTGCTAAAAAGTCACCCGCTTGTCTCTTTGATGCCACTACTGCTGTACAGTACTTTCTACGTGCAACCTTCATACCCTTTGTTCTATCCTAATCCTCACCTTCTTTTTACTTGGCTTCTTTCACAGACACTATTCCCTCTTCTCTTCTGCTTTAATCCGTATTCTCAAACAATATTTCCTTAAGCCCTTATTAAAAAAACATACCATCTATTCTTCCACCTTGAGAATTGAACACAGCAAGGGATTTGGAGTTGTCTTTAATGCTCTTTTTCAGAGTGTACACTATTGTTCCTTTCTGTTGACCCTCTTGTCCTCTTTACTTTTTCTTTCTCTTACTGTATTTTCAATCTTTTTGGATCAACGATATAACTAAGTGCTTACCAGCAGGATTTCAAGTTGTTTGTCAGGTGCCAAGCTGAGCATTTTTTCAGATTCCGTCTGGTGTCACAGTATGATCTGGTTCTTCTGAGTTTGATGCATTGGTGGTGTTGGTAGTCAGCAAAATCTCTCTCAAACTGCATTGGTGTGATTGAACCGCAACACTAAGTGTAAAACCAGGTGTTTAAAATTGAAACAATTCAGAATAAAGTAAATGCTGGTGTCTTGCTGAGTAGTAGGATGTCCATTTCTGTGTCCATTTCATAGAATACAAAGCCAATCCTGCAACTTTTACTTACATGGAAAATGCATACTCAAGCAAACCAACCATTGTTTAGACTGAATATTTATTTTTTCCTAAACAATTTTAAGATATATTCAAAAACCAGTTTGTTTTCTCGTGTCTGAAACATGTGTGTAATGTTTAGGCCAGAAGAAGTTACAGAGGTGTACATGCATTGGATACACTTCATAATAATATGTAAAAGAAGCATATGTTGATTCATAGGTCTGAAAATGGTTATCTGAACAAATCCTAATATACTCTGCTTGGGGCTCCTCATGTTCTTTAACATATTTCCCTGTTCATTTCCTAGGTTTAAATAGCTGTCCCCAGCTGTTGTGCATTAGCAGATCCTCACTGCTAGTCTAAAAAATTGGTTAAAACTGTTCTTTAAATTTAGAATTTGGTCTGAGTTTAATTTACACAATGTTTACTACTATAACTTCTTCTCTTTCTCTGGAGAGAGAGGCTCAGGCAGTGAAGTAATAACATTTATAATAACAGATATAGTAACTCTTGGGTTGCTGTAAGAAAACTGAATCTGAGGAATTAAAAATAATTATTCTTGACAGAACATTAAAGTAATGATATTTTGCTAAATAAGCAAAATTATGCAGATTAATATAAAAATCTGCATATGTGATGATATGATTAGGTGTATTTTAAGTAAGTATTTAACTTCATTGAAAAACTTACTTAAAATATGATACATCCATTAAAGTCTGAACTCTCTATAACTTGCCAAGGTACAGGAAACTGCAGAAAAGTATAAAATACTGTGTATTTTTCTGCCATAGAACCTACATCACGGAATCAATCACGGGCAGGTAAACTTGAGTTTTAAGTACCTAATCCATTCTTAGCAGTAATGGCAAGCCTTTTGTTGATTCACACCTTCTTCATTCCAGCTTATTCAGCTGTCTCAGTCAATAGAGTAATTTACAAAAAGCTAGGAAAATATTTTGGATTTCAGAAATCAATGTCTTATATATTCCTGTCTAAATAAAAGAATAGGTATGAGTTCAGATATTTTACTTCCAAAATCTTGAAGCATAGATGCAAGTTTAGCTCCCTGCTACTGATTGTGTTCAATCAGTATTTTTCTTTACTTAGTATTTATAATAAAATAGTAAAGAAAATAAGTAAAGAAAAAGAATCAAGTATTTAAGTGCATAACCTATTTTTAGTTAAATGATACTAAAATAAACAATCAGAAATGTTAGCTTCATTCATTGTAGCTAAATTTTAGTTGACATCCTATTAAAAATAAAACACAAATAAAACCCTGAGTTTCCTTAATTCTTTTAGGATTAAGAATGATGCATTTCTTGGCTGAATAAAAAAGCAGTTAAATCTTTTCACACCTTTAACATCACACCAATAAATGTGAGTGGGGTATTGTCCTGTTCAGAAAACCTGCCTACTATGCTTAGAAGATGGTATTTATCATTTTGATTAAACAATACCAAGCAGCAAAAGTGGGCTGTAGGATACAGCTGCTATTGAAATGTAAGATTTAAGGAAGCAGAAAACATTGATTGAAACCAGGATTAAATCTGTGGTGGTCTTAGATTGGTTGTTCGTGTTTGTTTTTTCTAATTCCAGTGAATCCATTCTGCTTCTCCCATGCCTCTGAGTTTATTCATTCTTATTAAAGCACCTATCTGGTGCAGCAGGGAAGGGTATACCTGTGAAGAAGAATGGAACAAACTGAATCAGAAAGGATTTGTTCCCGAAATGTAATGAAAGAGAAACAAAACTGGATCTTGAATCTTTGGAAGCTGAAGATATGGTTGAAGAGGAGTAAAAAGATTATTGAACTGAACCAGAGAAAGCAGCTCTCACTAAATTGATTTGATTCATTCCCATTGTGTGTGTGTGTGTGTCCTGAGGATTTAAAAGGAGTAGGAAAGAAGGTGGGAACAAAATTGAGTTAAAGTAAATTTGATTAGTGGCTAGATGAAGAGAAGGATAGAATGGGAAAAGCAAATTTAAAAAGCAGGTTGAGCAAGAGCGAGCTGAACTTTGTTCTAGCCCATTTGCAGTACCTGAATTATACTTTCTCCTTTAAATTTGGCTTTCTATTTGGTGTGGTTTAGTTTTCTTATTCTCTGTCTGCAGTTGTTAGGTTATGGGGTGTTTTTTTTCTGATAACCAACACTAAAAAACCCCCACCAAACTCAATTCAAACTTATTTGAGAAAGCAAATGTGGAGTTAACTGCTCATCAAAGTGTGGGATGACTCATGAGTCAGGAGCCTCTTGGATTGAAAATGCCATCAATTACAGGGGGCTGGACCCGGGTATCCAAACAATAGAGGATGGAGCTGAGTGGCTTCCAGGTGCATTTCAATTGCAGCTTTTAGTCTGAGCTGAATGGGGATTTTTTGAGGTTTCCCTTCTGACCCATCCCAAACTTCAGTTTCCTGCCCTGGACTGAGAGCTGCTGGTGAAGTCATGAGGCACTTCGGAGAGATGGTGAGTTTTCTATCAGCTGTGAGTTCGGGGGGGATAAAAAATTCCGAAGTCCTCCCTCTGAGATCAGAGGAACTCCAGTGCAACTCCTAAGGGAAGGGTCTGGGACACCATGAAAGGGGGGAGGGGGAACAGTGGGACTGTGAAATACTTTAGTTGTCAGGAAACTTCCCTTACAGGAGAGCCAGAGAAATTGTGATGTGATGTGGTGAAATGACCTTCTTTAAGGCTTTGGCTTGATTTGCTGAATCGGTAGGAATATTGCAATAGTTAAAAATATATTTAATACTCTATGGGCTCAGTTATTAGGGGGGCAGTTGATTGTGGGGAGGAAGAGAGGAAAAGAGAAGAGGGAAGATAAAACCAGACTGTAAGATATATTGGGACAGTGGGACAAAATGTTCCAAAGGTATTTGCACAAGAACAGTTGTAATTGATCACTGAGTGGTGGTGTTTCTCAAGAGTCATAAGAATTGTGAAATGACATGAAGGAGAAGTGAGAAACTGCAATTCCAGGGAAGAGCTGTCTTCAGTGGGAACTATATCTGATGCCTGCAAAGGCCATCAAGCCCAACAACAAGGTCTCTGAGCTGCACCCAGCTATCCTTTTTAAAGACCTTTTTCTCTGTTTTGGTTTCATCTTCTAGTTACTGTCAAAGTTCGTCGTTTCAAAGTAATACAAAAAAACTTTCTGATGCCTGTTAGCTGGCAGAAAACAAAAAATAATTAACCCAGTTATTCCCCGGAATGACTAGCTTTCCACTGATTAAAGTAATTAAAATGATTCTTCAGGAGCTGTAATATCCTTATAATTGATATAAGTGGCGGGAAAAAGTAATAGTGAAATTATGACTGCCTGTTTTAGTTATTGTTTATAATTTACCTGCAACATAACAGCTTACTGTAAGCATCTTTAGACCTTCATTCTGTTCCATCAGACCTAAATGGAACAGCTGGAATTAATGTTTTGTTGGCGTAAGTTAGCACAGGTGCCACAGAAAGCACTTTTCCTGCATCTGGCTGTTCTTTTTTGTCCCTCTGCATGGCAGAGATTTTGATCAATAGAGATGCAACATGATGCTGGAAAAAAAGTTAAGTTTAAAATATTTTTTTGTTTATTGTGACATTTCAAAGCTGGATCTGTTTCCCCAACTAGTCCATGGTGTAGCTAAAAATCCCCGTGCTAATGCTGGGGACGTGGTCTAAAGAGCACCAGCACCCATACCAAAAGGAAAGTTGTGTTAGATACCATTGTCTCAGTTATCCTGGTACTTTTAACATACTCTTATGGAAGTGTTAAGTGTGGGGGTTGTGTTTTAATTTAGAAGGCAAGGCTTTTGCCTTACCAAAGGTCTCTGGCCTTGGTATTCCAGGTATGTGATTGCCTGAATATCACCCTGCATTAGGGTATGATTAAATTCCATTGAGGGTGTTAAGTGCTGAGACTGAGTGGGACACCTTGCTGTTGTGGTCTGGGGTAATCTGGATCTGTGGGGTGGCTTTTGCTCCTAAAAGTGTTGTGTTTTCATGGCCCTCTGATTTGCCTGTTAAGAAGCTAATTAACCTTCAAACATCAGGGTCCTCACTGAAAGCCTTTCTGTGAAGAGCTAGCTAAAACTTAGAATTTTCAACATGGAATTTCTGACAAACATGATTCATTTTGGTTTGAAGGGTTTGGGAAGAACCATAGAGGTCAGTGGGGGCATTTTTCTTGGTGGAAGTCCGTTGCAATTCTCTTCTTAACAGTAGAAATTCTCATCTTTTTTGGGAATGTTGACGTTGAGCTGACTTTTGATCCTTCAACCTGCACTTTGCCTCTGTGGCTTATCACCTTCAGGGTGCTGTTGTTTAGGAACCTTAGTGTATTATTTACCCAAAAGAACTGAGAGCTTTGGCCAAGTTATTTCTCCCAGAATGTGCAGAGAGTTTTGTCTCTTTTGTGCTTCCTGGATGGGCAGGTGGGAGGCTTGCCTTCATCATGTGAGGAAATGCATCATTTTCTGAGGAAGGACTTGTGATTCTCTGAAGAGTGGGAGCTTTAGGAGCTCCAAAGAGAGGTCATCATGTCAACTTTTCTAGGAGAAGAAAGTTCAATTGGTTTTGAATTACAGTGAGGCAGAGTGCATTAAGTTGCTTTAAGTATCATGTTGAAATGTTACAACTTGTATCACACAAAGAATGAAAAAATGTCTTATGACTTTATTGATTGGAGAAAATAAAATTTGCCGAAGAATTGAAATTCCCCATTACAACATCGATTTAATGAAAACAACCTCACTGATAAGAAAATATTTCATTAGAAAAATTCCCAACAACAGTTAAACAGTTAAATTTTATATGTAGTTGTCTTTATGTTGCTTACACTTTATAAACTGCCTCTGTAACTCAGACTCTGAAGTGTCGCTGGTCTGAATGAAACAGAAAATACGGGCTACTTCTCCAGTTCAAGCACTTGTTTGATCTGCTCGTGGCCTTAGCTTTTCCATAAAGCTTCTTTACCCTGCTGTCAGTGAAGTGTTAATCCTTATCTTTATACTTCTTAAAAATGCCAAGTAGCTTTTGATATAAGAGATACTCTACTGGACTAGCCCAAAAATCCACCTAGGTACTAATGAACGGATAAAGAATAATAAGACAGCACAGCGTGACTCTTCCTTTGGCATACCCTTCTTGTCACTGGGAAACAGTAATTTAAGAGCTTCCTGAGCTATGGTTTGCACTTAGTATTTACTAATCTGTAGTGGATCTTTAGATCCTGAGTTTGTCTAGTTGCTCCACTATGCAATGAGGCAATAAATTCTGCAACTTGGCTTTGTTATTAATACTTTTTTCCCCCCCCACTAAGTATCTCCTGCTTTTTGTTGTTATGGGCAGTATAGGAAATATTTCCAGTTCACTTTCTTATTCATCATATCATACATCTCTTAACTGAAGAGTCAGACTGTTTTGTTTTTCCTTCTTTGAGAACTGGTAGTTCTTGGTACTCAAGATCATCTGTTCTCAAAAAAAAGATGGAAAGACAAACTGCACATGCGATGTGGATGGTATCTGAGTTTATATGCAGTTCTTGAGAAATTGAGGCAAACATCAAAAATTCCATTTATTGTGTTTTGGGGTTTTCCAGGTTGGAATAAGCTCTGATCCCCAGAGTTCAACATTTTAATATTTGTGATGAGTTGTTTAAACAAGAAGAACCCCATGGCAAGTGGGTAGTACAAAAAAAGATAGTGATTTAGGTTTCTTCGAGGGGAATATGGGGTAAGCTAAAATAAGTTTGGACCAAGGATAAGAGAGAAGCACACTCAGAAGAGCACTGATCCTCATAAAGATCTGTTTAGAGGCTTTGAGATCTCAAGCTTGTTTTGGCAGAGGATTCAGTTTTACACATAGGGTAGTGTAGCTCATCTTGCCAATCCTTACAAGTGTCAGAAGTTTCAAAAGGAAGCCCATCAGAGTACCCTCTCTTCTAGGAACTTAGACTGTAAAGTTGTCTTGTCTGTCCAGTCCCACCCATATAAAACATAAGCATTTCCATCCCACAGACTTGTAAGGTTTAAATACCATCAGTAGAACCTTAATTTCAGCTGTCAGTTTAGCAAACTCTTGAAGGTTTTTGCTTTAATTCTGGATGTTACGACTTTCATTCTTCAGAACTAGCTCCAAACTCTTTGAAAGAGAGAATCACAGCACTTTAATGTGGAAAGCTGTGAAAGGTGCAAGAGAGAACCAACATAACTTATGCAGCAGTGATTTTGGGTGTAAGGAGGCAGATTAAAGTAGTAACTTTACGGCTGGCAGCAGAAGAAAGCTTAGACTGCTTCTAATACACACATTACTCAGCAAAAGGGCTGTTGCTCTCGTAATGTTAAGCTAAAAAAAAAAAAAGGGCAAAATAAATGTGCTTTAGCAGTCATTGGTCTCTGACAGTGTCTCTCTTTCATATCCTGTCATAGACTAGTGTATAGGAAAAAAAGCAGCCCACTATAAGTTCAGGTGCTGGTAGCAGGATGTCTCTAAGGCACATGCACACCAATGCATACAGAATCCTTTTGAGGAAATAAACCATTTCCCCCCAGATTTCTTTTTCAAAGTGACGCTGGGTGTTTATGTATAGTGGAAACCGAAATGAAATTTCACATCCATCAGTAACTTCATTCTTTAGAATTAAAGAGTTGTCTGTTTCACTTCCCTTTTTCCTCCCTTCTGTGAGATGTCACAGACATATGGAACTGTCAGAAGAATAATGTCTTAGAGAAATTGGCATCTGGATTTGAAATTTTTAAAAAGCTCGTGTTAAATGCTTTTCTAGTTTGGAAGCAGTGATGCATTGTTTTTCTTTGTGAAACAGAACTCTGAATGAAGATTCCAATTTGGCCCTTGAATAATTATTTTTAAATGTGAGATGGCATGTTAAAATGACATTGTGTCTATAGACCAAAAGTAAAACCTTTTACTTAACCCTTATTGTGTTTATGGCAAAAACTAATGTAAGCTCCTTGCAAATTTTTGTTTATTTGTTTTCTGGATTGGAATGGTTTCATTTTTACTTATTCTCTGCTTTAGTTGTTAGAAAGCAAGGGTTCTTTAAACATGCAGTAGTCAAGGTAAGGAATACATAAAAGAAGAAATAAAGTCCTAATCCTTTGTTTTGACACCACATTGCACTTGATTAGTGTGAAAAGATTCATGTCATAAAACAAACAAAGACTTTGGGTAGAAAAGCTTTTGAAGGTGACTGACTTTTCAAAACTCTGATATCCTCATGTAATTGAAGACATTTTAAAAACAAGGAGTAAAAGACAAATGTGCAGGCAATAAATTGGAAGGTTTTAATTCATACACTTCCTGGTATTTTAAAAATGCAATTAATTAGTCTTTAAGAATTCTTCATTATGCTTTTAATTATATTTGATACTTCATGTATATAAACTCAGTATTCAGTCTTTAAAGAGATCTCCAAAATTATGCATTCCTTCAGGGAACTTCCTCACCTCTGGGGTTTTTTTTTAGGTTAAGGCACCTGGGGTTGAATTTCTTTTGTGCTCATGACAAACCCATATAAACCATGCTGCTATGGAACTGCATCAGTTTTCACCATAATTCCACGTTTTTATTATTCCAGAAAAATTTATCACGTCTGGATCTCCACTTCCTTTTTCTGTGCTCAGTCTCACTTGCATCACATAAGGGGATGATTACACAATAAACCAGCTGAAAGCCAAAACAATTTGGATGTATTTAAGTTTAGGGAGATTCATTCACCAGTTTAATTTGTAACATTGCTACTTTTTGGAAAAGGAAGGAATCAGCTATATTCTTCCCAGTAACAGAGCCAAGTTGTTCCAGATTCAACAGAATATGAAACAAAGATGTTTGTTGTCATGGATTATAATAATGAAAACTAGGAAGGTGGGGTTTTTTCAGACCTTGTCTGTTCAAGGGAAAAACCCTAAATAAATCATACGTTCTTCCAGAAATTATGTTCATACATTACTACCATGTCTTAAAAGAAAGAAAAATTAAGTGAAAACCACTTTTTTAAAGAAAAAAGTTGAAAGAGTTATTAAAGGATTTTAACTTTAACACTTGACTGTTTTATTTCAGTTAAAAAAAAATCTATTTCCCATTGACGGCATGACTAATATCACTCAATATTATGAAAAGCATAACTTTAAAATGAAAATCTGAATTTATCAATGATATATGTAGAATCACAGAATGATTTTCTTTCAAAGGAACCTTAAAGATCGTCTAGTTCCAACCCCTCTGTCGTGAGGGTTTCTTCCTTCCTTGCACTAGAACAGGCTGCTCAAAGCCCTATCCAGCCTGATCATGAACACTTTCAGGGATGAGGCATCCATAACTTCTCTGGGCAACCTGTTTCATTGCCTCACCACCCTCACAGTAAAGAATTTCTTCTGTATATCTAACCTAAATTTCAGTTCTTTCAGTTTGTACCCATTACTCCTTGTCCTATCACTACAGTTCCTGATGAAGAGTCCCTCTCGGGCTTCCCTGTAGGGCCTCTGGAGATAGTGGAAGGTTGCTACGAGATCTCCATGCAAGCTTCTCCTCTCCAGGCTGGACTCTTCTCAATCAAGATTTTAAAGGTTCTAGAAGGAAAGCCGTGTGAAGAGTGGCTGAGGGCACTTGGGCTGTTTAGCCTGGAAAAGAGGAGACTGACAGGAGATCTCATCTATAGCTTCCTTACAAGGGGAACAAAAGGGGCAGACACTGATCTTGTCTCCGTGGTGCCCAGTGACAGGACTTGTGGGAATGGCCTGGAGTTTTCTCAGAGGAGGTTTAGTTTGGATATTACAAAAAGTTTTTTCACCCAGAGGATGGTTGGGCAAGAACAGGCTCCCCAAGGAAGTGGTCACAGCCCCAAGCCTGACAGAGTTCAAGAAGTGCACTGACAATGTTCTCAGGCACGTGGCGTGAGTCTTGGGGTTGGTGCTGTGCAGGGCCAGGAGCTGGAGTTGATGACTCTTCCAGCTGAGGATATTCTATGATTCTATTGTAAACTTCTCACCCTGTCCTCATAGGAGAGGTGCTCCAGTCCTCTCTGAACTTGCTCCAATGGTTCCATCTCCTTCTGCTGAGGGCCCCAGAACTGTACACAGTGTTCCAGGCGGGGTCTCATGGGAGCAGAGTAGAGTGGGAGAATCACTTTAGCCAGTCTCTTTGGATGCAGCCCAGGGTTCCATTGGCTTTCTGGGCTGTGAGTGCACACTGCTGATTCATGTTCAGTTTTTTGTCAGCCACCCATCACCAAGTCCTTCTCCTCAGGGCTGTTCTCAAAACTTCTCTGCCCAGCCTTTGGGTGTGCCTGGGATTGCCCTGACCCGTGTGTAGGACCTTGCACTTGGCTTTGTTGAACCTCATGAGGTTTGCACAGTCCCACCTCTCCAGCCTGTCCAGTCCCTCTGGATGCCGTCCCTTCCCTCCATCCTGTCGACTGCAGCACACAGCTTGGTGTCGTCAGTGAACCTGCTGAGGGTGCCCTTGATCCGCTGTCCATGTCACTGACAAAGATACTGAACAGCATTGGCCCCAGGAGTGACCCCTCAGGGACCCCACTTGTCACTGATCTTCACGTGAACATCAAACCATTGACTGCAACTCTTTGCATGCGGCCATCCTGCCAATTCTTTATCCACTGCACGGTCTGTCCACATATCTGTATCTTGGTGACTGACTAGTAATTACAAAAATAGCAAGTAAAAAGCTGAATTTTTGGGTTACTCAAGTAGCAAGGTGTGGAAGATGCTCATGAGCTACATGATAAAGTACAGTAGTCTGAACACAGTTTACAGGAAATATCTTTACACATACGTTAGTGCTTTGGATTGCATCTAAATTTGTGCATTTCTTTTAAAGATTAAGTTCTGTTCTCTGTAACACTGCTGTAACAGTAACAATATGAATTAATTTAGTTTAATTTTTAGTAACTATAGAGATAAAATGAAATCCTGTACTGAGTATACTATGGTGCTAAAGTATTAAAAATGCTATTCAAAGTTATCACAAAAGACTTCTTACATACAAACATATTTTTTAAAGTAATGCTTTAAAATACATTCAGGTTAATCTCTAGCTATTTTGAATTTACAGATGGTACTGGGCATTGACAACTGACTAGATTAATTAGCAGCACCTGATAAAAGGGAAAGTATCTGTTTTAATGAAGATTCTGAATTCCAAATGTTTTTAAAATGTGACTGTTTCTCTAAACAGATGGACACTTGACAAGGTATTTGCAGGATAAATTCTTTGGATACACTGTAATTATGCAATAATAATGCTAAGCATAAAGACAAATGTACAGAAAAAAAGGAACTCTCACCTGTCCTTCCAGCCAAATTTTAAAGAAAGCAAAACATTATTTTATATTTCAGTGTTACTGTAACTGGGTTATGATAAAATAACTATGATGCCATATTCTTGGAATTTGGAAACTTGCTTCTAAATAAATTATTTCTATTTTATGGAGGTAGGGATTACCAAGGTTAGACGCTTGGAAGACCAACATGTTAGACCTTGGCTGAGCAAACCTGAATTTGAGGACTTTGTGCAAAGAAACTGACTGGCATTACTTCTGTAGGAAAGAGGCTTTGTGAGGCAGTAGCTGTTTCTGAAGGGTAGCTCCCTGCTGGTCATACTGGCCTGTGATGACTGTTTCTCTGTGCAGGCAACTGTAAATAATGCTTATATTGCAATATGAGGATAAAGTTAAGTAAATTTCATGTTCTTTTTGTGATACTACTTTGGATATCAGGGTTTTTTTGATGGAGAAAGAGCAATAAGGCTAAGGTGTTATATATAAAAACCAGCTCTTAAGTAAAAAAGTGTTCATGATTACAGGGTGTATTTAAACTGAGTTTAGATACGAAAAGTGGAGAGGAGGATAGATGCCAGTGCATTACCTGCTTAAGTCTTGATTTTCTATGCACATACATTAGTGAATTTGTCTATTTCATAGACCAAGAGATGAGACAGTCGTTTATTCTCTACACTGTAGAAATAACCTGAGATTTATCAGTGAAGCAACTAAGGCAAAAAGAAAAGTTTGGGTCTAAATTGAAATATTTTCTATATAATGAAACCTGTTTGTGAACAGTTGCTGAACCACAAAAAGCTGCATAGATTGAAGTGAGCATACTGATTTTTAATTTTTTTTAAAATAAAAAGTGTTATTTTGCAGAGTATTTTACAAATGACTTCAGTGTTGAATCTAGAGAAATGAGTAAGTGTTTAATACACCATTACAGTGTAGAGTTATGAGGAAAATAATCCTCAAGGCATATTTTGGAGAGCGAACTGTAATGTGTGATTAGGAAAAGCACTGCAAATAGCAACATCAGATTCACACAGAGACAGAGGGAAAGGAATAAAAAGCAACTGAAAGTGAAGGAGATAGCATGAGCGATGATTTTATTGTTTTCCAAAGAGAAAAGAAGTAAGTCCAGCAGGTGGGTAAGGATACAGCAAAAGCCAATATAATATCCATATCTGGTGGAAAATACAGAAAAATATGTTCTTCCTCTTCAAAAAGTGTGTGATAATTTATTTACAGTATTTTTGTAGTTATAATAGAAAGTTGGCAGATTATTTTATATGACATCTGTGCAGAGGGAAAGACTGGAATGCAGACAGAGAAGGACATTTGTGCTTGTAGAAGGTAACTCGTGGTTCCTTTGCTCTTGAGGAAGGACTTCAGCAAGTTGTAGTGCTATGTCATTTCTGCCTAAGTGGAGATTTCAGTTGTCCTTTTTTAGGAAAAGGCTCTGACTATTCACAGACTTTAAAGAGCAGTGGCCAAATCTGCTCTTTAACAACCTGAACAACAAATAGTTCAGGTTGCTTTAATATCTGTGCTGTGACCTTAAAGCACAATTTTTAAGTGTTTTATCAAGAGTTCAATGTCTACTTCATGCTACAGCCACTGTTGAGGTGATGCTTTCTGGAGAAAAATAATGTTCAAGAAGAAGTGGTTTGAGTAAAAAAATCACCTTTTAAAATATTTTATTACCCAGTTCTGGAAACTGCATGTGTTTTTCCTTATCCTACTTCATTCCAGATTACAGGAAATAGAAGATGCTTATGGAGAAGGTTTTTATATGTATATTGCTTCAGAAATTCATGTTAACCATGTGATAGAGAAGCTGCTGCTACCCAGCTTTTTTTTAAAAAAAATCTGAATTCTTGAAAGATGAGTTTAATTACCTCAACAAAAGCTGCTGTTAATGAAGCTGCCATTTTCCAAGCCTAAAACACTGCTTTTTCTGCTTTGTTCTCCTTGCCAAAGCATGAGGGATTTTGAAATGGGAGATGTTTTATTAACCAACATCAGAGTGATCAGATTAATACCTAGTGTCTGTTACTTTTAGTATGCATATTTGAACTGATGGTGGATAGGATCAGTAAGTAACAGAGCTTAAGACAGTGCATATTTTCAAAAGACAACAAAAACCAATCTTAGTCATCAGTCCCTTTGATTCAGGAGTTTTAATATCAGTGTAATATGTTAGGTTGAGTAATTAGTGATCTGATGTTAAAATGTATGTAAGCATTAGATGCATTTCAGGAAAATGGTAATTATTGGGAATGTATCTTCATGCAAATTACACTAGCAGGAGGTATATGTGTGTTAAAACCAGTGGTTCAGTGTAGGCTAGTTTTATTTCTGATTGACATGTTTGAAGGATAAAGCTGAAAGCTACAAATACTGGTGAAACAAGAAAGTAATTTGAATACACACCTTATTGGAAAACTTGTACTGCTCATGTGCAATGTGCAGGCCTAGTAAAAAGCTAATTATGTGTGAAGATCATGAACTTACTGTGTGTACTCTGAGTCCTTTTTTTTTGTTGTTAGGAAGGTACACACTGGACGAACGTTGTAGAACCTGTTTTTACAAACAAACTTTAAAACCTTGAAAGTTGAAAGAATCTTTGCCAAGCAGAGTTACCAGCAATCACACAGCTTTATTTGTACTCCACAGCCTGGTTACAAAAACAAATGGGAGAGTATAGTCATGGAAGCTGCAGTGATATTAAGTAAGAAATGAGTTCAGGTTCAGACTAAAGATGGAGAGATGGAGGGACTTGAGACCCAAACCAGAGAAGTACCTTTTTCTATCTGGAAAAAATAGTTCATCTACTAATAAATCTTTTAAAGAAACAGAATGTCAGAACTAAGAGGCAGCTATGCAAGCATTGAGGTTGATTAATTAGGGGATGTTTTCATATCACCAGCTTTTCTAGATCAAGTGTTGAGAGAAGTCATATTGCAGGCAGAGTGCCCAGGGACACACATTCCTCTGGGATATGTTGGCATTGAGGTAAGGAATATAGAAGAAGCCAGCAAATAATGTTGTTCATAACTATGATCTAGAATTGCTTAGTGCCTTTGTATTTGAAAACAAAGATTCAGTCATGGTCGTGTATCCAGGAGCTTTATTTGTTATTAAAATAAGCTTTCGATGCAAGGGTGAGAGGAGCCAGGTAGGAGGCTCTGTGTTGTGCATTCTTGGATGGGATCATTCCAGAGAAAGCTTTTGCTGCTATATTTAGAAGTAGCATCCCAGAACCTCTAAGAGGAAAAAAGAAAAAGAGGCTGCTACTGAATAAGATTCTAAGAGCTGAGGTCTGTGTCCCTTCTTTCTGAGGTTTGGTCAGGTCTACAGTAGATCTGATCTGCAATAGCACTACAATATCTACAGTAAATGTCACTGCTGCTTCTGCAAGCAGTAGGCTGCTAAAAAGCCTTGTTTGATGTCGGTAGATGAAATTGTTGTAGAATTAAGTGAAATTTGATAAAATGACTACAGCATACCAAGTTCACTCTTCAACTGTCCTATAATTTTCTTTTTTCTGCTCCTCTTTCTTGTTACAATTCCCATTTCTGAAGTTTGCTTAGCTGTAACAAAGTGTTCTCTAACGCTTAGAATGCAGTTTTGCTGGGACCTACTCTCTGCTTAAGACACTCGTTTTAGATAAAATATTTTGAATCTTTATCAGTCATTTGTACTTGAGCACTGTTGAAGGTCCAGTTTCTCCCGCTGTGAAAGCAAGTCTGTAGTCCTGATGCTTAATATTGACAAATTCTTTATCTGCTACTCTGTATTATTCTAGCTGAAGGACAAAGTGACAATATTTCTGTTGTCCTTATCCTTTAAGTAAATAGTTTTCAAGCTGTTGAAGCTGTGAGGTGGCTTTAGATTATTTCTACATTTTCCCAAATTATCACACCCAAAATATGGGGATCTTTGGGTGAGTTTTTCCTTTCACGTTGCCAGAGTTGCCAATAATAAGCATACATTTCGGTTTTCTGTATTTTTTAATTTAGCAAAACATCGGTAGCACCAAGTTTTGGACCTTCACTTTTTGTGACTGCAGTGGAGACATATAAGCAAGAGAATTTGGCAAGTGGAGACAGGATATTTACCTCTGGGAAAAAAATATCCAGAATTTGCCTCCTGACATGTAGCTTTTACAATGGAATTGAAGATGGGAAGAATTTCCTTTGGCGTTCTATACGTGGATGATGCTGAAATCTTCTAGTAACTAATAATGATAAAATTTTTAATAACTTAATAACACAGTAATACTTATGTAATAGCTTTGACTGACAAAAATGTGTTTCCTAAATCCAGTGCTAGTGGGTTTTAACAGTTTTTCCTGATTAGGACCTTTTCTGTTTAAGATGATAAGCCTATTTGATGCTACTTGTTCTTATTTCAAAAGGAGGAAAACAGTGCATGTTTGGTAAGAATCCATTGTTGCAGGTGTTTGTTTATATTAAGTTTGTACAGGTATTAACATCTTTGAATGGATTTTCATTCTGCTTTTGTGCAAAATAGAAAAGGTGTGTCTATCTTACCTCAGTGTAAATAGAAGGTTAGAACTGTTGCAAACAGGGAGTTGATAAAATGAGATTAAGATTTTCTAACTATTCTTGCAATAGCTAGGTGACTATAATGGGTAAAGCAGTTGATAAATTCTGCAGTAGCCTCTAACTTGCATTGCAACTGTTGTAATGATTTCTCTGTAAATTATATCTGGAAAAATCTGTGATACTGACAGTTTAGCATCAATCATCAGTGGTGACTTGTGAGGAGGTAAATCTCAGGCACACTGTTTATCCAGGGAGTTAATTCTCTAAAGCAAAGTCACTTTGTCACAGGTCCTCCCTCCACACCCATTTCCCTGATGTCCTGTATGAAAAAGGCTTCTTACAAATATCTGCTTTCTGCTTGTGATCTACGTTTTTTAATACATCATAAAGGAGTTGCACATACAGTGATTAGTTTGTTTAATGTAGGTACCAGGTATAAAACTTTCTGAAATGCTTTTTCAGGAGGCAGCTGTGCAACCAGGCATGGCATGCACCATAGCTGTGATTCCCTGGAGTCACTGGCATTGATGAGAATGCAGTAATTAAACTCTTTTGTCTATTGTCTTCGCTAAGACCATGAAAGGATGTGAAAGTTGATGATAAATAGTGAGCTTGACTGGGACAATTGTGATTTTATAGGCAACTTGATTAGAAATTTATATAGAGGGTGAATTAAAATGTGAATTATAGTCCGCAGGGCACTACACTATATTAATTGAATGTTGCGGATAGCCACAATGTTAGCTCTTGCATGACTTGTGTCCAGGAATCCTAAAGGAATGGACAGCCTTTGATTGAAATAGAGCTTGGGAAAAAGAGAAATCTTAATATTTGTTTTAGCACGGCTGTTTAATTTTTGAAAGGAGTGTTGAGCTATGCAGTTCTCTTTATTGTACTGCTAGCATGAAGGACCACAGGAAGTGTATTAGCCCCTTGTGGGACTCCTGCTCATAGACATGAATGTGTTCCAACCTCACTGCACACACTGCTTCCTCCAAAGGAGGTTGGGAGTGACTGTGAATTGCAAAGTGATGATCCTGTATGAACTCATCCTGCTGGTCCCAATTGCGTGAAGACAGTGGAGCTCTATATTGGCAGGCCTTGTCCCAGATCAGGTATCATCCTTCATCCCAGAGCTGTCACAAAAGTAACTCAAAAGCTGTATCATCTGCTGTAGCTAATTTGACGGAAAGGCAATAATCTTCCCACATCGGATCCACATTTATTTTGTACAGCTCTGGCTTCCATAACAATGTATTTGTAATACAGCCCTCACCATGGCCAGTCCTGTACTGTACAGACACTCTGGTCAGTCATGCCATAAGGATGCAGCAGCTCAGTTTACAGCAATTCATCGACTGTTAATCCAATCAGTCTGTTCTGCTAATCAAATCAGTCAGCTCCGGGAGCATGTGGCGGCAGGCTGATGTGTGCACTTCCAGGCTTGCATGAACGGAGCAACGTGGAGCTTTGTACAGTGAAGATGAACTCGGGTTTATATGGTATCCTAGTGTCGTTTTTTAATTATGCTATTTAAACCTAAACCATACAATATTGGGTTTTGATATTCTTTTTGATACAGATTTTGATATTCTATGTGTATGTGTTAAGCTGGTTTTAAAATTTCCCTGCTGGTGCTAACTGCAGTGAGCAACTCTCTGACCTGGCCTTAAGTCATCCTATGGGAAATTATGTATTTTCTATAAAATGTCTACATTTAAGATTTTAGTGCACATTCTACAGACCTTCAGGTGTGTTTTGGGATCCTCATCAAATCTCTTTTTGAATAACTGTTTTCCCAAAACTACTTTAAGCAAAATGTGGCACTTAATGGTTTTTGTGTTGTATGCTGCTATTTATCAGTTGATTTTTTAATGTCAAATGCATTTATTTTATTTACAATAGAAAGTATTTGAATACTGTTTAGCGTTGACTTCTGCAGCGTTTTAATAAATGGAAGATACAATCACTTGTAAATGTTGCTGATTGCTTATGGGGGATCGTTTAGGTCCCATTTGTGTGTGAAACAGTTTCCAATTTAAGGAAGGGTGACTCTTCACTTGTAGTGCATACATGTGTGACATGTAAGAGTTGCATTTATTCTAGCTTTCTGTCTGACTTGGGCAATATCTGCAGTAGTAATTTGGCTCAAGTGGAGAAAATCAGTAGAGTGAAGCAGTTGGTGCTGTGACCCTCACCTCTACATATTCTGCTGCGCAGCACTTTTATTTTGGACTAGATTTAGTGGAGCCTCTCAGGATCAAATATCAATGCCACTACATGTATTGAAACTGTTCAGAGGTGTTACTTGCTTGGATCCGTGTGCCCCCTTAGGGGTTGAAGCATGACAGATAACACCATTGCATTGGTACATTTCCATTTCCAGTTTATATTTCTCCATAAAGAATCCACATGCTGTATACCAAAATTGGTCTGTGAACAAAACCATCCCACAATAAACAGGAATAGTGCAGAGGAGAGAAGGATTTGCTCCCAAATTGTACTAGTGCTCTGAACCAAAACAGTAATGTAAACATAGCCTTCAGCTAACAGAACAAGGCCTTCTCCTATATTTTACAGACAACAGATAGAGTATGAAGTCAAATAGATTCTGTTCTGTAAACTTTAAATTAATTTAGCCTGACATGAATGTGAGGACAGAAAGGAATATGATGCGAATGCACAATGGATTTATTATAAAAAAGGCAATAGTCATTGAACATGTACATGCCCACATGTGTTTATTTTGGTCCTTCTGTTTTTTGTTGCCTTCCCACCCCCCGACAGCTGTACCTTTAATTTTATTGCTTCAAATATTCTGTTAAACTAAAGTGTGATCTTTTTAATATATATACATATACAATGACAGAGAGTATGCCTTATATTGAGTTTACAAATGTGCCCAAATTATAGTTCTTTAGATTGAGAATGTTCTTCTGAATTTTATGCTTACTTTTATTGACATGAACTAAAGATCTTTCATCAGGGATTAAGAATAAATGTCCTTTTCTTGACAATGAGGTTACTGGACCAGTCCAGCCCATATGTGTTTGTTGTCCTCTGCTGTAAGTTGCAGTCCTCTTAAATGTGTCAGAAAATACCGCATATGTGGCTGCTCTCCAAACCAGTTATTTCAGGATGCCTACTTTAACTCAGGTATTCTTAATATCTAAACCAGGTCACTTTGACAGAACTACATTAGGGAATAATTACAGAAGAAGTGCTGACAGGTGGGGAGGAGCTGTTGTCTCTGAGCACAGGACAGGGAGGAGGAGTTGCAGTGTTGCCATTTTCACCTGGTGCAGCTGTAGCCAGACAGAACTTCAGCCTGAAACCATATACTGTTCTTGTTTGTTTATTTGTTTGTTTGTTGGGGATTTTTTTGAGTGTAAGTTGTGTATAATTTGCTAATAAAAGCAATTAAAATCCTCAGGGAGGGAGAGCAAGCATGAACCAATTTTACCACATTCATGGAAGGAAGGGAAATTGACCATTTTACAGATGGGAAATCTCAGGTATAGTTGTGGTAGGTGGGATTATAATTTGTGCATTTCATTGTTGGATTATACCTCTGAGCAGCTCATTGTTTCCCTGTCAGTTCTTCTGCTAGCTGAGTTTTTGAGTGTCATTGATCAGTATCCCCCAGGTGGGGAAAGTGATAACATAGTATGCTAAAATAAACTGCAAAATGTTATTTTTCTGCCTCCTAGGTAGTTTGCCTGATAACTTTCCTCACACCTGTTATATATATTTTTTATGTTATTTTCTATTTTGTTGTGATTCTTCTACAACACTCGAAAACTAACCATTAATGGCAAATCCTGCAGTAC
Organism: Corvus brachyrhynchos; assembly: GCF_000691975.1. Classification (NCBI taxonomy): domain Eukaryota; kingdom Metazoa; phylum Chordata; class Aves; order Passeriformes; family Corvidae; genus Corvus; species Corvus brachyrhynchos. The sequence goes on along the minus strand of NW_008236230.1, from coordinate 2,316,430 downwards.
AGAACCTTTTAATCTCTAAAAATAAGTACTACCCCATGGCACCAGGCATGGGGTACTGTAGAAATGGTAGTTGTCACAAAGTACTAGTCACCATTTCTAGTGTGATTATGGCAAAGGATGTAGTCTTGCTCCCAGTTCTGGATGAGAAACAGTTATGTAGCTGTTATCATCAGCAAAAGTATTGAGGCAGAATATTCCTCCGCAGTTCTTCAAGTGCTTCTAGGGGAGTCAGACTAGCCAAATGGAGTCAATCCAAAAAAAGAAGTTCCTCACTAAAGCTCTGAAGCTGCATGATAAATTGTGTATCACAGGTTAATTGCTATAAATTTTGTGTTGTAAATAAAAAATGTATTCAAGAAAAATTAAAGGGTTAGGAAAAAATTCCTTTAAATCAAAAAGAGTGATGTGAAAGTAGGCTTTGTTGCAGGCTTGGACAATACAGCTAAATATAACTGTTTTCTTTATGCAATTCTGCTTGCTCCATAAATCATTGGGTTAAGAATGGATTTTTGTGTCTCCTGTTCTAGAGTTCATCTGTTATCTCTGCAAGGTGTCTGGTTTTTTGGATGAGAGGGATGGCTTTTTACTTGAAAAGGGCATGTCCTTAATGGGTGGCCTTTCAGTATTGAAAGACAGTGGTAGAATTTTGTGCCCAGTAATTGGTGCTGGTCATTACAGAGATTTCTTACTAGAGAATAAAAATAGCTTGCTAGTAGTAGAGATCTTTCTCTGAGAATGGTGCTTTTAAAATCTATTTTAGAAGGTCAAGAGAGTCAGAGAATATAAGCAAGACTAGAAGTAACTGCTTTTTTGACAAGATAGGTAGTTTGATTCATGAGTTTTGTGCCTAGTTTTAAATTTAACATTTCTGACTTAGTATTTGAAGGCCTTTTTAGTCAGTCTCTACTAAAAAAAATTGAAGGCATGTTTCTCTACAGTGACTTTTTTCGACTCTTGGAGTTGCATTTTCTTTTAAGATGTCTTTAAATAGTTCCATGGAAAAACAAGTTTCATTTTTCTAGCTGCATGTTTTTTTAAGCCCAGTAATACTAGGAAGTTAAATAATCGGAATAAAAATAGTTTTAATGTATTTAAATGTATTTTAGGATTTAAATAAAATTTGGACAGTTTATACTGCATGTCTCTCTGTAGAATGCATTGAACTGACTAACAAGGCAAAGGTGGAGATTGATTGTATTTTGTTTTTATTTTTGTGTTGTTGATTTTGTTGCCTTTTTTTAAGACCTATGCAGACAGAGCTCAGCAACAGGTGACAGAACAGCATAGTACAACACCTGCAGGATATCACATGCAGTTGTAGGGTATGTCCTTATATTGCTGTTGAGATTAAAATAATAGTAATCATTTAACCTTACTGTTGAAAACCAGGGAGTACATTATGATAGCATGCCACGTGTTAAATTGAGATGCACTCTTAAGAGAATCTGTTGTCAGCAGTCATGTGATTTGGTAATGAATCATATACCATATATATACACCATTTATATGTGCACCATACGTACTTGTATTTTCCTCCCATCCTTCTAAGCTGTTCTGTAGACATTCCATTTGGTTGCCACTCCAGTAAATATCACTCTTTCTTCAGAGATTCTTCTAGGTAGGTGTGTTCTTGGCTTCTATGCATGGTCTTTGTTCATGAAGGGCTGGGAGTTAAATTAATAAATAATAGTCCCAAACCCCTGCTTTTTTTTTTTTTTTTCCTTTTTAATACCAAAAAGAAGAGAGAAGCAGCTGTATCAGTCCCATAACTGAAATGAAGTGGGATGGAGGATTTACCAGAAGAATCAGTCTGGGTAGGAAAAATGAAATAAAAAGGGGAAATCCTAAGACTAGCCTTGCACTTATATCTCTTTTCCTGTGAAAGAATTCCCTTTCCACAGGATTAGCATGATTGGCATAAGTTTTGGTCTGAGGCATGAGCCTCTCTCCCTGCAGCTGCTGCTGTCTGCCCTGTCTGCTTTACCCCAGTGCCTGAATTCCTCCAGCCTATGGGTCCCACATGCAGTTGTAGCATATGCATGCTTAATACTTGTGACATAAATATCATCCCTCTTTGCAGATAAGTGAGGCATGGTAATTTGTTTAAGTATGTGTATCAAAGGCTCTGGCAAAAACAAATTCTCAGTTTTCACAAGAAGCCTCTATAAAAAATTGTCTGAATTTGCCCCAGTTCCTAAGCTGTTCCATATTGTCCCTAGTAGCTAAAGGTTAGCTCACTGTAAATAAGAGATTCTCACATATGCCTTATGCTAAGCAAGCAAATTATTCAAACAATATCAAATTGATAAGTTGGTAAGGTAAACACACAGTATTTATACAGCATATTTAAACATGGCTTCTATATTGAGAGAGGGAAATCCTGTCCACATTGAAGTTGGTGCAAGAGCTTCGCTGAGGCCGGTGCTGATTGTCAATTTTAGTATGTCATATTCAGATTCTTGTGCATGCAAAATACTTAGTGAAGAAAAAATTTGGTATTCTATAACATGTTTTTGAGATAAAAGTAACAATGTGAAGTTTAAAGAGGGGGATTTCCAGTCAGCAGAGAAAGACTGTAATACTATAAAGTTACAGTACAGAATTACAAAACTACAAGAATACTTTAAAATCTGTCTACACTTAACAGGTTATTTCCATGCAAGTTGCTCTCTTGAGTTGCATATCTGCCCATGTCTAATGCTTATTTTTCCTTTTTAACAGGTAGAGAGAATTGTTGACAAGAGGAAAAACAAGAAAGGAAAAACAGAGTATTTGGTGCGATGGAAAGGATACGACAGCGAAGATGACACTTGGGAGCCAGAACAGCACCTTGTTAATTGTGAGGAATATATACATGAATTTAACAGACGCCACAATGAAAAGCAGAAAGAAAGCACATTGACCAGGACAAACAGGACCTCTCCAAATAATGCCAGAAAACAAATTTCTAGATCTACCAATAGTTCTTTTTCAAAGACATCTTCTAAATCTTTAGTCATGAGTAAAGAACACGAGTCAAAAAATAATCAATTTTTTTCTACCACACAGAAATTCCGGAAAAACAATTCACCATCACTTTCTGGACGTAAAAACATGGACCTTGCAAAATCAGGTATTAAAATCCTAGTGCCCAAAAGTCCAATTAAGAGCCGGACAACAGTTGATGGCTTCCAGAATGAAAGCCCAGATAAAATGGACCATATAGAGCAGGATCAAGATGACTCTGTAGCACCAGAAGTAGCAGCAGAAAAACCTGTGGGAGCTTTATTAGGACCTGGTGCAGAGCGTGCTAGAATGGGGAGCCGACCAAGGATACATCCATTAGTGCCACAATTGCCAGTGCCAGTAACAGCCACAATTGCATCAGCATTAACAATAAATGGAAAAGGTAGGTGTACGACTCGTTGTGTCCCAAACCCCTGCTTTTTTTTTTTTTTTTTCCTTTTTAATACCAAAAAGAAGAGAGAGTTGAGTAAGGCAGCTGTATCAGTCCCATAACTGAAATGAAGTGGGATGGAGGATTTACCAGAAGAATCAGTCTGGGTAGGAAAAATGAAATAAAAAGGGGAAATCCTAAGACTAGCCTTGCACTTATATCTCTTTTCCTGTGAAAGAATTCCCTTTCCACAGGATTAGCATGATTGGCATAAGTTTTGGTCTGAGGCATGAGCCTCTCTCCCTGCAGCTGCTGCTGTCTGCCCTGTCTGCTTTACCCCAGTGCCTGAATTCCTCCAGCCTATGGGTCCCACATGCAGTTGTAGCATATGCATGCTTAATACTTGTGACATAAATATCATCCCTCTTTGCAGATAAGTGAGGCATGGTAATTTGTTTAAGTATGTGTATCAAAGGCTCTGGCAAAAACAAATTCTCAGTTTTCACAAGAAGCCTCTATAAAAAATTGTCTGAATTTGCCCCAGTTCCTAAGCTGTTCCATATTGTCCCTAGTAGCTAAAGGTTAGCTCACTGTAAATAAGAGATTCTCACATATGCCTTATGCTAAGCAAGCAAATTATTCAAACAATATCAAATTGATAAGTTGGTAAGGTAAACACACAGTATTTATACAGCATATTTAAACATGGCTTCTATATTGAGAGAGGGAAATCCTGTCCACATTGAAGTTGGTGCAAGAGCTTCGCTGAGGCCGGTGCTGATTGTCAATTTTAGTATGTCATATTCAGATTCTTGTGCATGCAAAATACTTAGTGAAGAAAAAATTTGGTATTCTATAACATGTTTTTGAGATAAAAGTAACAATGTGAAGTTTAAAGAGGGGGATTTCCAGTCAGCAGAGAAAGACTGTAATACTATAAAGTTACAGTACAGAATTACAAAACTACAAGAATACTTTAAAATCTGTCTACACTTAACAGGTTATTTCCATGCAAGTTGCTCTCTTGAGTTGCATATCTGCCCATGTCTAATGCTTATTTTTCCTTTTTAACAGGTAGAGAGAATTGTTGACAAGAGGAAAAACAAGAAAGGAAAAACAGAGTATTTGGTGCGATGGAAAGGATACGACAGCGAAGATGACACTTGGGAGCCAGAACAGCACCTTGTTAATTGTGAGGAATATATACATGAATTTAACAGACGCCACAATGAAAAGCAGAAAGAAAGCACATTGACCAGGACAAACAGGACCTCTCCAAATAATGCCAGAAAACAAATTTCTAGATCTACCAATAGTTCTTTTTCAAAGACATCTTCTAAATCTTTAGTCATGAGTAAAGAACACGAGTCAAAAAATAATCAATTTTTTTCTACCACACAGAAATTCCGGAAAAACAATTCACCATCACTTTCTGGACGTAAAAACATGGACCTTGCAAAATCAGGTATTAAAATCCTAGTGCCCAAAAGTCCAATTAAGAGCCGGACAACAGTTGATGGCTTCCAGAATGAAAGCCCAGATAAAATGGACCATATAGAGCAGGATCAAGATGACTCTGTAGCACCAGAAGTAGCAGCAGAAAAACCTGTGGGAGCTTTATTAGGACCTGGTGCAGAGCGTGCTAGAATGGGGAGCCGACCAAGGATACATCCATTAGTGCCACAATTGCCAGTGCCAGTAACAGCCACAATTGCATCAGCATTAACAATAAATGGAAAAGGTAGGTGTACGACTCGTTGTTCTTGTGTTGATTTTTCATTTGACCTGGGGCTGTTTTTGCTGGTGAGATGCTGACAAATTACCCACACTGTTTCAGCCATGCTGAATCAAGTCTGGAGAACTTCACTTTATTTTACGTAACTATATGACTACAAAGCCATTTTGAATTTTACCAGCTTTTGGTTTCCTCAAAGAGATTCATTGGTATTTGTGTTTTCAGAATCACCATAAGATACATCTGTGTTTGCCTTGACATTGTGTGGTACACATATTTAGTGTACCATTTCTAGATATTACATCATTGCTTTAAGTTTGTTTAAATAGGTCAAATTTGGTATGAATATTAGAAACATTAATTATGGGAATAGATGTATGGTATGAGCAGGGATTCTTCATAACAGTTTACATATCTATTTTGTTATAAATACTGCTTGGAGAAAAAAACCTGTGAGAGTGATGTTGCTTAAAAAACAAAGTTAATAAGCTTTGTTTCTTTGAAAATTTGAGCCAGTTGAGGAGATGCATATGCCTTCTGCTGGATTGAAATTTCTTTTCATTATATTTTATCAATATTTTGTTGTTTATACCTCATTTGATATTGAGCACTTATTTAGGATGTCTGGCTTGCTAATATCTCAGTAGATCACAGTTAATTCAATTTGTACTGTAAAATTAGTGACACCAAAGAAACTTGAACTGCTTTTCTGGGAGGGAACTGTTTGTCCCCCCCATCCAGCTGAGACCCTTGTTTAAGACTTCTTGGTCCTTATTGTTATGCCCCAAACCTTTGTTCTTCCCTGACAGACTAAGGTTGTTGTGTGGTCACAAGTGTTCTCGTAAGCATGCTTTTGAGACAAAATTTCCATGTTCAAATTTTCAAGTCAAGACTGCACCCTCAAATAAAATGCAACAGGTCAAATCTGCAGGTGTACTATTGACAATGGCTTGCTGGAAAAACTGTTTGGAATTTTTCGAGGACTGGGCCTGCCAAAAAACATACTTGGAGACACTGTATAGGGAAAAAAATGCACTAAAGACTTTGGGAGAGTTTGTGTTGGGTACCCTACTTGTTGATTGCATTGAGATTTTCCAAAAGAACAGCTGCAGCCGGAGAGGTTGAGAAGTGGTGGACAAGGGAGGAGTGTGTTCCTGGAACTGCAGTGTCCGGTCATGGACCAACCCATTTTGCTGCAGATGAACTAGGTAACCATGGCAATGCACACACGGATGCCAGGAATATCTCTTGCTTTGCATGGGCTAAAGAAGGAATGTAAATCTAAGAGGATGTAAACAAAGCTGAAGGGGAAGTTGCAAGAGATGCCAGGATGAGAGTTCTCTGAGTAGGTGAGCTAGAGGAGTGTGTTTTCGCATGGGATGGTTTTATGATAATTAACAGGCATTTTGGAGTGTGGTGATGTTCCTAATGAAGTGATTGATAAGTTCTGCCTTTGGTATCCTGGGTTTTTTTACCTCATGGCGGACAGGAAAAATACCTGGGCATGAAGGACATTTTTGGGTAGATCAGATTAAATTGTTCCCACCAACCTTTCACTCTGGTAATAGTGGTATGGCAAGGGCCCAGTTACATGGCATCAGATGGAAGCGGAAGGGCCTGCAGAGGAAAGGTAGTGACACGGAAGGTGTTAGGTGAGATACATTTCTGTTTCACTGTGGTGTTAAAATTTCCTCAACTGCCACCACCTCCTTCAACCCTTCCTGGGCATTAGTCTGAGCAACTAACAATGAAAGCTATTGACTGGCTCTAGGGATGATGGCAATACAAGAGTTTTCTCACACTTACATGATCACAAGATCCTAAGGTGCAGATCAAAAAAGGAGAGCCAAGGAGATAGTCACAATACGTGGTTGATGAAACACACACAATATGTTCCACCTTCTGTCTGCTGCTGGAGGCATATTCTTGCATTAACTGAGGCTTTCCCTCTCGGCCCTGATACACCGCTGCCAATCCCCAAGCTAAGCTGTGCAATCTGCTGGGAAATGGATGCTAAATATCCATATTTATTAGGGTTTTGTTCTGCTCACCTGCAACAATTTTGGGGGTCACCTTCCAATCATGCAATATTTCTGTGATTATAAAACTTAGGAAAAAAGTTGCAAAAGAAAAATACTTTGCACTTATGTCTGACATCAGTCTCTTTTCCTAGCTTTTCAAGATTTGACATATCTTCCTCATGGAGGCCCAGGCTCCAACTCAGCCATTATGCATGGCCTGAGTGGACATATTTAGGGAGAAGCCAAGAGAGACAGCCCTGTCTTCTAGAGCTTGCCTTGCCTTGGAGCTTCCTGAGCTGACACATTAGTTGTCTCTTCATTAAAGATGCACTCTTCTCCTTGCTGCTTTTATTTTTAACTTCACACTGCAACTCATTAAAAATGTAGTAAATAGGTGCTTCCCTCCCCTGCATGGGGCTGTTGCAGTTCAGGATCCTGTTTTGCTCCTTACTCAGGACATTCCTTCAGTCTTAACTGGAAACCTCATCACATTTTCAGCATGACCTCGGGAATCATATATCATGAGGGGTATTTGTTGCGCAGAAATGCATCTTCATATGCACCAGATCTGACATATTAATAATGCAGATGATAGATCTGGCATTTGGAGGCATACACCTTCTGTTAATTTTAAGAATTCCTACTACCACTTGGAGGATGCTGTCAGGAAGACAAAAGCATGTTTTGAAAAATAACTTCTTACTTGAGCTGGTTTAGGAATTTTTTATCAAGACATTTTTGTTGGTAAACTGAGTTAGTCAAAACAGAAATCACTAGTTGTAAAGCATAATTTTGAAATATTCTAGAAGAACACATATTACACTTCAAAAAAATTTTAGGCACCTTTTAAAATTAAAACTGAATTACATTTTTTTTAAAAGTAATATTGGAAAAATAATTCAAAATTTTAATATGAAAGCAGTGTTCCTGATTTTGAGATTATTGCTATGACTGTTTTGAATAGTGTGACTCAGGTTGATTTTTAAGTCTTGGCTCAGGGTGGTCAAACTCCTCTGTGTTTAGTCTATTAGTTTTCCCCAGCCTTGTTTTTACCTTTTCATTTAAAGTTTAATTTATAAGAGGAGTGCACATCAAAAATCCCAGAAACTTGTATGCATATGAAAATCCCATGACAGAAATTACTAGGAAATATTAGTGTTATTGTAGCACCTAATCCTGTTTTTTCTGGGACAAACTTCAGTGATGCGGTTCTTGTTCCAAAGATCTTACAGTCTCAAAAAAGGCAATCAGCAAATATCTGTATAAATATGCAGGGTTCTGGGGAATAAAATAACAGTAATATTTACTCTGGGAGCTGGTGGTCTCCGCACACTGAAATCAAGCTGATATCAAAAAGAATAGCATTATGTTGAATGTTTGTATTTTAACGGTTTGGCCTTGAAAACTGAGTCAATGAAGTAATATATATACAAGGTTAAGAATTAGGGTGATGTATGGATGAAGTGAGAACAGATCACTGAATTGAACATTGCTGTGGTTCTGGTGTTTTGAAATATGTGGTGATCATCAGCTCTTACTAAAAGCTAATAAAAGGAATCCTGAAATGGATGAACAAAACAGAAAGGCAACACCAAAGAAATGAAATGTTGTGGAAAAGCTGTTAGTGGAACCTACAAATAAAGCATATTACTCAAAAGTAGGCAAGACAAAAAGTGGCCTTGTGTCTAACAATAGGTTCTGATACCTTAAGAGTTTCCTTCATCAAAGTGGTATTAAAAAGTAGCTTTGAAATCTTACTGCAGATGGTTTCAGCATAGTACAGTCATAATATCCAGGGAAGTTCTATTTAATAGAGTGTACAACAAGAGAAGCTGTAAAGGGAATCTTGTCTGTCAGTCACACAGGCCTAGAGAGTTGTCTTTCAATTTTAAAAAGGACCACAAGCCAGGGGAATACCATTTCTTGACAAATTCTAGGTTTTTTTATTCTGGGGAACCCTATAGTTGCCACAGTTTTTATTCAGCTAGCAATGTCCAACATGTGGATGTAATTGAGAATAAATGCCACAAGAAAGGAAATTTTGTGCAGAAAGGCATGCAAAACTCAAAGTATAAAATGAGCAAGAAAAGCACATCTAGCTGTGTACGTTGTTACAATTAGAATAAAGCAGGCTGGTGCTGGCATACGAGAAGAGAAGACATACAAGAAATGCAGTGAATTACATCACTTGTTAGTCAGACAAGCACCACCAGTGTGCACAGTGGCATTAGCATCTCCCTCCTTGCACATATTAGTTCAGATAAATAACTTGCAAGAGCAGCAGGCTGACAATACAAAGATGGCTCGCAGTGTATCACCCTGCAAGGAACAAGAGTGTCTGCTGATATTTTAGTTGGATAATGGTGCTGTTTTTATCTCAAAACAATGGTATTGTCAGCAAAAGAAAAGCCAGGCATCAGGGGAAAAAAAAAAACCAAAACAAAACAAGAAAAAAAGATTGAACTTAAGTTCTGTTTGTTACCTGTTCTCTCCTTTACCCAAAGCAGCTTATGGGATTAAAACCCACAGATTTGGAAAACCAAAAATCCACTTGAACACCAAAGGAAAATAGCGTCTGTTTGGTTAAGTGTCTGATAGCTTTAGTCTCAAAAGGAATCAAGCAAGCATGGAAGGGATTATGGAGGCCACTGGAACTGAGGAGAAACATCTGTTCTCAATGCAATACCAAGCCCAGCTGAAAGGAGTTCTGTCCCTCCCTGTTCATTAGGGTGAGGGGGGCTCATACACTTCCCTCCCAAATTCTCCCAGTTCCTTTTTGACCTCTGCCTGTGTGCACCTGGGTGTTGGACTCTGCATGAGGAATGGTCCACTGTCACCAACATAACTGGCCAAGCTCAAGACATCCCATGGGAAGAGCACAGCACCTGACAAAGCTGTGAACCACAGAGTTGTCCAGATGGACCACAATCCACGCATATAAACCCTCTCTGAAAGCAGAATTAAGAGGAGGGTTGAAGAAGTTCAGTGCTGTGAATTTAGAGTGGCCAGTACAACAAAAGGAAAGTTGGGATGATGTGTTAGTTTTTTTTTATTTCTTTTTAGCATCCTGAAAGAACAGAGGCAGCTTTGAGCCCTCCTTTTGTTTGTTGGGGGACTTTTTTGGTTAAGTAGTAAAATGTGATTTACAAAAAAAGCCCTAAGAGAAGAACTTCCTTTTTCAGGGTGTTTGTACGCTGCACTTGGATGGTGGCTTGATCTCTGCTGAGTGATCTGGAAAGCAACCAAATATTTTATTAGTGCAAACAAAAGCCTATGAAATGGGTTAAAGTCCTTTGCAAAGCACTCTTAACTTCTAAAATTACTGGTTAAACTTCTTTTTCAAATGCAGAAGTGTGTAATTTTCTGTCTTTGGTTGTATATCCATTTAGCAAATCACTATAGAGTAAAGCAGTTTTCATTTAATCAAGCTTAAAGATACCCTTGGCTTGTTTTTTTCTCCAGAAGTTGAATTTCATTTCAATTTTATTTCTTAAGAATTCATATTATTATGTCCCTTATGCACTATATTGCAACATTTTACCCTAACACCAATTTATCCTTCTGTCTTACAAAGTCATGTTCAAATTCTTCAACTTCCTTACTCTTAACTAAAAATAATCTGAATTGTTGCAAATTTGTTTATCTGTATTTTCTGGCTTGGTAGAAATGAAAAAGTTTTAAGCAATATGGTAGACTGCATGGTCTGAGTCACGTGGAACATTGATCTGTTCTGGTTTTCTATCTCCCCTCTGCACTATTGCTTCTGCAGTTTATAGTATGCAGTATAGTTACTTTACGTAGAGCTCCAGGGTTGAGAACTCATTGTGAAAATCTTTTATCTTCAGATAAAACCGTATACTAGGTTTATGTCAACAGAGTATACTATTACTACTACCCATCATCAGGATCTAAGTGCAGGGTTTGCTTTGGTTTTAAGGCTGTTTTGCTGATGTACTAGTTTGAAAACAAAGCGGTGGGAGGCACCAAGTCAGAATAACAATTTAATGGGGAAATTAAGGAAAAAATAAAAGAAAACACTGGTTCAAACTGACAGAGTCAAGATACAACCTAACTCCCTGTTAGTCAGGGTGGTGGCTGCAGTCCTCCTGAAGCAGTGATCCTGTAGAAGGGTCTGCTCTTCCTCAGAAGGTCCAGTGGTGGCTATGTAGCTCCTGTGCTCTGGAAATCCAGTGGAAGGGTTGTCTCTGGTGTTCAGAATCTCAGCTATATCTAGGATGGAATGCTTGGTTCCTCCCTCTGGGTGGAGCATCTCACAATGGGATAATGAGTCATGAGGCCAAGTGTTGATTAGGCTCATTAACAGAAGATAGTCCAGAGGGAGTTATCTCTGAGTCATGGTGCAGGACAATGATGGGCCATTAACAGCAGGATAGTCTGGGGGGAGGAGGCAAGGAAACACTGCCCCACCTGATTTCAACAGCTCATGAGGATGGTAGTAGAATACACTGCAACCCAGGATACCTGAGAAATATAAGGCATAAGTGACTGGTTGTTTCCTTTTCTGTCTTCTGCCATTCTCCAGTACTCAGAATGGAGATGTCTCAATTGGATGCTGCATTGGTGTAGACTTTTAATACAGCTGAGCTACTGTAAAATGTAGTTATTTTGAAATGAGTATTCCTTTCCCCAATCCCAGGTATGGGAGACACATTTTTTTAATGTATCTATATATGGTTAATCATATATATATGGCCTAACCAACTGCTCCTTTAAGGGCAAGCTTATTTTTATCAGCCTTCTGGAAGTGACAGTGAGGGAGAGGATGTGTCCCTGGGGAGTGAGACAGACACATACTTTTTTCCTTTCTTAATTCTGTCCCTGGAAAACCTTTAAAGGAAACTCTGGATCAAACTTTTTTTTTTTTAAAAAAAAAAAAAGGGTAAGACCTGGAAAACCTTTAAAGGAAACTCTGGATCAAACTTTTTTTTTTTTTAAAAAAAAAGGGTAAGAAATTTCCCAATAAATTCTTCATTTGGACATAAAAACCTCAGCCTAAGTTGCTAGAAAAACTTCTCTGTTATTCTCACTGGAATTTGTATTACACCTGTAGCCCACTGGTAAACATAAAGCTCAATAGTTGTGCAGTTCCTCTGATGTTACATCAGTTTACAGGAGCTGAGGATCTGGAGTCTCAATCTCTCTTGACTGACTGCTCAGATGGGGTCAGTAATGATCTGCCATTACATTCTCCTACAGCACATGTGCCAATGTGAGATAAAAGTGAATTCTGAGGACAGGTTTGTCACACCTGCTGTGCCAAAACTTAGGAAAGATGAAGCACAATGAAGCAGAGCCTCTGTTTACAAGGCACCCTTTCAGCCTACTTTGCATACGTCTGCACAGAGAAAGTGTGTCGAAGATCAGAATGAATGATAGAACAAAAATGTTGAGCTACATACATTTTTTTTTCATCCAACATTGTCAAAATTCTACAACTTCAGAGCAGCTTTTGAAATGTGAAGCACAATCAGAAACACTCACGAGGTGCCTTTTGCAGTTGTGCCTGGTAGAGTAACCACTTTTTTTGTCTCTTGCTGTTTCAATTTTTGAAAAAGTTTAATCTCCCATCTCTGTTAAAGCTGTGAAGGGGATGGTATACATATTTGCTAAGGCAACTGTCATTATGAATATGTGTTCTCTTGAAAAGATTAATCTTAATAGTTTGATGTGAAAATCCATTAAAAAAACTGTACTAAAACAACTGTAATGTGGTTTGTGGAAGATTTTCCTAGATCACATTGTCTACATAAAATAAAGTCAATGAAACATCCACACAGGGAGACTGTTACAGGTGGGATAAAATACCATACAATTAAGACGAAACTCTGAAATAATTTGTTTACACGAGTGCTTGTGAAAGAAAGAAAACAGTTAGATTTAAGAAGATGCAAAACTAAGATTCAAAACCAAGTTTTTTTAAGGCTAACTGTTGGGATAAGAGCTGGATACAGTCTTGAATGTTACAGGTGTTCATAGAAATACCTTTTATTTTTATGTATACATATATATAATATATTGCCCTGGAATAACTCTACTTCCTACCCAGCCAGAGAAATTTCAGTACTCAAAGTGGCCATAACCATGATCCAGAGCTGCTGCTGTGAGTTACTGATAATAATACAATGAAGTACTGTTATTTAAAAGAAAACAAATACAGAAGCCCTATGTTTGTAATGCTGTATGTATTTTTTTCCAAACAAAAATATCTAAATTATCTGCTCTACATACCGTTTATGTTGTAAACTTATTTAAGAACACACAATGAAATGCATTAGGCCACAAATTATCAAACAGTTAATTCTTCTTTAGTAACTGTTTTCTTAATTTTACAATCTTAGAATGCATAAAAAAGCTTTTGTTTAGTAAGTATTTGTCATTTAAAATGCTTTAAAGTTTATTACGTTTTAGATGCTTTTAAGAAACAAAGGCAAATCATAAACATTGGCACTTTGAACTATAATATTTTAAATTTAAATGCATCTGAAAACTAGGAAGTCCTAAAATTTAATGTGGAAGAAGAGCAGGAAAGACAGCATTGTACTATTGTAGTAAGAGGTCTTTAAACATCTCATTGAAACATAGATAAAGAAATACAGACTGTCATCTATTTTCTTTGAAAATATTCCTTAAAAGAGGAAACTAAAGAAAGTAAGAAGTTGTGCTTCAAAAGACTGCTCTGAAACTGACTGGAAAGATGGAAAACAGAGTAGGCTTAGTGGTTCATTGTAGCTATGTCACAAGGTTGACAGTGGGATCTGTTCTTATTTATATTTAGTGATCTCTTTTTTAAAAAAGTATAGCAGTGAGCAGCAAAGGTACAAAACTTGCAGAGAAACACTTTATTACTTAAGCTACAAGAACACAGAAATTTCAGAGGGACATACCTAAAGCAGGATGCTAAGTGGAGTGACGAACAGCTTGAAGATAACTTGAACATTTTTCTTGCTAGCTCCCGAACAGAATTTTTAGTCTGAGATGCAGATAGGAATGCCTGAACACTGCTAAGGGCAACTCCAAGTAGACTTGGCCTAATATTGGACTAAAGAAGCTCTGAAAGTTTCTCTGTTTGTCACACATTTGTTACTACCCTTCAGTCACGCCTGGTGTGTAATGGATCTGTAGATAACACGCTGGCTGGCACAGTGTCTTCTCTACCTTAGCACCACTGTCCTTTGGATTTCAGCTTAGATTCCTGTGTTGTTTGAAAGACGGGCTAGAATGGGAGGGAATGGAGTAACTGGCTGATGAGAGGTGTGCCAGTGTACTTCCAGTGCATATACAGTTGGGGAATCTAGGCCAAGCCCTTGATGAAAGCTGGTACCACAGGAACAAAGAGGATATTAAATACTTTGTTAAAAAGTAATGTATCTAAAGGGAAAACAGTAATTATTTTGGAGAAGAAACAAATTATAGACAAGGTGAAATACTGACTGATGCAGCTGGAAATTTCTATTTGGGAATTGAATGAATAAGACAAGGAGACATCTAGAGAAATCAAAGGGTGTCAAATTCAAAGAGAAATGTTTAGGTATAGCTTTAGTTATAGCTTCCATTTAGTCCTGAGAACTCTTTGCTAAAACATGTTTGAGTCCCAAAGAGGGAGGTAATGGCCATTTTAAAAAAAAATAGGCATTTATAAGGATAATGGGACTATATAGTACCTATAGGAATGGTATCGTTTTACAAAGAATGTGAGTTCTCTTTCCTCAGAAGTAAGGAAATGTTTTGTGACATATCTGAAAATTGTAATTCAGTCATTTTTATATGTTTTTCTACAGCATTAGCCAGTATTAGTTATGGATTAATTCTCTTAACTATTGTTTGCAGAATTACCTTTTTACTGTGCAGATGTTCAGAGATTCTAATCATTGCCCTGTTAGGACATCAGAATAGGCACTGGAAAGGCAGTGAGAAGGTAATGCTCTGATCTGGTTCCTTCTGAGGTCCTTATGTGAAGCACCCTTCCTTTACAAAATTTGTGTATAGAAATGTATAAAACAATCCTTTTAGAAAAAAGATGCTTCAGAGTTCAGAGGCTTTAAGTAAAGAGCACTGATTGTCATTCATCCTTGTTTGGTTTGGTATAGTCATCTCAAAACCCCATCCAGTGTAAACAGAATTACTGCCTTGTGTTCTCCCCATATCCATTGGTTTTCTGGATGGATTTCAAATTCACTGGGCACTTTTGAGAAACACAGGAATGAGCTGAAAGCAACAGTAAATGCAAAGCTAATACTTATTTTACCAGACATAATACTTTATTGACAGAGCTAATTTAAAAATAATTTTCGGAAAACAGAAAGAATATCCTGCCGAGGCTTCTCTCAGAGTTGGTGAGTGTGTGAAGATGTATTTGTGGCAGTGCGCCCTTTCACCAAGAAATTCAAAGATAGTGGGTTTTTTTCTTATATTAGTACAAGTAGGCAAACTCAGTATGGTCATAATGGGTGTTTCAAACAACTTACTATGTGGTTTGTGATTTTCTGTTTCAATTTCTGAATAGACCAGATGACAGATTATTCTGCGTTCTTTAGAGAATCATCTATTTTTACCTTCAGTGCATGGGTAGGCAATTAGCTTGAAAACCTGTTTTAAATATTTAAAAGTTTATACAAAACACAAATTACATCTTTGATTGCTATTATTGAAAGCTAGTGGGGCATTTTGTTTTCTTGTTTCTTTGCACATTGATAGTGCTTTTTGTTCCATTGGCTTTATTGGGTCCTGTATAGTCAGTCAGGTTTGGGAGGTGTTTTTACAAATGAGCTTTCTGAGACAGACAATGGAGCAGTGGAAAAAACCTTTTTAAATAGGTGAGAGGGAGGGAAAAAAAGGGAATTTAGGGGAAGTTTTCCATTTAAAAAACGGTAAAAAGTAAACAAATTAGAAGTCTTACCATTAGTAAGATATATGCATTGTATAATAACCCTGTAGTAAGAGAATGGGTTGTCTCAAATGATCATACAGTACCAGATAGTAATGATGGGAAGTGGAGTGCTTGCCTGCACCATTGGTCAGGAGCTAGGACTTCTTCTGAAAGAAGTACGCTGAAATTAGGATTTTCTGAACTTGATTTATTTTCTGCTCTTAAGAATCAGAGGAAATGTTTATTTCAAGGATTTTCTTTCTCTTTCTGGAATGCTAGATTCAACAACCGTTAAATGCTCTAAAGAAAAAGAGAGTGTATTATGTTTAATCAGCTTTGAAAGCAATGAGTAAAATTATTCAGGTGTGAGTTCCTTTAAGACACATAAAAAACAAATGCTATGCTTTTTTTAATTCTTCAGATTGGTGGCTTTAGGTACCTGTTACGTTTATTGACCCATGGAGAAGTGCTGATGCTTTGCATTCATATTTCTTTTTGCATTTCCAAAAACACCTGTAACTAGCTAACATTAAAGATTGAGCACTAACTTTTCTGATAAAGTAAACAAGCCAAAACAATCTGTATTACCCACTGATCCTTATTTTTCAGCTTGCTGTGAAGCATTGAGGAAGAAAATGGACTTACAATATGTTAAAATATTTTGCTCTGAAGTCCTTTTTTTTTCCTCTAGTACTAAGTTTTACTCCGGCACAGTGGTCGTCTTCAAGGAATCGTTGTGCCTCTTTTATATCTTGTCATAGTTAAGGGTTCCCTGCTAATGTTTTTTTGGCATAGTCCAGTTTGAAATATCATTTTATAGTTTAATAAGGTATATTAGTAGGGTACTGATTGGTGCATGACATTTTACGGAGTAGTCTGTTCTCTATTAAATATTTTAGGCATGCCAGTAATACACAATTTAAAAAAACAGTAATAAACTCTAGAGTATTTTCAGTTAAAGTGTAATATAAAGAAATTGTCACCACACTATTGTGTATGATAATTTATAAATTACAGCCCTAATAGGCTACTGTAGTACAAATAGGACAAATACATATGTTCAGGTTAAAAAGGGTGGGAATAATAATAAAATAACAATTATTTCAGGATAAACCTGTATAAAAGTCAGTGGGTCTGTAGTTGACCTGATATTAACTTCTCTATACTTTTCCTTTTGTAATTCTATCTAATATTTTAGTACTTAGCCAGTGTCAGCATTAGCTGTACTATGATCTTCTAATAACTTAGTCAAATTCAGTGATCACATTTTCAAATGTTTCAGTCTTTTATGTGTTGGGGGTTTTTTAATACGCTTAAATCCTATCCTAACTTTCTCCTATAACTACTACATATACTCTTTGGATAGGCCTCATACTCTTTGAAGACTCAAAAGAAGAATCCAGTATTCTGAGGCAATTTTAGATTCTCCTGTGCAGAAGTGAGTTGGGCAGCACTGTGTCAGGATTAGGCAAGGCCCTTGGGGAGGCTGTTGAAACCTTTGGATGAAAACTGAGATACTCCAGCATCCCTGGCAATCCTCAGCAGTTCAGGAGGATTTCTGTTGGTTTCAGGGTAATATGAACTGTTATGTGATCGTTGTTTGCTTTTACAGACCTTTTTTATAGGTCAGTAATTTCCTTGGTATGTGTCCAGTTTTCACAGATACTCTTGTAATTCTGCACTAATTGTACTGTAACTTCTTTTAGGAGTAAAATGTTTTTGTAGAGGTTGAAGTTAGGTAGGCAAATTGGTTTAGTATTATTTAAGTTTCTTTTAATTTAGATTTTTCAGAAATTACTGTGAAATCCTAGAACTGATCTGCCCAGTGTTTGTACCTGAGATCAGTCTCGTTTACATGTTAGATACTATGAAATTACTGTTTTGAACAAATCAACAAATTAAATGCAGTACTGCTTTGTAGTATCTCTGCTACTGGTAGCCTTGGCTGCACTGGTTACAATATTGTGTTTTGGGAACCCTCTGAACACACTGAAGGTTACTATTAAGACAAATGTTCTAAATTTTAGAAGAGGAAACTTCAGCTTGCTGAGAGCTTGGTTGGGAGGGATTCTGTGGGAAGCTTCCATGGAGGATAAAGGAGACAGCAAGCGCTGGGAGTTTTTCAAGAACACTCTCCTGGAAGCACAAAAACCATTTATGCCCTTTAAAGGTGAGGGAAGTAGGGAGAGACCTCCTTGGTTTAACTGCGAGCTTTTGAATCTGCTCAAAGCAAGGAGAAGTGCACCATAGATGGAAAAGCAGATGGCACCCAGTGAAAACTACAAGAACATTTCCAGGGTGTGCAGAGATGCAGTTTGACAAGCAAAAGCTTAGCTCAAATTGAAATTGGCCAGAGATGTCAAAAACTACAAGAAAGGGTTCTTTAGGTCCGAAATAAACAAGCAGAAAGAGAAGGAAAATACTGGCCCACTGTTAAAACAGGAGAAGTTAACAGTCACCAGCAGTGCTGGAAAGGCAGAGAAGTTCTCAATGCTTTCTTTACCATCTCAACCACCATCTTTACCAGCCCTGCTGGGCCCCTGACCTGGGAACAAAAATCCAGGTGGATGCAAACAGAGACCTTCCATCAGTGAAGGAAGAGTTGGTGTGTGACCTGTCACAGGAATTTGACCCACACACACACACGGGCCCTGTCACTGTTCACCAGAGGTGTTAGGAGGCTGCTGACATCACTGCAAGGCCACTCTCCATAATTTTAGAGATGTCGAGAAGTTGTGGAGATCAGGGATGTCCCAGAAAGCTGGAAGAAGACTGATGTCACCCCCATCTCCAAGAAAGGCTTACAGGAGAATCCAGGAAATTATAGGCCCGTCAGTCTTACTTCAGTCCCTGGAAAAGTGATGGAATGAGTCCTGCTGGGAGCCATCACAGTTCAGATGAAGCATGTTATTTGGAAGAGCCAGCTTGGATTCACCGAGGGCAAATTGTGCTTGGCAAACCTAACCACCTTCTACAACAAAGTAACCTGCTCAGTTGATGTAGGGGGTGAGTGGTGATATTGTCTACCTGGATCTCTCCAGGGCTTCCAAAATGGTCTCCTACAGCCTCCTTCTGCAGAAACTAATGTGTGACAGTCTGGCCTGGTGTCCTGTGTGAGGGAAACAATCCAGGAGTGTATCACAGATTGGGATCTACCCAGCTGGGGAGCAGCTCTGTGGAAAGGGACCTGGGGTTGGTCCTGGTGGACAAACAGCTCAATCTGAGTGAGCCGTGTGCTGCTCCTGCAGCAAAGAAAGCCAACAGGATGCTGGGCTGCATCAGCAAGGGCATCACCAGCAGAGATGCAGAAAGCATTGTCCCTCTCTAATTGGCACTCCTCAGGCTGCACCTTGAACACTGTGTTCAGTTTTGGTCCCTGCTATGCAAAAAAAGCTATGGACAGGCTGGGGAGGGTCCAGAGGAGGGCCACAAAAATATTCAAAGGCCTGGGCAGCCTGCCATGTGAGGAAAGGGTGAGAGACAAATGGATTTGTTCAGCCTTGAGAAAAGAAGGCTCAGAGAAGACCTTATCACCATGTCCCAGTATTTATAGGGTGGCTACAAAGAAGATGGAGGCTCCATTTTAACAAGGAGTCATATGGAAAAGATATGGGGTAATGGGTGGATACAAGTTGTTCCTGGGGAGATGGGTCACAAGAGGAAAATATTTCATAACGGAACAATCAGCCACTGGAATAAGCTCCTGAGGGAGGTGATGCATTCCCCAGCATTGGACACTTTCAAGAATCAGCTGGACAGGGTGCTAGGTCATCTTGTCTAGACCATGCTTTTGCAAGAAAGGGTGGACCAGAAGATCCTTGAGGTCCCTTCCAATCTGGTATTCTGTGAATCTGTGATACTGTTTCAGGGATGAAGTTTCTAATACTTAGGCATTTAGTTGATTTGTTTAAAATTACTTTGTATATTTAAAAATGTGGTCTAGGAAGTTGAAGATTTATGAATATGGAATTGAAATTTTGTTGACAGAATATCTACATTCATGGAAAAAAAAAAAATCTTATATCTAGTTAGAGTAAAGCCCCTAAGAGGAAGGGATGAAAATGGAATTGTACTCTAGTCTTCCCTTCATGGAGGATGTAATGCCCTCCTTCACTTCTGAATTTTTATAACCACAGTAAATGGTAATATCCCTAGTTAGTACAGGGATCCCAACTAGTTTTTATTCTCATCAGGGATCAGATAAAACACTAAAGCCAAAAAGTGACTACCTTGAGTTCAGTATTTCTCAGTTATAGTAGATGAGGGGGGAAATGCCTTTTGTTATTGTTTGGTTTGTCTTTTTCAGTTACAGTACTGGAAAGAACAGCAGCATCATTCCAGTTCCCTGAAGGAATTATTTTCTCATTCATTACATTCTTATATGTAAGTTGCATAATTTGCTGTAACCGTTCATTTCTCCAGCTATATCTTTTTTCACACTCACAAACAGTAATCAGGTTAATCTCTGAAAACACAGGAAATCTCTGGCCCAGCAAGTGGATTTTACTGCTAATTTAAAGTCGGGTGGCCCAGACCCCCAAGTCTTCATTTTCTATCTTAGTATCTTGTGAGATGCACAATCAGAATTTGTTTGGTTTTTTGGAGGTTTTTTAGGAAAAAGTTAAGAAGTGCAGACAGGTTTGAATAGCCAGCTGGTTTGCAAGGTTTTCACTAGTGTTGAGCTGCTAGTTGGTTGTATTTTCATGGGTTTAGTTGTGGGAGAGCCAGGCTATGGAGGGAAATTGAAGCTTGGTAGCTCCTTCCTATGGAGCTGTTAGAGCTCTGTCATCATCTCAGCTGTTGTCTCTTTCTCAAAAGGGGACAGAGAACACAAAATCAGACTGGCTGGCAATGCTTGGAAATGTCTTCAGTATGAAAAACTATGGAAGAAAAACTGTACAAATACGAAAAATTGAATTTTCAATGTTCCTTTCCAACCTCCAATGATATTTAGGTACCTGCTAAGTCTCTTCAGCATTCTGGATATAGCAGTGGGGGAAAGTAATGATGCAGGTTAATCTTCACAAGGGCACTTGAGTTGGGCAAAATCATCCAAATAATAATGGCCCAAACTCTTAAAAATAAGAATTACACACAGTTAAATAAAACCCAGCTTTTATTCTCTTACCCGTGTTCAGGCACAACAAAGTAAAGTGCGAGTAAGTAATTGGTAAGAAATGGAATGTTCACACTGAAACTAGTTTAGATTTACCTACTCAGTTTACCCTTATAAATATAAGAAGAGAAAGAGGGTGGTTCTTCATAATACAACTACGATTTTATAAATTTTATCAATCTTGATAATGAGAATTTGGGTACAAGTTACCTTGTGATGCAGTAAGTTTGAGAAAAGATACAACTTTTTTTTTTTCTTATCATCTTTAACTCCATGTAGTAGTTCATCCCAATGATCAGATCACAGGCTGAGCTGGTCCTGGAGGATCCATTCTTGGAGTCTTCAGCCCCTTCCCAAAGAGATGGGACCAAGTGCGGTCCAAATCCTCAAGTTCTTCCCTTCCCCTGCCTAGCCAATAGAGGAAATGAAAGGCACAGGGGAGAGGAGTGGGAGGGACCTCCTTTCACAGAGAGTGGAAGCTGGTGATCTCAGGTAGGGGTGCAGGGGAGGCAGTAAAAAGAAGCTGGAGACACTCTCAGGAAGGGAAATGCACCTCAGAAGTTTATTGTGATTTCAGTGTCTGCTGAATTTGAACCACCTTGGTAAAGTGCATAACCTACAAATTCCTTGAGTTGGTATTAGTATTCTTTCTGTGTGCTGTTATTTAAAAATAAAACCAGTAAACTTTTAAATTATTAGAAAATATTAGGATTGTGCACATTCTTCATGCAGAAAATTCCAGAATTACTTTAGTTTGTGGGAGTCCCTTATATTTTAATTATGTGTTGTATGAGGCTGTAATGAGAGGATGACTCACTTTGCGTGTACTGCATTGTACTGTTGTGTGGCAAATGAACCTCACTACATTAATACATTTGGATATATACGACTTCCCTATTAAAAGGAAACCATGTAGTATCAATCAAAGGTGGCACACAGTGGTCTCAGAGTTGAGGTGTGGAGTAGGAAGGGTCAGGAGAGAGGGGAGTATTTGATAGTACTTGACTTCCTTCTAAATTGTGTTTTGTCTGCATGAAGTGATAACATTTTCTCTAACATGATGTCCTTCTACAAGTCTTTGTGGTGGTTGCTTAGGCTTTGCAATG
>NW_008236230.1:2274715-2294171 GCF_000691975.1 Corvus brachyrhynchos | reverse complement strand
AGCAGGAATTACATCAAAACTTCGTATGAAAGCTATCAGCAATGTCCCACAGAATCCTACAATACAGTGATTGCATGGCAGTATTACTAACACTTTCTGACAAGATTTCTTGCCTTTTGTTCGCTTTTGTATAAATACAAAATATTGTGTTAGGCACTTCTGAATAACCATAGGTCATGGGGCTTGTCTATCAAATGTGCTCATCAGCACAGAGGCTGCAATTTGTGATTTTTTTTTTCCACAGTTGGAATGCTTTTTTTATATAACATTTTAAGTCAAAAGACACTGAGGTCATCTAGTCTGCACCCCAGTGCCTTCCAAGTCATTACATTTCATCACTTACTGCAATATCGTGAGTTAGCTTCAGTTAGCCTAGAGAATTATCAGACTCCGGAGGCTAAATTTTTGTTTGTCATTTAATGATGAATAGCAGGGAGTTGATTAGAAAAAATATGCTCAGATGAAAATACTTGTTTTGTGTGTCATGTTCTGCATAACATCTTGAGAGGATGCCATCTGCTTCTGAATAAATAAATAAACTGGATTCCTATTAAAAGAGCTTGCTTGCAGAAAAGCAGCTTATGTTTCAGTCATGTACACATAGCCTAGCTCTGGTAATGTGCCCTCCAAACACTTCCTTCTGGCAACCTCTGCTCTTCCCACCAAGACCTGTGCAGATTGTTATGCCTCCCTGAATGCCTGAGTGTGCTGACAGTGAAAAACTGTGTAGGCTGGTTATTAAAATTTCAGCTGAGGTCATCCTGATAAAGGGCTTGCTTTTGCCATTTGTAATTTCTTCCTTTAGCCTCCATCTCAGCTGAGGAAGAGAATAGTGGTGGGCTTACATGATTCTTTGGTAGATCTCTGCACTCCGGACTGGACTTTCTCTTGCATCTGAAAGCTCGGTTGGCATAAGGAGCTTGATGAATGCAAGAGATGTATGAGGATTTTTTAAATTGCTGTTTCCCCCTTTAACAAGAAAAGGGTTGGGATTGTTTTGCTTTGTTGTGATCTTTTTGTGGGTTTTGTTTTTGTTGCAATTGTCTGTAGACTAGCATATCACCAGAGAGACTTTTTAATTTTAAATGTGTCAGGCTGAGCTGTAGTCTGGAAAGATACCTGCAGGGACATCCAGCACGAATAGATTTTAAGATAGAAGGTCTCACAAATGCACTGCATTTTTTTTTTTCTGGTATTGTCTAGGCTGTGAAGTTCTGCAAAAGTAAGGAAATTTTTAAGTGTCTTCTTCAGTTTCATTCAGTCTGTTGTATCCAGCCTCTTTGAAATTTTCATTCTGTACTGCGTTCTTGAAGGGAAGGAGAAATACAGCCACAAATTTCTATTAGGCAACCTAGCCCAAGCCAGCTATACTTTCCCCCCTAGTAAGTACTGTGGTTAAACATTAAGTAGAATTGCTTCCCTGCACTAGCTTGCTCAATGTCGTTTTTCCTTCTATCTGTCCCGCTTATCACTCCATGGTTTTGGCTGCTTGTTCCTGTCCATATCCTTTAATTTGTGACAGCCTATTTAAAGGGACTGAGCATGGGCTGAAACCAGCAGGCAACTGGGGAAAGCAGGATCTTGAAACTGGCACTGGTGCTTAATGAAGTATGCCCTAGGTGTATTTTGAACAGGTTTATTTTTTCTTTTTTTCCTCCTAAAAATAGCTGGTAAAGTGGTGAGGAGAGTTACCAAAGCTGATTTCTTCACTGAGCAAAAGCCCTTATTACAATGAGTAGAGGTACAGCGATAACTCTGAAGCCCCCTAATTAACAATCTCTGAGTTGCCCATAACCCTGATGCAATAGACCAATCTGATACTCCCTCATAGATGCAATCAGTGTCACTAAGCAGCCTCTTCCAATACTGGCAATGTGTAATATATGAACTCAGAAACCTCTGAACTCTTACAGCAGTGGAAGGATTGCTTTATATCTCAACTAAGCTAATGCAGAGCCTTTTTAAGGACGATACCCTTTAGCCATTTCCATTCTTTGCATTGGCAGCTGTGTTCCTGTGGATGATAAGAATGAAGGTACCTGACTCAAACCTTTGCCTCAGATGAGAAGTTCGTAATTCAGACCCTGCAAAATGTGGCCTGGGCTATTAGTCTGTATGACTTTTTGGAACTAATGAAGGAAGTTGCCTTTTGACTTCATTTAAAATAATGTGTTAGCAGGTCATAGAGAGATAGAGGCTAACAAATTTCAAAATGCAGCATTTAACAGGTAAACATGTCTCTATTCTTTACTCACCTCTCTGATAAGAATAATTACCAAGATCTAGCAGTTAGTCCAATGAACAAGATATATTGGGTTGTATTTGGTTATTTAAAAAAAATTATGGGATTCAATCTTGTGGCTAAAGTTCTGGAGTTTTTTTGTTTTGCTTTTCATAATACATTTTGATATCCTTGTGAAGGTTGCTCAGGGCTTGTTTAAAATATTTGCAAGGATGGAAATCCCATGCCATTTGTAAACACTTGTTCCAGTGCTTGACTTACCTCATGAATTCTTTTTTAAACGTAATGTCAGCATTTCACTGGTTACAACTTTCCATGGCCCCACATAACTTAATGTGCACCTCCAGGAGTAATCGGGTTGTGCTTCTGCAGGGCCGTACATTAGGTAATTAAATACAGCATGATCAGCTCTCGTTAAGTGCTTTTTTCTAATGTGTCATGCCATCCTACATAAACTGCAGGAACCAAAATCTGAATAGTTTTAACTTGTTAACTTTCAGCATGGGAAGTCTGATTTCACAGGGAAAAGTTCTGAGAATCTCCCATCTACCTCAGCAAATAGTCAAATTGAGCTTGTAAACAGTATTCAGACCTTGTAAAGTATTAGCCATGCTTGAATCATTTGACTATTTGGACATGTAGCCTTCCAGTCTTTGTTACAAATTTCGAGAATTTGAGGGATCTGTTAGGACTTTTCAATTAGATGTTGTTACCAGGTGGGAATTCTGCGGTGTATGTTCTAGAGTAGGTTTAAATCTCTTAGGGAGTTAATGCCCATATTGGCTCTGTCTTTAGTGGTGCTGGTTTCTACCAGTAGCTTCAAACTAGCAAGATGGTATCTGTTTATAGTAAGCCTGTTACTCCAACACGTTTTCTCCAGTTAGAAATTCCAAACATCTTAAGTTTAAGAGCTGTGTAAAACAACATGTCACTGAAGCAATAAATATTGGCCTTCGTTCAAAATACAGCAGCATTGAAACTGAAACTATACGTGTGGAAAGCAGAATTTATTTTTAAAACTCAGGGATTTTGTTAGGGCTACAGCTTGGACAAAAGGAGGTGCTGATCATCTTAGTCCGTTCTTGTACTAAGAATTGAGTATTTGTTTTTCCTGACAGAGGTTGCATGATCTGTTCCTAAAATACATCTGTAATGGGAATTAAACCATCTCTAACTCTCTTTTCATACTATTTTTATTAGAAAAGTCCACTTCTTTTCTTTCCCCAGTATATTCTAATAGGTATAGGTCCAGCCAATGCTGTTCAGTAGTGGTTCTTCCAACAAGCAGTATCTGACTTGCAAATGCTGTAGAACAGCTGTCAAATCTCCATACTTACTTCTTCTGGACTAAAAAGACCTATTCTGTTAATCTTTCCTCTTATGTATTCCTTTTAAATCTCTTAACTTTGTTGATCAGCCATGAACAGTCCAACGTATCTCTTTTTAGGTACATTTCTCAAAACTGGATTGCTTCAGCAGATAATTAGTAGAATGTATCATCATTTGCAAGTTTCCTTATCAATGTGCCTCTGAATTGGGTGTTGCCTTCTTTTGTATATTAACATTTTTAATGGGTATAGACTTCATGATTGGTTACATAACCTGATAAACTTTCCTGTGTTCTGCTCCATAGTCTGTTATTCCATATTTTTAATGCATGTTTTATTTTTCTTCCATACAAATAAAAATTCTCTTTTCAAGCTGTCTTCCAAATTCAGCGATAAAATTTAGAAATCTGATACTCTACTTCTAAACATTTGCAGTCCTTCCAATTTGATGTAATCTGTTCATTTCATGAGTGTAGTTTCTCTTCTATTATCCAAGTCTTGATTAAAAAGTACTGGCTAGAATTGGGCCCAAGGCAGACCTTTGACTTGAAAAGTAATTTTAGTTTGATAGTGTGTGAATTTCTTCATGTATTTTTCAATTATTCCTATACCTTCCTTCTCTCATCTTCCATTGGTTGTTACCCTTAGAGAATAATTCCTTGTTTTGCCACCAGTCTCGAAAACATCTGTTCTCTTTTCTTTCCTTTTTACCCCTCATCATTAGGTTTTTTACTTGATTTCAAGCAACCTGTAGAGGTTGGTTGCAGGTGTGCGGGGTGGTTGTGCTGGTGGTAGTTTTGTGTTGTGTTTTTTTTGGGGGTGGAGGTTGTGTCTGTTCAAAATTGGGTGGCCAAAAGTAGGAGCCAAAATTTTATTGAAAAACTGACAGCAGTGGTCCAAATGTATTTACGGGGGGAAGCATAGTACTTCCACTGCGGAGGTGTTGCATCAGTGTTGTCCCCCGTCAGTTCCTATAACCAGTGGCCCAGTGACCCTCCTGATCTGTCACAGCACAGCTTTTTGGCAAGGCTTGTCTAATCTAGCAGCTATGACCTTCTGAGTTTTCATAACTTTGTTTTGCTGTTTCTCAAACTTAGGGGTGACATTAGCACCTGTGAGACCTTCTAGAGTCTGAAGATTTCCTAATTTTATCCTTGTAAAGCTAAAAAGGTGCTGAAGACAACTCACACGGTTTGCAGCGCAGCTTAATACCTTATTTGCTTCTACTACACCAACATATATTCCACTACAGCAAGAAAATGTTTTTGTTTTTACCCTTTATTCTTTTCCCTCAGTGAGATTCCTAGATTATGGTTATGGTTTTTTGACTGGCACCAGAAGGGCTCAGCATTTTGCTGTCTCCATGCAGGACTGGGCTGTGCTCACTGCCCTACCTTCCTCCTCTGTAGAAGGGAGTAGCCTTGTGATGTACTTTGAAGTTGTGACCCACTCTCCCCCTCCCTCTGCATGACCTCTGGGTGATGGCAGCCCCCTGAACTGCCCCACATGAGGTTTGTCCATCCCACTATCAAGCACAACCTTGGGCTGCTTTAATTTATGTGTAAATTTTGATGAAGTTTAAATTGAAGTGTCTGCTGTTCCTGAATCAGTTGAAAATTCTAAATGTTGTGCCTAGCAGATTTTAAAGATCACTCTGGTTTTAAAGATTAGCAGCCCATGATCTGTGGCTGTCTTTGCTATACATTGCTTGCTCAGTCTGGTCAGGTGATGTTGTTTGCAGATATTTGCAGCATGCAGCAAATTCACTTCTTTCTTACTTTGACAATTTTTTTTCTCCACACATACAATTCCCAGTGTTTGTAGTGCAGTGACTCTTTTATTGCACAGTGACCTGCAGTTTCAGTAGTTGACACTGCTGAATCAGTGCACTTTCTATTTCATTTTTATCTCCAGACTTTCCCAAAAATTATGCATTATGTTTGACTAATCTGAGTTTTATGCTTGTTCCTCTTCATACCGCAGTGACAATTCTTTCTTTTTCCACATATTTCCCAGTGATCCTCATCCTTTCTTTTAAAATGATGCCATAGTTATTTTAGTCTCTTTTTCCCTGTGAAGGTAAACCATTTATAGATCACTTGTACTCCAAGTATGTGGCCTAGTAGCCTTGTTACTAGGCCTTAGCTTATTTATATTAAGGCTGTTATTCAGAGGGTAGGGGGAAATACACATTCTCAGAAAATCACACAGATTTATATAATACTAGAATATGTACTGAAATAATGACTTTCCACATTAATTTTATCACTCCTGTCTTGATATAATACAAGAAAGTCATCTTCAAGTTCCATTTTGTTTGCTAGCTGTACAGATTTATGGATTTTTTTTTTTTGTCAAACAAATGCCTGGTTAAGATTTAAAAATTAAAAACAAAACATAATGAGTGAGGTCACTAATTATAAACTGGCAGAGCTTCAGTTAAGTGAATTCTGCTAAGAACTTTTCCTGTCCGGGCTCTGGCTTCCTGTCTCAGGCTTAAAGAAACAGCATGTGTATTCTAAAAACCCACTTGTCCTTGTGCCATGCATGCTTTTCACTTTAAAATGATTTTTTTGGACCTATTTAGTGCCGTAAGCAGCAAAGCATTACCTGGGACTTTCCTGAAAACCTTTGACTCCCTCTGGTTTTAAACATATTCTAGAAAGTTGACAAATCTAGCCCGTGTTGGGTTTTTCTTGTTTGCAAGGTAAATATGACATCAGGCTTTTTAAGGACCAACTTCACGGGGTCACTATTGAGATGGATTAGAATACTTCATTGTTAAATTTAAAGGAAAATTATCTGTGCTTAATAAAAATAATGGTAGTTTTTGTCCTTCATATTTTCTTTTCATCAAGATGCCAGTAAAGACCAAGTGTTTGTGCAAGAGTTTGACAAGTAAAAATGCATGTCTCAAAATTTAAATACAGTATGCAGTTTATGGGCTATCACAGGATGTTTAGAAGGATCTTTATAGTTCTGTAAGAAGTGACAGTTTGCTCAAAGAACAAGCAAAATACCCTTAAGGGCAATATACTTCCTAAGAGGTAGTAGTCCGGAAGGTTTGGAGTGTAGAGCGATACTTTTGACACTGGAGAGTGACAGAAAAGGTATCCTGGCTCACTGTGCAAATGAGAAAACTGTCTTTGACCAGAAATACTTAATTTAGGGCCTCTTGTAACCACATGCATGCAATTGCAGGTTTGCTTTTGCTTTTGTCAGCGGCAAATCTTAACTACTGCTGTGTGAAGGCTGCAGTGGGACACCTTCCTTCTAGTGCACCTGAGAGGGAAGTGGCATCAAAGAATTCTTAAATGTGGATTTTCTAAGGTGAAATATTTGTATATTTATTTGATAGTGCAATTTGTGGTGATATGTACACATACAAGTAAAAATATATTTAAGATAACATGGAAAATGAACTTGTGTCTAACATTCAATGTATCTAATATTACCTGCCCCATAAAATTCCAGAAACTGATGCCCAGTTTTGGAATGACTGCTTCAGAGACTCCTGCCTTGTAAATTCACTGAACAGGATGACTACTGATGTAATACATATTACTGAGTAATACATAGCTCCCAAGCTAATTGGGAGCTTTTGTGGTCTAGAGGTAATAATATAGGTAGAATCCAGTAGTAGGCCTGTAGTCAGTCGTGTTCCCCAGGGAGCAGTACTGGGTGCAGTCTTACCCAACTTGTTTGTGAATGACCTGGATGAAGGGATGGAATGTACCCTCAGTAACTTTCCTGACAAAACTGAGGGGAGTGGCTGACACGCCTGAAGGCTGTTTTGCCATTCAGGACTTTGATAGGCTGGACAGTTGGGCAGAGAGAAACCTAATGAGGTTCAGCAAGGGTAAGTGCAGGGTCCTGCACCTGGGAAGGAATAACTCCAAGTACCAGCACAGGCTGGGGGCTGACCACCTAGAGAGCAGCTCTGTGGAGAAGGACGTGGGAGTCTTGGTGGGTGACAAGTTGACCATGAGCCAGCAGTGTGTCCTTGTGGCCAGGAGGGTCAGTGTTATCCTGGGGTGCATCAGGAAGAGTGTGGCCATCAGGTAAAGGGAGGTGATTGATCATCCCCCTCTACTCAGCCCTAGTGAGGCCACATCCAGGGTGCTGTGTCCATTTCTGGGCTCCTCAGTACAGGAAAGACAAGGATCTGCTGGAGGGGGACCAGTGGAGAGCCACAAAGATGATTTGGGGTCTGGAGCATCTCTTATGAGGAGAGACTGCGGGTGCTGGGCTTGTTTAGTCTCGAGAAGGGAAGACTGAGAGATCTCAATAATGCATATGAATATCTCAAGGGTGGGTGGGTGTCAACGGGATGGTGCCAGACTCTTTTCAGTAGTCGCCATCAACTAAAACACAAGAAATTCCACCTCAACATGAGGAAGAACTTCTTTACATTGAGGGTGGCAGAGCACTGGAACAGGCTGCCCAGGGAGGTTGTGGGGGCTCCCTCTCTGGAGACATTCCAAAACCTCCTTGATGTGTTCCTGTGTCACCTGCTCAAGGTGACCCTGCCTTAGCAGGGGGGTTGGACTTGATGATCTCCAGAGGTTCCTTCCAAACAAAATGATTCTGTGAATAAACAATAAGGGTGTGTGCGTTATTATATCTCAGTTAAATGAAATAGGCTTTAAGCAACATTGTTTGGTTTTTATTGTTAGTATAATAGGCTTTTGCCCACAAAATTTACTGGACAGACTATAGAATCAAGTGTTTGGAGTTTTTTTGCCTATCTTAGGGAGAACTCAAGTTTCATTGCCTGAGTCTGCTGCTCTGAATTAATAACATGAGTAAATCTAAGAGTTATTATCTCCATATCTCTACTGTAAATTTAAAACTCTACATCATTTGATAAATTTGGTGAGGTATTTTATTATTTGGTGGGGACTTTTTTGGTTTGGTTTTGTTTTGGCATGTTATTAAAGGTCAGAATAATAAGACATCCTGAGACTCTGTCTTTTATGTATATAGAAATCCCTACTTCTCAGCTATTCTGCTGTCTGGTCATGCCAGGGATCTAAGATCAGCATGAAGTCATTAAGGAAGTTCTTATGTTGGTTGTTAAGTGCTACAAAAATATCAGGCTGATCTAAATCCCTAAGTTTTTTGAAGACAGTTAATACGCTGTGAAGAGTCATTTCAATTCATGGACATGAAGGGCATTTCCTGCCTCTTCTGTTTCTTTTAATCTTCTCATGATTTTTCTCAGGTGATTATTGAAAAATTCAGTCTGGTGGGAGAAAGGCTCAATAGCAAATGAATAATTTGTGGCCTACAAAACTAAGAGTGTTTCAAAAAGTAAAAAAAGGGATTCTGCCCACTATTTTTTGAGAGCATCTCATCAGTGCTTTCCCATTACACTTCTGAAATTACTTTTCTGGGCCTTGTTTCAGTACATAATATAAATAAAATAGATGGCTCTGGCTGGGAGGTAGAGCCATCTTTACCTTACAGAGTGTAAAGTTAACAATTTTATAAACTTCTTCCGGTAACCTGCAGTAATGGGTAATTAATTGTAGCATTCCTGAGATTTCGGGTTTTGGCTTAAAATAAGCAAATGCCAAGGACATAGTACTCTTTCAGTATCAGATAGCCTATCTTATTTTATGGAGCATATGGGTATGTTCTTTCTTACAGACATTTTTTGCTCATTTCCAGTGTGATTTTTCATTAAGGTCACTGGCATGTATGATTTTTCTCATAATTACAGTTGCATACTTCTCATAGCTAATTGCTTGATAATAGTGCAGATAGTTTACCATACTCGATCTTTCTATAAAAGAGCTGATATTTCTTCAAAGCTCTATTTTGTGCTTTTAATAAAAAGTTGAATTTTACTTTTGGAGACATGAATGTGTTTCAAGAGGGTTTTGGAACACCTTTTTTCCTTTAAAGTGAGTTTATTCTTTTTCAGTAGAGGCAAATACTGTGACACTGTTCTATGCTTGTTGCTACCCAAACAAAAAATTATGTGATACCTCAGAACTAAGTTCAGATTTATACTTGTTATTTCTCTATGTGTTACCTTCACTTCTTCTGCCCTTCTGTTTCAGCTTTTCAATACAATCCCCATGGCGTGAGTTTGGGTTTTGATACTAATAGGTTTCTTAGGTTTTTTTGTTTGGTCCATGTTTTTGGCCCTCACTGTGTAACAGTTTTTCACTTGCTGTGAGGTGAAAAGTCAGTGGGATAGAAATGAAACCTGCAGAGAATGTTAGTCTTTGATTTCCAGATTACTTGATAGGATTTAGCAGTAAAATCTGTAAGACAGCAAGGAGCACTATATAAGAGTGCCACAGGCTTCACTGAGTGCAGATTTCTATAAAACATTTCCTGCTTTGAAAGGTTATTCCCTCAGATATGCCTAAGTTTCCTGAGCAGAAGACATTATGCTTCATCTGATGCCTGCTGTTCCACAGCCCCCTTTTTCTTCCAGTCAGTTTTATCGTGAAGGCCTACAGAAGGATGTTCTTTGTTTTGTCTTGGTTCCATCTTTAAAATATTTAGATTTCTGTAGGATGTCAGTATTTGTGGTTGGTTTATATTTGTTTTTTTTCTCTTGCAACTATTGTTAGACATTTTAAATTGTGAAACAGATAAACAGCTAAAACACAAGTATTTTAAAGTTTAGAGGGTATTTATTTTCTTTGTCTGTGTATCTTTCTCTCAAAACATTGTACATTGTTACAGACCAAAGGAATTCCATAGACAAACACTTCGTTTTACCAGATGGGTTTGTCTGAAATACCCAGGATTGTTACATTCATTTTATTGCAGTTGCTACCAGCACAGTAGAAGTAATATTCTATCCTCCACTGCTGTAGTGGTTAGGACTTTCCTAATCTTTGTGCTGCCATGGTATTGCTATTCTTACCCTCTCATGAGGTTATGGTCTGGCAAGTGTGTTTCAAGTTGCACTGACCTTTTTTTGCTCTAAATATCTTGTATGTGTTCATGGACTACTCTTAAATGTTTTCTTTATTTATGAAACTTCGGCACTTTGAACTTTCAATAGGGATGTGAATATTCAATTTGAATGACAAATTTTCAAAATATATCAAGTTTGGGATGAATGTATATATGCTGAAAAATGTCTGCGTGCTTCTGATTGTTTACATTTGATTATATGCCAGTTTTGCTGTTTTATGGTAATACTTATGAATATGTACCTTGTCATATTTTGTGAAAGAAGATACATCTTTAAGTGGTCATATTGTTAAATTAACCAAGAAATTAGTCTTTACTAAGAGATAACAACAACTATTTTTCAAATATAGGTTATAGATGTAAATTAGATGAGACAATGTTAAATTAATTTAATGAACTTTAATACTAAAATCCACATAGTAAAAGAATCAATTACACTGGGAAAAAAAACCTCTACAGAAACTGAATTTAACAATAATTGATTCTTTTGAATCATAAATGCAGCTTTGGTAAGCAGATGAGAAGGAACACTTTTCAGTGCAAATTGACATCTCTTAGTATAATAGATGAAGGAATATCTTTTCCAGGAAGAAATTTTTAAAACAAAAAGAAAGGTTTACAAAGAACTCTCT
Organism: Corvus brachyrhynchos; assembly: GCF_000691975.1. Classification (NCBI taxonomy): domain Eukaryota; kingdom Metazoa; phylum Chordata; class Aves; order Passeriformes; family Corvidae; genus Corvus; species Corvus brachyrhynchos. The sequence continues at coordinate 2,283,027 of NW_008236230.1, read as the reverse complement.
GTGTGTGTGTGTGTGTGTGTGTGTATGTTCACACAGGCTAACTTCCAGTGCAATGTCTGATGGTTAGTTTTCCATTGAAAGTGTAACAGGGAGTCATTGCTATATGTCACATTTGTTGGGGCTGGATTGTTTTTAGCCATCTTACTTGCAGTATTTAAACTTTGTGAAAGTGCTGAAACTTTATTGGCTTGAGATTTTAGTCTTTTGAAAAGAGGAGGGGCAAAAACCTCAAGCTCTTTAGCTATTATCCAAACTTAAATTGCTAGAGAATAAAGGAAAGGAAAAGGAAAGGAAAATGTCAATAGCAGAAAGTTCTTCAGTGAGTATTGGGATTGCATCAGAGGAAATTATATGGTAGAAATGTATGGGATGTCAGGAATTCCCATATCCTGAGAATGTCATCTGTTGCTCTGCAGTTTGCTTTCTGAATATCTTTGCTGTCAAAAGTGGTGCAGCTGATAATCTGCTCCTCACACAAGCCTTTGTGTGATGATTTGCAATTTAACAGAGCTTTGGCCTGTGTGTCAGAGATGTGCTTTTGCTATCATGCTGTAATCCGTTCAGACTTGGCCACCTTTAAGTCTTTCTAAAAATGTTTGGCTGTGTGCACACTCAGCAAAGCTCTCTTCGTTTTTTATCCTTTACGTTGCCTGAAGATCGCCTACACTGAACACAGTCTGGCTTGGAAATGAATGTAACGATGCCTGCAGGTGTTTCCTACTAACATGATGCTAACAGCAGAGGAAGCAGTCTCCTTTTCAGTGAACAGATCTCCTCAGCAAAGAAATAGACATCCTTAAAAAGATGTGTTTGTTTGTTTGTTTTGTGGGTGTTTTTTGTTTGGCTTTGAAGTGACTGAGTTTTGTAACCAGCTCCTTTTGCTATGGGATGGCTGGGCCTGGAGCAGCTGAGGCTTGCTCTGGGCAGACCAGGTGGGGAAGGGGCTGCTCACCAAATTGCAGCCAGCTGTGGCTGCCCCTGCTGGCAGACAGCTAAATGGTCTTTCTGCTTCAACTCCTTTCCCCTCTACCTCCTTCTTTCTTGCCGAGTTTCATCAGCCTTTTTTATCTTTCTCTAAGGTAACCCTGTGCTTTGCTGTACAGGGGTGTCTCTCTCTGTGCCCTTGCTGTGTCCTTTCCATGCCTGTCCTGCTGGGAGCCCATCACCTCCTGCCTGCCAGCCTGGGACAGCAGCTGCGAACTGGCAGAAGGACAGAAGCACCACCAGCCTGGACCACCGTCCTGCAACTCTTGTTCACTACTGAACACTCCTGTGGCTCATGATGATGTTTCTCTGACAAAGTATTCCTTGATTTAGGGAGGGGGAGAAAGGAGGAATCTGAAGGCCTCTCAAGAGAGAACTGGATCTGCTTTGGCTGAGACTCACGGAAAACCTAGTTTCCCCCTTCCCTCTCCCATATGCTTTGTATATCAGTTAACTTCCAGCATTCATGAGTGGCTAGTAACACTAGGCAATGCTGGACAAAACAGGCAGTTGCAGGACCACTCTAAGTCCAAAAAAGGAGAAGAAATACCCTCAAAAATTAACCGTTGTCATCCCACCTCGATGAATGCAGTAAGTCAGGGAAGCATGGCACTCTTGAACTGTTTATGTCCACTCTTGCTATTGTTTTATCAGATAGTCCAGACTCCCCCATGTCAGGGGAAAAGTGATTTTATTATGGTTCGCACTTAAATGCCAATCAGACTGGCTTTACTTCTCTATCTGTAACCCTGCCAAATTCTAGTTTAACACCAAGCACTGCAGAAGGTCACCTCAGAGAATGATTCCTAGAGTCAGCCATAAACTCCCTTGGGCAGTCCAAAAGGTATTGCACTAAGTTTATCCAATAAGAGCACCCATATTCAATTTAGATAGTATTTTGGTTGTGCTGAAACTAAGGAGATTAGCAGTTTGCCCTGATGAATGGCTGTTCTTGTTCCTCACCCTTGAAGAAAAATGGAATTGTCATTTTTAATCTAATCATCTGGAAGCTTCCTCTTACCCCAGCCTATCTTTCTCATCATTATTTTGAAACAGTTAAAAGGCTATCATTTCTTGTACCCAGTCACAGAGTCCAGTCTTCTGATTTGGAAGTATTTTACAAATAATGTGTAAAACAAGAGTAATTTTTACATCACTGAGATCATTGCAGAAATTACCATTTCAGAGTGGAGACTGCCATCCATAGAAACATTATTACAAAGATCTTACATAGTGTGAGACCCTAAGCTTTATGGCAGAGGGACAGATACATATATTGGAGCTGGGGTTGTGGCTTCCCAGCCAAATATTCAGGCCTCTCCACAGAAGAGGATTCTTTCCCTCCAGAGTTGATTCAAGGACACAGGCAGAGCTCTCCCCACCAGGACTGAATGCAGCAGTTAGCTGAGAATCCGATTGTCACTTTCCACAGTTTGCTAATCTGCACCTGATACCTTAGATCCAGGTACCTTGTCTTGGTATTCCAGCTTGTTGAAAGGCAACTGCCTTTAGGTCAGGGGGAAAAAAGGCCAAAGTGTCGTCACATATGCATCACAGAATACTAGGAAATAGGGTTGGAAAAGACCTTTGTCATCTAATCCATCCCCCTTCCCCCCAGACTGCTCTGCTGATGCTGTTGTTGATTCAGTCAAAGTGTTTTCACATGCAGAGGAATCCATCAGGATCACTGAGAAACACCTGTAGCTCTGGGGTTAAAGAATGTGCCAGCTAGTAACTGTTGTGTCAGTGTGCAGGAATAAAAGCAAGGAAATGCAAAATGGAGGTACATTTTCTCTGAGAGTCATGTGGTGGAACAGAAGGTGTTTTAGGCAATGTGATAGAGTCAGAATGCCATCTGCTTTTGTAGATGCCCTCAGGACATCAGGAGTGTTGATAACTCTAGCTGGTCAAGGATGTAGTGGAAAACAGTTTTATGAGCAAATTTTTCATTGAAAATAATGTGCATGTCTCTGGAGATGCTTGGTTTGCTGTAGAACATTTTTTTGTCTGTGAGAACTACAAAATGGGGAGAATTTTGCTTTCAGTATCTGGCTTGAGTTTACTTGTTGTAGTGTTTGGTTGTATCAGAACATTGTAAGGCAGCTCTTGGGCATATAATAGGATGGATTACAACATGCAGCAGTGGATGTACATTATTTTAAACGGGCTGTGCTTCACTTTCTTTGCTTATGAGTCCTGATTTTTTGCTTTGTTGTGTAGTATGGCTGTACAGGGCCATCAGTGCTAGCTCACTAGAGAGCATGTGTGGGACAAATGCTTTGGCTTTTGTAATGGCATCCTAGTAGGAGAGGAGGTGTTTTTGGAAGGAAATAATTGTTATAAGTTGTTGTTTCCAGTTGATTTGTGACCACTGAAATGTAGTTTTTTAAGTTACCAAAATAGAGTGAAATCACTGATAGACCTTTTCAAAGGGTGATCTAGAAACAGCGCAGGCCTGAATTCAAGCCACTGACTTCCCTTTACCACATAAAGAAAACATATTTTCAATTAAATAATTTCTGTCTTTCAGCTAAGCATGTGTGGGACTAAAGTTATGATCAATTTTAAATGTAGCATATAGTGCTGGGTATGTTCTGCTTCAATTTTAACATTCCTCAAGGAGAATCCATTGATATAACTGCTGTATTAGTGTCTGCAAATTTTATTGTTTCTTATTTATTTTTGCTACAAGTAACATGCAGACTATGGATTCATGTTCATACACCAAAAGAATTAAAACTACTATATTAACTCCAGTAGTAAATGCTAAAATTATATTATTCCTGAATGGATATAGGCAACATTCCTTTTAACAATAGAAATTGCAGCAGAAGTAAAGCTTTGAACAGGGAAGAATAGAATCCTCTTTACAAATTACTACAATTTATTAAGTATACATCTGACCTTGTTTTGAAGCAGTATTTTTACTTCAGAACAGTTTGAGAACTGTTACATAGAAGGAGTAAATCTTAAAACAAAAGAACCACCTGTTTAGGTTTGTTGTGTTTCCAGTTTATCCTCTGAGCCAAAATCCATTTGTCCACTTCTGCATTTGATTACTTTCTACTTCATGGTCATCATAGTGGGTTTTCAGATGTTACAGGGAACATATATAAGCTAGATGAAAAAGAAGGGGAAATTTTGAACTTTAAACCTTAACCATCCTAAAAGGAAGGGGAAGGCTTTGCTTCTCGGCTGGTATGCACAGTGAAAGACTTGTCTTGTGGAGAAGCAATTGGGAGAGAACACCCAAAGTGGAATAGTGTGAGTCTTTCTCTGGAAGCAAAACTGTTTCATGGGCTGGTAATCATAGAATCATTTAGGTTGGAAAGGGTCTTTAAGTTCATCTCAACCCAGCACTGCCAAGTCCACCATTATGCCATGTCTTTAAGTACCACATCTGCATGGGCAGTGTGTTATGGCATGTGAAAGGAATGTGTTTTACAGTGAAATCTACTATTTACCATAGCCATTACAAAAACCTTTCCTAATAGCTTTAGCGTTTGTATCCTTTTCACTGTTTTCTGTGTCCTTCAGAAGACTGACAAAGTTGGCGACTACATAATCCCAAATCGGCTTTTTGAGTACATATTGCACTAATATAATTCTCAGAGATGTCAGGGCACTCTCTAACAACATTTTCTGGGGGCTTACTGGAGCTTTTGTTAGACAGATTTGTGAAGCCTCAGCTTGAACTTTAGTCCCTTTTCCTCTCCCTTGTAGTCTACTCTAGCATTTATTGTAGTCAAAACTCTTGCTGCCTGGACCTAGCAGGCAGGGAAGTCCCTGCTTGTGAAGAGGAGGTGATGAATAGTCACACTTCTCTGACTGTCCCTGTTTGTGCTTCATCCCACTGCAGACTGTGGCAGCCTCAGCGGATGCGTGGCTTTACCTCCCACCTCCCACTGTAGCTCATGTCTCAGTGGGACATCCTGTTCGCATTTTCTTTCCTGGAACAAATTTTCTTGATCCTTTTTTTTCTCTAGCTAAGCATTGATAAACTACAAATTGATGGCAGCAATGATATGGCACTGTATTTATCTTGCAGATAACTGCAACAGTTTTCCTCATGATTTTTTGGGAGAGTTTAAGGAGTTTACATTACAGGCTGTTTTCTACAGTAAAAAATAAACTAATCCACAGATATGGTCTAAAGTACAAGTCCCATTATGTTTGCAGAAGTAGTTCCCAATCATAGTGTATTTTGTAGCCACGGAACTGAAATATTAGAAGATAGATTCACAGAAGGAAGCGGGTTTTAAAACGCTAATTGTTATTTGCTAGTCATTAAACTGGAGAAGAATGTGTTGCTGTTCTCTTTAGACGTGGTGCTTTTCATGTTACTCTGTAAATCCTGTCCTCTTTCCCCTGCCTCTCCCCGATGAGTTCCTGGTCAGCAGCAGCACATGGGAACTGATCAGGCTGAAAATTAACCCAATGCACGCCACAAAAATGTTTGGCTTGTTCCTGCTGTTACATTAGTTTTGTCCGTTTTTGTGGGGATTCTGGCATGTCTTCATTTGTTTATGTCAGTTTATTACTCATTTCTTGACACTTAGTCAGAAGTTGATATTTCTGTCCAAATAATGAGCCTAGAGTAGGAAAGCACTAATACTTTTGCCCAGATACTCAGTAGTGATAGTTGAACTATATTTAATGTTTTTTGTAAACTTGGTTTAGGATCCCATTTGTCTTACTCGAGACTGGGAAAGGAAAAAACAAGGGAGGTAAAACCACAGTTGATAATTTTAAACTGGAATTTGGTTGAACTCTGGAATGGTCCAGCAGATGCATCAGTGGATGGCGGGATGGTATTAAGGAACCCAGCTGCCTTGTGTCTGGGTTAGGCAGAAATACCTGCTCTGAGTTTCTGGCAGGCTATACAAGCAAGAAACAGGGGAGTGAAAGGAAACAAATCTTAGTTTTGATGTTATGTAAACTAGATTGATACTTAAGTATCTCAAAGTAATTCAGTATGTGCTGCTTGCCCACGTCACAGGAGCGTGCTGAGGCTTATGGAAGGAGTGATCTTCCTGAATTTTCCAACTAAACAGAATGCTAGTCTGCTGGCAAGAGCAGTCAAGCCCAAGGACATACATGCAGCAGACTTCCTCCTTGTAGTAGGAATGAACTTGGTTTCTTTATTTGTGGTGTTGATCTGATATGAGCCTGGATGTGATTGCGCTGCTTTTTGCTTGTAGTCTCTTACCTGGTTTTGTGGAGTGAGAGGTGGAGTCAGGAAGGGAGTAATCCCTCTTTGAAATACAAAACCCTCATTAATTCTTTTAGAAATTTCGGTAAGTGTATAATTTTGTTTAAAAATCAATGAAAAGGATGATCCCTCTGCAACATTTTTCTTAATTGTGGTGATTCAAAAGAACAGCTTGAAAAATACACTTCTTCGAGATTGACAGCAGTTTGACTGAGCTGTAGGGGGAAATGTCTGATGGTGTGGTATCTTTTGTGATGTAGCTGGAGTGGAAAAGTCATCAACTATTGTAACTAAAAAAAAGCCAAGGTGTTTATGATTGCAAAACACCAATATGTTGATGTATAGATAAGAACAGAATGGAATAAGCAATAACTTTTGTTCCAGTTAACTGCTAATCCTAGGGCAGCACATTAGTGATATGGTGACGTATTCTGAGATCAAATGGAGATGCAGAGTTTCTTATAACTCTGTATATCAAACTGCCAGTGACAGAGAATGTCCACAGACCATCCTTATACAATAACTCGGAAATCTTTGTTGCTACAAATTTCCACTTTTGAGCATCAGTACATTTTAGGATTTTTAGGAAGTAAAATAATTTTGGATAGAAAATTTTTAAACAGATTTCCAACTTGACAGAACTAAGAGTAATTCTATGTCTACAGTTTCGATGCTGAGCAATATAGGGTTGCTGCTGTGATGAGGTTATTTTTAAATCCTGAAATTTACATGTAAGTATATATGACAGGAAGCTTCTGATTCATATTTTGTAATGGTATGAAACTGCAAAATATTGGTAAAATATATTCCAAGTAATGAGTGACGACTTGTAAAAAGATGAAATTTCTCGGTAATACCCAGTATGGCTCTCCTGAGTATTGCTTTGGATCTCCAGTAGGTTTTAACTGGAAGGACACTTTTGAAACATAGCCTTGAGAGCAGTCTTGTTTATAAACAGAAATAAACTGAAGAGGTTTACGGCTGCCTTTTTAAAACAGTGTTTCTTCCACCTATACCTGAAACTACCTCACTACAAATTTTATTACCCAAGGTACCTTCCAAATTTGCTAGTCTTTAAGCAAGCAAGTCTCGGAGGTATTTCACTTAGTGTGATGTATTTCCCATATAGACTATCACATTTGTCTGTTTCTCCTTTTTTACTGTCAGTCAGCAGTCTTGTCATGGTTAATCCTTTTAGTCTGTCATTTGTTGTATGTACAATATATTCATACCCATCATAATTATTTCTCTGGTTTCTTATGGCATGCTGCTTTCACCACTAGTATTTTAATTGACTTTGTAGCTTACACTACATCTCACTTTTGGTTTTGTTCTAATTCTCCTCTCGCTTTTTTTCTTTATCACTAGAAAAATAGTTTGTGTTGAGCATCTGTAACTATGAGAACTTCAGAGTTTTACTTTGCATTTCTAATACCCGTTCTTTATCTGTTTTAGCATCTCCCTGTATTCTTCCCAGTGTTCTTTACTTCCTATTTTCTTGTAAGTATAGCATATTCTCTTTTTCCCCTCAGTTTCTATTGACCTGTTTAACCATGTGGAGTTAATTGAAGCTACATCTCACTCCTGAAGAAAATAATTCAATTACTGTATAAGTTCAGTTTCATTTTTACACCCTCTCCTTATGCCTGGGGTATCTTGCTATTTGTCTGAAAAGTATTTAATGCAATATCTTTTTACATAATATAGCTATCTAAAATTGCACAGCATTCATCTTAGGAGAAATTAAATTTCAATTCCATTCTGTTTGTTTAGTGGTTGGAATCTGACATGAACAGGTGGGTCCCTGGCAGGTTTCAGGAAACAACCAGTCATGTAATTCATCTATCATTCTGTCTTATCTATGACATGTTTAAATGGTTTCCAAGTTAAAATGGAGCTCACAATTGTGGCTGCTTATGTACTAGTCCCATTATTTTTGTGTACACGATCTTTGCTTTACTCAATAGCAATTCTTCTGTCTTTTGTGTAGTGACTCCCCTTGATATTTTTGTTTTGTCTGTGTGTTCTTAATGGGTCATTTCCTAAGGCAAGATTCAGCATTGTAGGCATCTACTGTACCTAAAAATGTTCAGACCCTGTCACCCATGAACCATGT
>NW_008236230.1:2242059-2274659 GCF_000691975.1 Corvus brachyrhynchos | reverse complement strand
TGCTTGGCTTTGGAATTGCAGCAGTGGGAGTTGTAACAACCTGCAAGGCCAAAAATCAAATGGAGATTTCTTTTTTATCTTTTCCCTGCTTTTTCAAATTAACAGGTTGTAGATGTAAGTCCTTTTGTGAATTTGCAGCGATGATATATTTAAAAATCTATGAATTTGCTCTTGAGCTGTGAACACATCAGTATGACTCCTGTGAAAAGATGTGCTCCTGCCTACATCACTAAATAGTCAAATAAGTAGTACTTTCCTCTTGCCAGCTACACAAACTGTAAAATTCTCTCTGAGGCCACTACATACTTTGATTTAAAGTATCAGACATGATACACTTTGTTCTTGGCTTTTGTGTAGCAACAGGCATTATGGCACCTAACTAAACCTCCCTTGGTTTTGGTAGGGTTGATACTAGTTGCTAAGTCCTACTCTCTGAGACAGACGTTAACTGGTTTGGCTTTTATGAAACTTGTCTGGAAATTTGCCTTAAACCACATGCTTTTCTCTTGATTGGTTGTTTTCTCTGCCACAGATGCAGCTTCCTAATTTCTTGATTTTTTTTTTTTGCCCCATCAAAATTTCAGCCTCCTAGTATTAGTCTTTGTAATAATTTAGAAGTTGTGGTTTCATATTTATACATTGGTGCTACTGAAACAATATGTCCCACTTAAATATCACAATGCTAATTCTATTGCTTCTTTAGCTGTATCTTCTGTCTAACAATAGTATCAATGTTGGTACTTTTATTTTAATCTAGATACTTATAATTTCTGTAAATAAAAAAAATCCAGTACTTAATAAAAGCAGATTCTTACAGGAAAAAATAGCTTTTGGGGATTGGGACCACTTGTAACTAATAATCCTGGCTTCTATATTCCTTGCTTTGTAGCCTGAGGGAAGCCACTTTGGCAGCTCTGAACAATTTTCTATGTATGGCAGCATGTGTTAACTACTTAATTAGTGGTTTATGTACTTATCAGTTCAGGTTTTTTGTCTGTGAGATTTTTCCTTTGATAATTTGTTCATAAATATGACAAGAGTCAATGAAGTAGAAAGCCTAAGGTCTTACGCAGACACTTACTGCTTTCCTCAGCAATATGAAGAGCATGCACCCAAATAGAGCCCATGCATGTGATCCATCCTGCTGTGTTAGGGCAGCTCACTGCCTCCAGCCCTTCCAGCTGCTGGCTGAGATGCCTTCCCTGTTCACCGCCTTCCGCTGTGGTTATTTCCTTGTGATTTATCATGGGCATGTTTTTGGGGCGGGGGGAGAGGGTTTATTTATTTACCACTTTATTGCAAAATTTGATGAAAACTTGTTCTTATAATGGGCATTTTCCCTAGACTTGTGGCCATCATCATAGAATGGTTTGGGGTGGAAGGGATCTTAAAGATCATCCAGTTCCATCCCCTCTGCCATGGGCAGGGACACCTTCCACTAGACCAGGTTGTTGAGAGCCCCATCCAGCCTTGCCTTGAACTCTTCCAGGGGCAGGGCATCCACAGCTTCTCTGGGAAACCTGTTCCAGGGCCTCTAGAATTGTTCCAGCAGATCTGTGTCCTTATGCTGGGGGCCATGTTCAAGACCTTTGCTGTAAATCCCATGTGTGGAGAACCTATACCATTTGTACTGGCGTCAAGATGTGGGGCAAAATGCTGTGAAGACAAATGCCTCCTGTGTGTTCTAGTAATTGCCTGCAGTAATACAGGACAAAGCCTAATTGAGGGAGGATGTCATATTTTTTCCTCAAGCAAAGCATCTGATCTTACTCTTGGTAGTCTCCTACTGTTGACTTTAGGACTTTCTCTGAGGGTTTTTTTGGTTTTGTTGTTTTGGTGGAGCATTTTGTTTTTTAGTAATAATAATAATTTTGGATATGCTTCAGGAGTTCTCCAGTTGAGACAAGTCCTCATGTATTTGCTGATCCTAGCTAGTATAGCCAAAAAACAGACAGGAGAGACCAGATTCAGTTTGAAAGCACAGGTTGTCACTTACTCTTTTCCATCATGCCTCCTTTCAGCTGTTGCCAGTAGATTGTATTTAGAATATATTCCTCTGCAACAGTATAAAACAGCAGATTTGGCAAGGTAATACTACTCTGAATTACTTTTTCAGTTCAGAGCATCTGACTACCCATAACTTGTTGCATGGGATGCCCAAAGATGCTTTTAATCATTGTGCTTTTAATGTGGGCTTATTTTTCCAAAATATGGGAACACAGTTGTAGAGGTTGCTCTAGAAGCAATTTGTGAATACCTCTTCAGATGCGGTGTAAGTATCAGTTGTATGTTCTGCCCAAAAGCAGGGTCTTTTGGAAATCTGTTTAGCTCCAGTCCTTAATTTTTTAGTACAGACTACTTTCCATTGAGTACCTCTGAATTAAAAGTAAGAACCTATTTGGCATGTGCATTTCTGAATGTTCCATTCCTCAGAGGACCCTAAAGCTGTGTTTATACTTCCCCAAGACCTCTCATCTTCTTTTCACCCTATATTCTCCCACTGGTGCGAATGCCCAGCTCTTGATTTTTGTTCCATGCTCCTTCAGGCATCAGAAGTGATCAAGGAGTTGGCAATTCTCTTGCTTAAGTACAAGGCTCAGGACTAAATACCCAGCAATGCAATGTTTAGTTTTTCACTTGATGTTTTTGGGAACCTCTTAGGAAAGTCAGACTCCTCTTTTGCTCTTCCCCTTCCCACCCCAGCCCAGTTATTTCTTCCAAGGTCAGTAATTTCTGCTAAGGGGCAGCTGCTGCTGCAGAACAGTTTGCCCATGTCAGTAGCAGCCAGCAACATTATGTATTGCAGGTTTCTCAAGTATAAAGTATAGCTGGTGGCGTTAGGGCACACAGCCCTGTGCCCTCGTGTAGTGGAAGATGGCTTCAGGTTCATTTGCCACCTCTTAATGAACCTCTTGTTTGTTGAATACCCCACAGAGGTGAGACAGCTTCTATGAAGAGCAGCCGTCAGATAGTGGCTGGAAAGACACCTGTACCTTCTTGAGGTAGATACATAAAAACAGAGGTGCTTTTTTTCCAGCAGGGATACTCATCCCAGCACTCTGATCTCAGGGTTCCCTGAAAAGTTTAACACATGCACATCAGTGTCTTGAACCTCTGAAAGTCCTGAGCCTTCTCTGACTACTACTTTTCTGCGTTGAAATGCCAAGTGTTTTGGAGGGCAGTTGTGAATGGAGCTCTTTCAAACTCTGGTATTGAAAGCCTTGTCTATGTGATGAGAATGAACCTGCCAATTAGTATTCACATTTGTTTTCAAAAAGAAGGTAAATGAAAGTGTTCTGCCAATATAGTAGTGTAGTGTTTTACCCATCTGTTTAAATTTCATTCATAATCTAACTAAGGTATTTTAGAATGTTTTAATGTCCTTACAAGCATTATATAATGTGTACCATGGCACGTATATGTTTGTGAAACTACTGGGATGTCTTTTGGCAGTATCTGTTCTAGACGAGCCTTACATTAGGACACTGATATCCCACAAAAAAGAGAGCCATTTTTCACATCACTCTGGGGATTGGATTAAATTGCAGTGAAGTGCTCTTAATATAGAATGTGTTCACTTCAGAAGTTAGTGTGAAATGGCTGGGTATACTTCAAGTTTAAACCTTAGCCTATTTTGCACTAGCTTTCCTCTGTAGATGAGCCCCGAGAGATGTCCTTGCTTAACTCTCAAATTTTCGAGCATTTTGAATGAATGCTGGGGTATCATAACCTGCAGCTCCAAAAACATCAAGATAGAAGAGTTTTCCCTTATGAAATGTTCCCAGTATTAAAGGACCTCAAAAAGAAGTCTGGAACCTGGGAAGGGCTTTTCTTATTTGTACTTATTAGTGAAAAAAAGAAATGAAACTAACTCCTTGCTTCCCACATCAAATACTTTGGTGCATGGTACCCTGAAATCTGGCTGGGATTTCTTGACTGGAATAATACAGGAGGCTTTAAATTTTAAAATTAATTCCTAAATTTTTAATTTAGTTTTTTTTTTTTTTTACAGCCATCTAAAATGGTGAGAACAGTCATGTGCACTGTTTTCAATTTATTAGTAGCATCTTAACTATAGATTCAGTGGAAGACAAGTCACTCCAAAATGAGGCTAAAGCTGCAGTGGAAGGGGAAAGGAGAACAGTTCTAATTTATCTTGATGCATCATATAGGAGAAAGAGAGTTTGCTTACCTGAGGAGTGTTTGTTTCTCTATTTTTGATGAAATAATAAGAAAAGGAGATGTATTTGGAAAACCTTTTGGATTTGTTAGGAGGAGGACATTTTCTTTCCACTGTGAGACTGTGGAAAGTTTACTTAATACATTAGTTCCTCTTCAGAGACAATAAAACTTAATCATACTCCTTAAAAGATATGTTGACAATTTATGTATTATTAATGTTATCCTTGTTGGTTTTATGAGCATGGTCTTAAGAAATCTTAGGTCTAGTGTTTTGTTATTTCCATTTTTTAACATATGTAATTTTTTTTTTAATTCCACTTACATGATATAAAACCATCAGGAGAAGGTAGACCTGTTTAACTCAAGGGTGAAGAAATACCATTTTCTCTTGTATTGTTGCCCACTTCCATTTATAGAATATAATGTTCTGATTAGTTGCATTTTTGGTTGGCATTATGAGTTTATCTTCACATGGATGCTTATGCTCTGAGAAGGAAAGACATTCAAAAGCAAAAATAATTAAATAGCCTATAACCTACTAAAGTCCAATATGACCAGTAATGCTGCCCTACTCATATATTAAAATAACATAGATATATATTTGATGCTCTAAGTAATCAAAGAAACAGAGAAAACTATCTACACAAGGGGAAGAAAAGGCTGCTGTAGACCATATAACTCTAAATGTGACATGGCAGTCAAGATTAAAAGCTAGTTTAAGGTGGAAAAACTTGAAAAATCGAGTAGAGAAATATTACTGGGGTACATGTGTGTGTTTCTCTTCTCATGTTGATTTCGTCCCCAACAGCAGTGTCCTGTAAGAAATGTAGGTTTAATAGGAGCAATGTTTCCAAGTGACATTTACAATTAACACCTATACAAAATACATGGAAAAGAGTAGGAATTAAACAGCATGAGAAAAGGACTTTTTAGGAGTTGAAGGTAGACGTTGACAATCAAACCTGCCAGCCACTGCACAACTGTTTGCTGCTGAGATGTAGTTTTCTATTGCTGATGTTCCACCAAGTTCTAACATCATAATTTCCCAGTTAATCTGTTCTTAAAACCTACAGTCCTTGTTGTATTGAAATGTGACATATTTGCAAAAACAGAACGTGGCTGAAGAACATCTAATGGTTCCCTGCATAACTATTTCATTGAAACAGAATCAAAGGTGGTTAACTTTATTTAGAAAGGATGATGTTACAGCACTCAAACACTCCCTCCCTCCCCACAGTAAGAGTTTTGAGGAGGGTATCTGCAGCAGGGCATAGCAGTGATCATCAGCCTATAATCTGAAGAAATATTGTCCTTTGCTCCCCCCATCTCCTTCAAGGCATCTTTGGGGATGCCCATTCTAATGCTGGGATATGCACAACTTATTGCTGGTTGCACTGTTGGTTTGTGCTCTGTATTAATGTAACACCATATTCTGGAAGGAATTAACTGAAGTTACATGTTTCTTATGTAAGTGACCAGCACAGTCTGAACCCTCTTTCAGAAACACAGAGCAAATCAGCATTTTAGGTGAAATGTACAATAAATTGAGACTTCTTTTTCTTGCAAATATTTATAGTGACGTTTCAAACTAAGTGGAACTTTTGTTTGATTTGAAAATATGCTATTAATATGCATACTCAGACAAAAACACAGGCGCATACATAGGAGGTTTAGAACCCTCAGTTTTAGTTTCTCTAGTCTGTGCCAATACACTACAATTCCAAGATATTTTTTGTGTAATTGCTGAAGAAGAAGTGGAAAAAATACTGGAAACTCTTCTGTATTATGTTTGCATTGTGGTATCGCTGTCTGGAATTCCTGTCTCATGTGAAATGTTTGATGTAGTGCAGAGTTAAGACTGGAAAAGCTTAACAGTGTTTACAGTTAGAGATTGCTAATACATATGAACGTGTAACAAAACACCTCTGTTTGTAGGCAAAAATTAAATGTGAGGCAACCTGCACTGGACAACTGATGTTGAATTCTTGTGGATTATATATACAGGATGCAATGAAAAAGTGAAAGTGTAGAAAGGACTTAGGGAAAAAATGTAACTTACTTCTAGCACCAGTTTTAAATAATTTTTTTTTTTTCATTGAAAATTCAAGTTGTTTTTTCAATCAGTTTTCCAGATCATATTGTTCCCTGTCTGGTACTTGAGTTGTAGTCAGTTACAGTTGCAGTTTTATTTTCGCAGTTAACACTTTAAGACATTGCTGCTGCTGGTGTTTGTTCATTTGCTTATTTAAGTGGGATGCTTCTCATTAACCCCTTCATCACTCAGTGTAGGAAAGGACATAAGTGGTGCAGGATGGTACAGGAAAGACATGAGAGTTCCTGAAGCTCCTTGTGAACTCTGCAGGCTTCTTTGAAAATACTAAGTGATTTCATGATTAAAATGAGAGCTGACTTTGAGTGCAGATGGATGCCAGGCATTGAGGATGGGGACGAAACAGGCTTACATACCAAACTGTGCCTATAGAAAAACATAAAACAGTAACTGATTCCTGGCTATATGTTGCTGCTCAGGAAAAGGGCATTGGGTTTGTTTTGGGTGGTTTTCTGCAAGCATCTGTTCAGTGGTAGTTTAAAAAAAAAAAACAAACCCCATATTGAATATTGTGTCCCATTTTGGGCCCTGTTCCAAGAGTTAGTAGAAGAGGAAGAAGCATGGAGAAGAATGGCAGCCTTGGACTGGCTTCTGGAAGAAGGAAAGGGAAATAAGGTTGGTGCTAGTCAATCTGGAGAAAGGGCTGTGATGAAAGGGATGAAGAAAGCCAACATGTATGTTCCAGAACTTGCCGCCAAGAGATACTTTGGAAGACAAACCCATAGTGGTTTCAAAAGTAAATTGGACAATCCCATGGGGAAGAAGAATTTAATTACATGGGGTTTGGAGCAGCCTATGATTCTGGGCATGCAAATTTTTGTAATTGCTAAGTATCTAGTGGCTGCAGTTAAAGAAAATACTCAGACAGTATTGTTCACACCTCCCATGTTCTTGTGCTTGTTCCTTAGGCATCTATGCTAAGCCTTTCAGAAACAGCATACTCTCTCAGTCAAACCTTTGAATTAAGAGCACCAACACGTGTACCCAAAGAAGCATGCAAAAAAAGCTTGGCTGGTTTTAGAACATCTCTTTGGATGTGTCCCAGTATTGTTGCAGGGAGGGGAGTATTTGTATTCAAGGTTTGCTATGTAAGCTAAACTGAACTTCTCAGTAATAGTGAGGCATGAGTATCTTTGAGAGGTGCTCAGGATTTTAATTTTGGATTGTTGTGAAGTTGAGTGTAACTTGTTTTGTTTTTAACAAAAACATCTTTGTGATGCCCCTTTTCCAAAACCAACCAGTGTTTTGTGTCTGTCTTCCTTTGGATAAGACCAGTTCCTTTCTTATCTGTTGCTCATAGCTTTAGTTTTTTTCCCTCCGAGGGCAGTTGCATGAAATTGCTGACTGTTACCAGGTTTTGGTCAGCAGCTGCAAGACAAAGTAGTCCTCTTAACTTCCTTTTGCATCTGTATAGTGAAGCTTTGGCTTTGTCCAGTAGTAGTACTGTCTTCAGCTCTGAGATCACATTGTTAACAGTTTGCAGGTGGAAAGGTTTTTATATAACTATAAGCTGGTTTTTTATGCCTTAAACAAACAGTTCTTCATTAGTTGACAATATTCAGGGTAAACTGCCTTTCTTCCAAGTCCTTACTTATTTTTGGAAGCTCAGTTTGAAAGGAGAGAGCTGTGATGTTTTATCTGTGATATACCATCTCCATTAATGTCTCAAAATGCAGAACTGCTTCTGGTTTGTTACAAAACGCTATTTTAAAATATTAAAATATAGTTGTAATTATCCTGAAGATAAATAACCTTAATGCAAAGTTTTCATGTGAGGAAATCTATGCCAATACAGTTAACTCTCAATTGCACTTTTTTATTTTTGTCCCTATTTGCTGCGACGCGTGTTCAAGACTGAGCAGCAAAACCACCTTTGCCTGTGTACTTACAAATGAAGTATTGCTTTATGTCTCTGAGTTGTCTCTTCGCTTCCAAGGACCAAATGCCAAGAGAAATAGGCCCTGTGCTGTCAGGTATACAGGGTCCCAAACTTCCACTGGTAATGACAAACATTAACAAACATGTTTTAACTCTTTCAGTGCCGTTTTCTGATCTGTGCTGGCTGGCTGAGTCTCCCTGTGCAGAGTTACGGTTTCTAAAGCTGACAGATTTTTTATTCCAGTCTAAGTATCCTAGAAGTGTGTTTACATGATTGGAAAGAGGAGACTTCTTCCTCTGAATTGCAGCTGTCCCTTGCTTGTGGTTTGAAACTCCCAACTATTGATAAGTGTAGACAGGGTTTATATAATAAATCAGAAGGTCTCTTGCTAGTTCAGTAAGCACAAAAATTGGCCTGTGGTGTTTACATCTTGATCTCTGTTGCCAGAAGTTTTGTCTCTCAAAGTATATAATCATTGCCTCTTGCATCTCAAAAGTAATTTTCTGGTATTTGCGTATGTCTTTGGAAGTATGAGTCGTGGGAAAATACAGGCTCAAAGGTCTTGCACAAGTTTACTGACTCCTTTTTTTGGCTTAGTCTGGTCTGTGCTTCTCTCCCAGTTCTCCACATTTTTTACTATGGCTAGGACAAAAGACGTAAAAAACTTTGATCAGGGCTTAAAAATCAGAGGCGATTTCAGTTGTTTAAATTTACATTTCCTATGGAAAACCAAGCCAGTGATACCTTTTCATCTTGTGTTCCTAATGAAATATGGGGCAACATTGGTGTTCCTGCAAATTCCCTTTGAAGAGAATTCTTTTAAAGGAATGTAATTGCCATAATATGGTTTACAGGGGGAAAAAATTGAAAGCATTCCTCATCAAATTAATATTTAGTATACACCGATTTTTTATTTATTCTACTGAAATGAAAAAAGAATTCTATAAGCCATAGAAAATTTGGGAATAAATGTGACATTTTTGTGACAATATAGTCATTTTCCGTTTCATTTTGTTCATCTTTGTCTCTAAAACTGATCACAAACTGAATACAGTTTCTTACTCTTCACTTTAAACAACTAAAAAATTCTGAGTTGTCTTTAATTTCTTCACAAAAAGTGAGATGGTGAGAGGATTAAATCACTAATACAACAAGGAAGACCTTAAAAAGTAGAATAAAATCTTTTTATTGTATAGATCCTTAAATAGACAACTTGCCTCATTAATCATAAAGTATTAATAATAAAATATTTATTTTAAAATATTTGATATAAAAACTTCATTTATATCCAGAGACAGTCTCTGCAATATAAGTAGGAAAATGTATAATGTTCTAAATTTTAATTAAATTTAGTATCTTTTCTTATTGTGTCTCTCATACTTCATATGTGTCAAAGTAAGCAGCACTTGAATACAGTGGAAATATCGAGATACTGGATATTCGTGTTACTTAAGTGAGCCTCTTTAAAGTCTTCATTGGGCCCACAAGTATTTGAAATATGTTGTAGTTAAAATTTGAAATAATTTAATTTTAAAATATAACTTTTTCAGAAAGGTATGACAAATTACAATAATATTTAATTAATAGCTTACTTATACATGGTATAACTCTACTTCTTAAGACATCGTATGCATGATGTTCTGAAGTACCCATTCGTGAGATATGGGCAGTGGCTTTCCCAGAAGATTTTAGTCTCAGAGCTCAATTTTCAAGAAAAGTCTTTCAAAACTTTACTGTCTTGGACTCTAACACACCTTCCCAATATTTTTAACCCTCCTGTCCTATGCACACTCCATTACTTTAGTATGACAAATTCTGTGAAGATTTCGCATGGAGGCCTAAACATGCATTATAGATCCAGTATGTTCTCCTGTTTTCTCTAATGAATGGTAATTATTTGGTATTATGTTTCTAATGAGGACTACAGAAAAACCTGTCCCTTCTGTGACATTAGGAATGGCCTGTTTACTTGTATGCCTTCAAACTCTCTCTGTGTAAGGGACTGGGAACAAGACCAGCAAAACTTAATTGTCTATTTGCCAATTCCAATAGCAAAAAATGTTTAACATGAGAAGATCTCATTGTCTATGAATCCATTAAAATATCCCCCACTGCATGGGTCTTGTGATCCTCTCAAAGAAGGATAGTCTGTATTTCTTCATTTCCATTTTTCTTTAAAGACTATTATACTTTTTATGGTCTTGTCAATCAAGTTCTTTATTTGGTTTCTTCTAAGTGTCTTTTTCTTCTTTACAATAACTTCTGATGTTTGAAACAAAAGGCTTTTGCTTTGTCTTAGCAATGTTGATGCTGTTAAATGACTTTAAAATGTTGGAAAGGGAGAAAGCAGACTGTTAACCTACTGAAGTGTGTTGGTATTAGGAACCTTAAATATACTTTTCTCCCCCTGTTGTATATGACAGTTGGTCTGTTTGGCTTGTTCTAAATGTATATTCTCAAAATCATAAAATTAATTTCTCAAATCCCTTTGTCACTTCAATTCTGCACTGTGCACAGTGTCTATTTCAGTAACTTCCAGGGGACTGAGTTTCATGTTTACTGTGTGTTCTATATGAGTTGCATGTTTTCATGTGTTTAGTAGGGATTTTGAGATGCTAATCAAACGTAATTATTCTTGTTTAAACTATTTCCAGGTACACCCACCTTTATGGAAGCATTAGCAGCCAATGGTACAACCAATATCCAGACATCTGTAGCAGGAGTGACAGCCAGCAAACGAAGGTTCATTGATGACAGGAGGGATCAACCATTTGATAAAAGGCTACGTTTCAGCGTGAGACAAACGGAGAGTGCGTACCGGTACAGAGACATTGTTGTCAGGAAACAAGATGGATTCACACACATTTTGCTATCAACGAAATCATCTGAAAATAATTCATTAAATCCAGAGGTCAGAACAATTCTGATTTTGGGAGGGGAAGGGGATTTGAAGTACTTGCCTCATTTCTGCCTGTTATTCAGGCACAAATGTACATAAAACATGATACAGGTTCTTACTTGCGAGATGTTACATGTACAGTTGACTTTGTGTGTAATTCATTTGCATTTAAGAACTCTTATCTGACCATGTTGATGTGTATTGGCTTTTTTAAGATGTGCAGTGATTTACAAAGTGCAACTTGAAAAAAGATTTAGCCTCAATTAAGGTTCTTTTTTTTTCTGTACTGGTTGCATATGCCATCTGCTGTCCAAATTACAGAAATGCTGAATGAATGCTTTAGTTACAGATTACATCTAATAGATCTTTCCTTAATGATTTAATTATCTTTGTCTAATTACATTTTTGAAATGCAAAGCTTCTAATACGTTAACTTCCTTTTTTTTGGATAATGAAGAAAGTTAACTTTTCTAATATGATGGTTGAGTGGATCCTAAGGAAAAATTAAAGATGTTGAAGGGTCTCATGGGGGGAGGAAGGGAAAAGAACAACATGCTACTTTGTAATGATGGATTAAAATTATTCTTATGAAATTTTTATTTTTCAGGTAATGAAGGAAGTCCAAAGTGCACTGAACACAGCAGCTGCAGATGACAGTAAACTTGTGCTGTTCAGTGCAGTTGGTAGCATTTTCTGCTGTGGTCTTGATTTTATTTATTTCATACGACGTTTAACAGATGATAGAAAAAAGGAAAGCACTAAGATGGCAGAAGCTATTAGGTATGTATGATTATCTTCAGTCATCTGGTGGGTGTTCTTCATCGTGTGGCCTGGCTTGTTCTATCTTTATTTCAAAAACCTCTTATTCAAAAAGATCTCAGACATTTACCTGTTACATTATAGCGTGCAGCACTTCTTTATGCTCCCTGTGCCTTTCTATTTGGGTTGTCATTTCATGCATTTTTAATTTTAAAATCTAACTGTGAATACTGGGAGTATTGTAATACTCCTCCAGTTAAAACCAATATTAAAATACTCCAATAGCCATAGGGTTTCAGGAAAACAAATTCAATACACCAAAATTCAAGATGTGTATTGAATGAGTAAATTGATGTAGTACGTTCAGAGCAGTGGAATGATGGATATTTTAGAGGAGTAGACTAATACTGGTGATCATCATCCCAACACTACGTACCAAACCTAACATTTGAACAAAATAAGCTGAACTACTACTAAGTAGAAGGAAATGTACGGGAAAAAAGTATCGATCTTGGAGACATGTTTTAACAGTACAAAAAGTACCTACCATTTGAGCACTGGTTTTGAGGTCCTTGTCTCTTGCATGCTTCCACAGTATCTATATTCTTTCGAGCCCTGTCTTCTGTTGTTGTTATCAATGGTCATGTTTCTAAAAAAAGGCCGTGGACATGTAAATCCTGTTTCATTGGAGGAACAGTTGATTCATAAATATGATCATAGTTGTTTTGATCAAAGGAAATTCTTCAGTCATTTCATGTAAAAGTTGCTCATGCAGTGACTTCAGATGTGGCCAGAAGCTCCTAGCACTGAGCTTCTAGCACTATTTTAATTTGGGCCCTTCCAGAAACTTGATTTTTCACCTAATATTCATTGTTAATAAAATGGGCAAAGGTAACTTAAAAGACCTATGAACACACCCCCTGCCTTTCAAATAAGGTATTTTTCATGTGGTAGATGGTTGTCTCTGGGATATTCAGACATGATTAAAATTAACTTAAGTCTCTGGATGGGATGTTTGTATGATGACTTGCATGAGATGGTTCCAGGTTTGGGTTTTGTTTTTTTGGGTTTTTTTTGCATTTAGCTATTTCGGTTCATTAGAATGAGGTAAGAAGCAGTGTGATAACCTTTAGTGCTGAATGCAATATAGTAAAATTGTCCTGTTTTGCAGAAATATGAAAATATGTAACACAGGGAGCAAACTTTTAAAATCACCTGTGTATGTATTCATACACACATGACTGTTTTTTCCTAAGAAGCTCTTGGAGGCATTACTGTTTGAGAACAGAGAAGCATCCATTTTTTGTGGGTACTGGAATGAATTGTCAATTTTGTTGACAATGAGGATGAGAATATGCATATGTCACTTAATAGCGTAGGACCCAGAGTATTATTACCAACCAAAAGAAGGGAGATGAGGAGGAGAAGTTTACAGGTGTGTGATATGTGGTAACAGATCTCTACTATATATGTTTGTACATCATTTTAAAAAGCAGATTTATTTGTTAAGAAAAGCTCCTCATGGAAAATCATTAATGCTTTGCCTGTCTTCATTTATACCTTATTGCTGTCACTTAAAAACACAGGTAAATACCTTACACCAATGCTATATGTGAGGACCAGGCAGGGCTGTGCCACAGTTGTGGTGCCCAGAGGCGAAGAAAGGCTGCAGACATATCTGGGAGAGCTGTGAGGCACATGAATGTACCAAAAGTGCCTTATCAGCTGATGCTTGTAGGGGGGTGTTAAATCTGCACCTGCTCAACTATGGTGATGTGTTGAGCTGGGAGCAATGCTAGGCTTTTACAGAATCAGAAGATGGCTGAGGTTGGAAGGGACGTTTGCAGGTCATCTTGTTCATCCTGCTCAAGCAAGGGCTCCTAGAGCAGGTTGGCCAGGACCATTTCCTGTTTTTTTTTAATATCTCCCAAGACTCAGAGTCCATGACCTTGCTGGCTGCTTGTTTGGTCACCCTCACAGTAAGAAAGGGTTTCCTAGTGTTCAGAGGGAACCTCCCATGTTTCAGTTTGTGCCCACTGCTTCAATAGCCACCACTGAAAAGAGCCTGGCTCTGTTCTCTTTGCATCGCCTTTCAGGTACTTACACACATTGATGACATCTCCCTGAGGAGAGCTGGGCTGAACAGGCCCAGCTCACTCAGTCCCTGGGTCACCTTGATGGCCCTTTGCTAGACCATCTGGAGTGTCTCCTTCACTGAGGAGCCCATAAGGACACTAGGGGTGAGCAGAGGGGCAGGATTGACTCCTACAACCTCCAGACAACATTCCTCCTAGAGCAGCACAGGATACCACTGGCCTGCTTTGCCACAAAGGCACACTGCTGCCTCAAGTTCAGCTTGGTGTCCACTGGGAACCCCAGCTCAATTTCTGCCAAGCTGCTTTCTGGCTTGGCTTCCAGCATACATTGGTGCCTGGGGTTGTTCCTCCCCAGGCACAGTGCTTTGCACTTCCCTTTATTGAGCTTTGGGAGGTTCCTGTCAGCTCATTTCTCCAGCCTGCCAAGGTCCCTCTGGATGGCAGCACAATCCTCTGGTGTATCAGCCTGGTTTTGTATCCTGACCAGACTTGCTGAGGATACGCTCTGTGCCATCAATCAAATCATCAGGGAAGCTGTTGAACAGTGCTGGAGCCATCACTGACCCTGAGGGGTGCAACACTTAAATTACTGGCCTGTGCTGTGAGTCACCACCCTCCGGGCCAGCCATTCAGACATTTTTCAGCCCACCTCACTGTCTGCTCATCCAGCTCATACCTCAACAGCTTGACTAGGAAACTCTTATGAGAGACAGTGCTGAAAGCCTCACTCTGAACTGTGTAGATGATATCCACCCCTCTCCCCTCATCCGCCAAATGACCACCTCATTGTGGAAGGTTATCAGGTTGGGTTTGAAAGTGATGTTATTGTGGAGATGAATTATTATGGAGTTTTCAAGGGCTGGTGTATTTTACACTCTCGATATATGTAGTGAGCACATGTTTCTGTTTCTCTTCAGGAATTTTGTGAATACTTTTATTCAGTTTAAGAAGCCTATCATTGTAGCAGTAAATGGCCCAGCCATTGGACTTGGAGCATCTATATTGCCTCTGTGTGACGTGGTTTGGGCCAACGAGAAGGCTTGGTTTCAGACACCATACACTACTTTTGGACAAAGTCCAGATGGATGTTCATCCCTTACATTCCCACGGATAATGGGCCTGGCTTCTGTAAGTAGCTTGCAGGGTAGGGGCTGGCAGCTTCACAATTCAGTTGTGATAATTTATCCAGTGTGATTTCAAGACTTTTTGCCTTGCTATGTTGTCTTTTTCTTAATTTTTTTCTTTCTCTCATGAAAACCTTTCATGAGAGGCCACCCTTTATAGCTTTTCTGCTCCATGCTCTTGCAACTTAGTCTGCACCTGCATGCACGGAACAGAAAGCAGGCACGGGGCTTAATCCCACCTTTGGCCCTAATGGTGTCAGAAGGGTGATGTCCTGTGTACCAAGACACACCTCCCCTGCTGTGCCTCGTGAGGAGCAGCCGTGGGTGTCTTGCATTCAGCACAGCACCAGTGTGACACTCGGTGTCACTGCACTGCACAGCGCTGTGGCACCAGCCAGAAGCAGTCTTTTGCCAGTATGCAAATCAGTATTTTGGCTTCCATGCACTCCTAATAAAAAACTATTTAAGAATCTCTTACTTACGTTGTTTTCAGTTGCTTAGTGGTTTTTCAAGCTGTGTTCTTTGAAAATTTAGACCTACATCCCATTCCAGTTTGGACAGTGTGAAACAAGTGCTTGTGGTCACACACCTTTTTTCCAAAATTGCTGTTTATTATAAAAGCCATTTTTTTCACTGTAGGTATTTATTAATTTAAAAATATGCATTTCAATATATTAAAACACCAGTTTTAGAAGATCTAATAGCTAATTGTGTCATGTCTGGATTTAGTTATTAGAAGAGAACAGAAAAGGTAACTAAAATAGATTAACAGTTATAAGAGTATCTTTAATATCTTAGCATGTTTCAAACTACTGATTGTTCCTTTCCCTTTTTATTTGGCCATCCATCTATTCATCCATCCATTCCATCCATCCTTGTCCTTTAAAGACTTGTGGTTGTTACTTTTCATTTCTTTAGAAGTTGTACAAAAAACATGAGCTCTTCCCTAGTGTACTCTTTCATGTGTGTTTGTGAATGCTCTCATTCTTAAATATAAAGATTTAAATTGAAAGCTTCCAGTGGTAACAATTCCATAATGATCAGTGAAAAAAGGGAAAGAAATCCACTGTTTTTTTACTATCCTTGGCTCTCTGCAGCATAGCAGTGTGTCAGTGGGACAAAGCTGAACTTTACTCAGCACATTTCATGAAATATGTCCAGAATCCATACTGAAGACTTTGATAAAGAGGCATGCTTTTTGTCTGTAAAAGAGAGAGAGAGCGAAGTCAGCAGTTTTTTTGAAATGCAAAACATTCAGGGGAAAAAAATATACAAAACAAAGAATTAAGGCCTCTGTATGCATCATAACATTTCCTACAAATGTATCAATTCAGCAGCAGTAGTGCCACCCCTAACTGTAGTTAAGCCAGACTTACAACGCAATGTTGTTAGCTGCAGCTATGTAAAAATCTTCCCTTGCAAGATTGCTGGAAATATCTTCCCTGTGGGGTCACTCACCTTCTGTGGGTGAGCAGGTGTGTATGTCATGGATGAGTTTCTTTTTTCACAAACATTTTCAGCTGTGGGCTCATTACAAGAAATTTGAAGCCCAAACTTTAGGATTCAAAACTGATACCATCTTAGAAACACCAAGAATTTTAGAAGTGTTCTTAAACTTGACTTCTGAGTTTTGTAAATAATCTGTAATAGACATTAAGGTGATGTCTGTATGGGGAGATGTTACTGTGTATTTGCCATGGAGTTCTTTCTCTGGTTGTCTGGTCTGAGATAGAAAGCACAGGAGCTGTGTGATCACACATCACACACTGGGTTTCCCTGCCTATCCCCAGCACACATGGCAGTATTTCTTATGCTTTTCTGTCAGTCACGAGGGATACACGTTTCCATAGTGCCTGTAGTCCACATCACAGCCAGGATCTAGGGTGGTTCAGAGGCCAGCTGCCTCCTGATCATAGTGCAAGAGAGCTGAAATGCTCCATGGCCCCTGGTGCCTGTGGGCTTGCACAGCAGGACCCTGGTGAGCCTCAAAGCCCTCACTGGAAGAGAGTCCCAGTGAAGTTCCTCTATGGAAGGAGACATTTTCTACTCCAAGTAGAAAATGAAGGTTGCTAATGAGAATCCTATATTAGTGAAGTATTTTTATCATCCTCATTTCTATTGCTGTAGTGTATTTCTTGGAAAGTCACCACGGAGTGTGTTAATTTTTACGGCAGGTACAAAGCATGATTACGATTAAAGCTTGTTCAGCAGTGGGTCTCCAGCATATGTTGTGTATAGATCAAAAGTGGAGATGCCAGAGCAAGACATTTCCCTTCAAAACCTGTCAAGTGAGAACATTAATGGGAATGCTCATTTCTTGTGAGACTTTATGCTAATGCTGTGTTACAGCTGGCATAAATAAGATAACTGCATCCTTCTTGCTTATGGTGTTTCATGTACAGGAGAACTCAGTGGTTGCAACTAAGTTGTAGGGGAAGAATGGTTTTCTAGCATTCATTTTTATCCTTGCAAAAATACATGTGAAGATAAATGTAGACCTGACCACCTGGCTCAAATGTTTGCCTTTCGTAGCTACTAGTTAGATTGACTTCACATTTTGATCTTTCATAGAAATGTTGTGGTTTTTTGAATTATTTTGGAAGAATGCTTTTTCCCCAACTGCATAGGAAAAAGGATTCCTTTTTTAGACAACCATGTGTACATCTCTGATTTTTAGCTAGTATTTCAGGTTATTACTATTCACACACATTCTGGAAAATGAGAAAGAATGGTTAATGAACCTTGTGTTTTTGATTTTGTGTTCACAGAAGGTAGAACTATAAGGTATAGAATTTGATCATAGTGCAAGAGATTCAGGTTTTCATAAACTAATATATGTGAATCACAGCTTTCCATAGTAACTGTGAAAGATGTGCTGATGGTAAAATCAAAGTAAAATGTGCTAGGAAACTGGTTGGGTTTTTCTTGCATTCCTAATGGACTGGCAGTCAGGAAGCAAACTGCCAGTAGAACCCAGACTTTGTATTTCATTACAAAGGAACTAATAAGAGACTGCAGAGTTTCCAAATTGCTTCATGTGTAAAATGGCAATACCAGGAACGTGGTACTACAGTAAATAATTATTTATTAAGTTAATAATTAATTATTTGACAACCTTAAATCAAAGTTGCTGAAATTAATAATTATTTGAGAGCCTGAAATCAAAGTTGCTGAAATAATTACCAAAATTTCCTGTATTAGAAAACATTTAAAAACTCAGAATTTTTCCCTCAAAAGTGTTATACCTGTCAGGTTTGTGTTTTAGAACAGCCTTATTTCCTATATTTCAAGAGGCAATAATGGGTTTGTTGTATTTTTCAGTGGGAATAAGTCATTAAGAATCAATAATACTGATTTTTTTTTTTTTTGAGGTTGGCTATTACTCTGACTTTTTAATTTCCACTGGCTGTTTTCATGCAAATGTCACTGCAAACAAAATTTAACTGTATAAGAAACTTCACTAATGCTAAAATTAAAGTGGTTGTAGGACAAAGCTTTAATGGGGAAATTGGTAAATAGTGAAGTGCATGATAATTACAAATCAAAAACATTTACAGAACTAGAGAGAGCATCTTGTTGCATAGAATATAGTACATGATTCTGTACCTTTAAACCATGTGCAAGTTCTTTTAAATACTGGGGGTTTTTAATAAGACTACTATATCAGATTCTGAAAGGATTTATGAGTTCAGTATTGGACTCTTGAAGAAAATGTGAATGTTTACTTTCTATGAATTTGGTCAGAAATTGGAATACATCATTATAAAGGGTAAGATGATGTATTCAGTGCTGTTGTACACATTTGCCAGGCATTATAATCTATTCCCACATAAACAGATAACCAAGTCAGCAATACTGCAAGAAAGCCAGAGCTGACAAACATTCACAGCCAGGAAATGACAAAAGACATTTTCACACTTAACCCTTAATCATAGACATCCACATTTCAATAACTACTGCCCTGGTACTGGTCAACAACATGGACCAACCAGCTGTAGGCCAGTATTTTTCTTTGTTTAATTAAAATTTGGAAGAGCTGTAATAAAACTATTTCAAAGAGTGCAGGCATTTTTCTTATTTGTTTTGAACATTTTTCCTTTGATGAGTTTTGTCTCATTACATTTCATACCAGAAGTAACTTTTTATCCCTTCAGGCCAATGAAATGTTGTTCAGTGGAAGGAAGTTGACAGCGCAGGAAGCTTGTGCCAAAGGACTCGTCTCCCAAGTGTTCTGGCCGGGAACATTCACACAGGAAGTAATGGTTCGAATTAAAGAACTTGTCACATGTAATTCAGTTGTAAGTTTCCTTTATCTTCTTGTATTTTTGTGATTAGATGAATAAGAATTAGTCTAAGTAGTATTAGACTGCATCTTTTTGTCCTTAAAAAAAAAAAGAGCCTTTTCATGAAACAAGGACTGCATTATAGTACAGCAGTGGCTTTTGACAAATTTTTGTGTATCTTTCTCGTTTGGGGTTTTTTAGGGTTCTTTTTAAAGTTTCTATCTGACTCTTCTTAACTACAGTGTACTGTGGCATATGATAAGGAACATAAAGCAGCCTTGGATTTTTACAATATAATTTGGTATTAACAGAGTTGCTGAAGTCCACCTTAGTCTAATTGACAATATAAACAGTTGCCCCAACACCTGCAGAGAAACACAGCAATCTTGAGTTAGCTTGAATTGTAATGTAAGTTACCAAGGAAAAATAATACAGTCTTTGACATTATGCTGGACTTAGTTTTATGAGTAAAGCACAGTGGTTGTGTGGCAGTTGCACAAGATAGTATCAAATGGTGGTAATTTTAACTTTCTTACAAGAAAAGGTGCAGCACAAATTAACTGTTCTGTGCATTAGAAAATTTGGATTTTAAAAGCAAATTATTCATTTTCTAAACAGAACAAACAAATGAGATTTTTTTTCCAGTGTATTTTAAGTGCTCGAGAAATCAAGATTGGCCCAGTTATTAGAGCAGTTTGGGATAATAGTATTATGATTAGCCTTCACCAATAAGGTCTTGCATTTTTCTGTAGTTGTAAAACCATGGCTTTTTTTCATAGTTATTTTATGATTTTCATTATTTTCACACTTTCATGCACTTTTAAATTGTACTGGTATAAGGTAAAGGAAATTTTGTGTGATGCTAGAAGAAAGATGACTATGAGAAACATTTCTTACAGTCATAGTATGTCCATGAATTGATAAGCTTAAGTTGATAATCAGCTTCAGGATTCATCCATATAAACCTGTTATCCACCCATAGAAGCACATGTGGTGCTCAGTGCTTAGGCAGTACTAACCCAACTCCCGCTTTTTTAATTCTGGCCTAGGTACTTGAAGAATCCAAAGCTTTAGTACGTAACATCATGAAGGTGGACTTGGAACAAGCAAACGAAAAGGAGTGTGAAGTTTTGAAGAAAATCTGGGGCTCAGCACAAGGGATGGACTCAATGTTAAAATATCTGCAGAACAGAATTGATGAATTCTGATGAGATGCCCATTGACACTGGAATTGTATTTCTTGGACATCAGGGCAAGCAAAATATGCCCATTTAAAAAAACCTTATATAAACTAACCCCTTGCTCAGCTTGGGAACAGGAGTGGACACACACCCCCTCCCCTTTTATTGTCAAGGGGTTTAAAAGTACTGTATCACTTAAATTTGAACAAAACTCCTTTCTCCCTGATTGTTACATGCAGATATATACACACACAAGTGTATGTGTGTGCATGTATCTATATATGTCTTTTATATATATATATAAATGTAATATGTGTGAGAGTGTGTATGTAGACACACACAAGCTAAAAAACAATAGAGTGCACTACCAAACATCTCTTTAAAAGCTCTAGTTTTTGTTATCTTTGGCTAGTACTGTATCAAATAGAGAATGAATTAAAAAGTGAATGGTGTTGCATTATTTTCTGTGTGGCAGGGAAGTCTGGAATAATGCTTTTCTTTTTCATGAGAATACAGAATTGAAACGGGTATTAGCCAGCCCTTGCTTTCTCTGTCCAACGAGTCAGCTTAAAGAAAAGGCACTGTCTCAGAAGAAGGTTGAAATACCTCAAGTCATGGAACATTCTAAAATTTTAGGGCAACTAAACCCTACTATGCTTAAATCACACATACCCCAAAAAGAGAGTGTGCTCAGGATTAATGCTAAGGAAACACTCTGTTATTTTTTGGGGAGGAGGTATAGAGGGCTGGGAGGAAGGGGCAGGAATATGTCTGATTCTTACCCAGAAAGCATGAAGAAACCACTGTCTCTTAGGGAAAGGGAATGAGGGAGAGCTAGAGGGAAATGGAAGGGGGAAGGAAAACAAAACCAACACAAAAGCTTGTTTTGCAGTATTAGTGAATCACTGAATATCTTATGTATGAATATCCTAAGTTATAAGTTAGTTTTAGTGGGTTTTTAAAAATCCTCTCTGGGTTGTTCTTTTTTTGTTTGGTTTTTTTGTTTGTTTATTTTGGTTGGTTTTTTTTTTAAATAACTACGTAAGTGCTTCTGTTGCTGGGTGAAAATACTACTTTATATACAGTTTGGGTTTTGTTTTTGGTTCTTTTTTTCCTATTTGCTGGTTTAATTGATGTATTACACCAAAAATGCATTTTATGTTCATAAATTTTAGGTTCACTTAGAATATATTATTTAATAAGTTAAAACTCTTTTGGCACACTATTAAGTAAAAAAAAAAAAACCTCTTTAAAAAAAAAAAACTACCTTATATTAGATGTTTAATGTTCTTTGTCTATGCTTTTTTATTATTTGAAATATACACTATATGCAGTATGGTGTAAAAGAGTGCCCTGTGTAAATAGATCTATTTTGCATTCCTTTCAGGAGTGGTTATTGATTCCTGACTGCAGATATCTATTATTACTTGGGTATCTGTGCTTGCAATCTTATTGAATGTATTATGAAGAATGAAAAAGAAATCAAACCTTATTTTTGTACAGTTTTGAACTTTTTACTTGGAACTGACCCACCTCCCCTTCCCAGTGGAGAGCTGTACAGTGTGTAAATCTGCCTTTACCTTGGATTGGTACAGTATTTTTGCATCTGTGGGACCTACTTCTTTGTTCTAGTAGTTTGAACTATATATAAACTGTACAATCTGTAAAGTTTTTATAGAATAAATATTCAGCTGTGAAAACTGGTTAAATAAAACTAATATTTCTTAACACATTTTAAATGTGGTTCTCTCAGAGAGTTGTCTTTTTCAAAGACATTTCCATTCTAATTTTAAAGTAAACTTGCTGGAACAGATCTTGTAAATTAGATGCTTTAATACTTATGTTTTATTTTGTTTAAAAATCTCCTAATTTCCTTCAAATTAAAACTTGAATATTAATTTATTGGTGCAAATTTTACAGAAGTTTTCTCTTACAGGAGGTAGATGGGGAAAGAAAAGAGGGAATTATTCTACTTTTAATTATTTTGTTAGAGTTCAAATGAATGTTCAGTAAACGTTTCTTTGCAATCTCTTACAAATAGACTGTTTTCCTTACAATAGTGGGGGTTAAGTTAGAATTCCTTGGGTGAATTTGATTTTAGAAGAAGATACCTTTACCTACAAGTTCTGTAATGTTGTACACTCCAATCCTTGTGGAGTTCAACTCCAATTTATATAAAGATCCCTTTTCTGGCACCTCTAAGGGCATAGTTTTCAAAAATATATCAGCTGGGGGTTTTCTATGCTTTCTTTAAACATGAAAGAGCTGTTACAGTGAAGACATTTAGAATTAAATCAATTGAAGGTACAGGCAATTCAACTGAAAAAATAATTCTACTTCATTCATTTTTTTGTGTTGCTATCAGTTGGGCTGGTACGCTGCCTACAGTTTGCATGATAAATTGTGAATAAGTTGGTGGCTGTAAATTCCTGTCTGACTGGAAAAAGTCCTTCAGTCAGGCCACTTCCTATACACTGTCAGAACTAACTTGGCACTATTAACAAACTGTGTTCTCATGCCATAAATATTGCACACCTTTTGTCCATACACTGGACTACAGGAGTACTGTTTCTTCAGGAAAATACTGTCCCCTTCTTTTCAGTATGGGTCAGTAAACATCTTTTGATGTGTGTGAAGGTTACAGTCAAGTCTAGCTCAGTCTCTGCAAAGCCATAATAGAACAAAGACAGGAACATTATAGACTTCTAATAACAAACAAGAAAACCTGAGAGATCATAAAAACTGACTTAAGACATTTTTAAAATGAGTGTTTTCAAGGCTTTTTTTCACAGAAGAGACAGGTTTTTGCCAAGCCTGACTCATTGCTAATGCTTGTACTGTTCTACATAAATTTGCAGTACTGCCATAGATTATCTAACCTGAAGCATCAGGTTTAGTCTCTGATGACTGCATCCAACCATAGTCACAAAAGTTCTCCCAGGCATGGGCAAACTGTGCAGCCAACGTAACTGCTAAAGCCGCACATTTGAGGTCACAGCTTCCCAGAAGTAGCAGTACTTCGAAAGGGCTCGTGTTAATTCTAGTGTGAATCTGGAGGATTTTGGTGCAGCACAAATAGTTAAACCCAGGTGCAATACAAGAATATAGAAACAGTATCTTTCTAAATGAGGCCTGAGAGAACTTCCATAGGGGTATTGGGTGTTTTTTAAACAAAAAGTTTCCTGGCTTTTCCTTCTTCAGGCAGGAAGGCAAGTCTCTCCTGTT
Source organism: Corvus brachyrhynchos (assembly GCF_000691975.1). Lineage (NCBI taxonomy): Eukaryota > Metazoa > Chordata > Aves > Passeriformes > Corvidae > Corvus > Corvus brachyrhynchos. The sequence continues at coordinate 2,250,921 of NW_008236230.1, read as the reverse complement.
TGCATGTCAGTGTCTAGTCAATAGCTAGTAGAATTAGGAATAAGGGTACTGGAATATAAAATTCAGCCAGTTTTAGTCTTGCTCATTCCTGATCCCTGTGTCTCCTGTCAAGACTATCCATTATCCTGATTGTATCACTACTACACCATTTTCTTAATTCCTTAGGGAGCATAGAGACAACCTGTGAGGCAGCTGGCTGTGTTGGTGCTAAAATTTAAAAGTAGCACAGAAGCCTTGATAATCCAGTGTAGGAGTCCTTCCAGGACATTCAAGTTCTCTTTCTGAAATAGGCAACAGCCCAGGCACTACCCAAACCAGCAAACTGATGAGCGTTGGCCACTGGACTGCACTGAACATTAAGGCTTTCCCACAGAAGTTCTATCACATTCAAGTTTATTTTTAGAGGTAAATAAGAGAGCTTTTCTCCTGATGAGGAAATAGTAGAGACCCATGGGCTGAATGTACTTGGAGCTGTTTGAAAGGCACCTGTGTGCACTTAATCCCATCTTCTGCTGATATGTTACTTTGAGCAAAAATAGAAAGCAGAGCAAGGTCTTAACTCTGGGTAAGCTAACCCACAACAAGAAGATTTTAGGGTAATCTGAAGATCTAAACCTGCCAGTAGATTTTTTTTCCTTGTTCAAACTCCCTAATTTGCATGAGTCTGGGGTTTGAAACAGTTTCTCTGAGCAAGTCCTCTACTGGATTGAGAACATTGCTAAGACACTTCTCTGTACTTCAGAAGCTGCCCCATTATCATTCTGGAAAAAACGGTTCAGGGGAATTAAAGTACATGTTTAGGTGGGATTCATTTCTTAAAGTCAGGGATTCTTGAAAAGAATAGAAAAAACATGTAATACTGAGCTATAAATTGCTTAACTGTACACTGATACAGTTCACACTTTACCCAAACAGTGGATAAAATAGGACTTCAACCAGCTAGGGAATGAAGCAGCAAACAAAACATTTCTGGTCAAATGGACAGGTCAAACTTACTTCAATAAATGGAGCCAATGCTCTGCCTAGGTTTGTTGCTGGAAGCTGAGGCACTTTCACATTCATCTGGGACATGACAAGTATGCTTCTGGGAGTATGAGGAGAGAGTAGGAGGGAGGAAATGCCTCAACTCAATTACAGTTTGCCACATGATTTTCCATCCTAAGGAACTGCCAGTAGCTGTCAACACAGACTGTTACAGAGCTTGTAACAAAATCAGAGTTGGCAACCTTCAGTCACGCAGCATGGAGCTCATTTCTACTGGAGATGGCACACTGGTAAATTTGCCTTTCCAAGGAAAGAAGAATCTAGAAGGAGAGCACCTGTATAGTACAAGATCACCATGGTCCTGCCTTGTACTTCCCCTCGGATTTCTCTAGAAAATACTTCGCTCACAGGTCTCTGCGTTTTCTTGCCCTACCCGGGGGGATATGACTGACAAAGTCACACACCAAGCTTCCTAACAAACAAACCCCAAATATAATTATGTCTTGAGGGACTCACAGGATGGAAAGCGGGTTGATTGGTGAAGATATTGAGGTTTAATGCAAAATAAGAAGATGGTGATGAAATTCTGGTCCTCCTCATCCCTTCTGCACAGGGAAAAACATAACAAACAAGCAGAACTAGAAACCACCAAAAAAACAGTGTGTAGGAAGTAAAAGGAACTATAGGAAGAAGTAAAAGGAACTATAGGAAGAAGTAAAAGGAACTATAGGAAGAAGTAAAAGGAACTATAGGAAGAAGTAAAAGAGTGGCAGCTATTCTCCCTTAAGTCCTTGTTCTTATTGTGCTCAATTCTGGAAGAGCTAGAATCAACAAGAACACCAGGTGGACACATACCTGTTCCACACAGTCTGAAGGACATTATCAGCACCTGTGTCTAAACTCAGATTTTGAATCTCAGGCTCTGGTCCTCATAGGGGACCTCAACCACCCTGATTCCATCTCCTGGAAGGACAACACAGAGAAGGGAAGGCTCAGGCAGGCTCTCATCAATGTAAATAGACACCTGCCAGGCAGTACAAAGAGGATGGAGCCAGGCTGTTTCCAGTGGTGCCCCAGCACAGCACTGGGGCAGTGGGCACACACTGAAACACAGGAGGCTCCCTCTGAACAGCAGGGAACACTTTCCTAATGTCAAGCTGATTGAGCACTGACACAGGTTGCCTAGAGAGGCTGTGGAGTCTCCATCCTAGTACTCGAACTTCTGAACAGGGTCCTGGGTACACAGCTCATGGTGGTCCAGCTTGAGCAGGGATGGGGGGGACCAGGTGATTGCCAGAGGTACCTTCCAACTTCTGTCATGCTGTGAAAAAAACCAAATCCCAACTTGCATTCATTTTCCAACTCTCCAGTCATCACCACAAACTTCCTCTCTGGCTTGGACTGCAGGGTCATCAAGGTCATCAAGCTCTGCAACACTGCAGGCTTTAGTCTTTAAGAATCCAACTTCTGCTGGATGATACCAAATCACCCAGAAGAGGCATAAGTACACATGGGAGTGAGCTCTGCTCATTTCAGGTAAAACAGGGATCATCTTTTACCCTGCCTTGAAAAAGCATAAAGAAAACTTACTAAAGCAAAGAAAAAGAAATTTATTTCTTCTAGGATAAACAGGACTACAATACTTAACCAAAACAAATCCATGCCTTACACCTGAAACATTGCTTTGGCCTCAGCAACTCCTTGAAATTTTGCATTTTCTTCCAAATCCTGCATCAATCAACAAAGCTGAACAGTTACCCAGCCATGGCAGTCATGCTGAAGCAGAACCACGTGGACCACCCAAGCAGAAGCAGGTAGCGTGAGCCTTTAGGGCCACTGTAACACATCTGTGCCATTTCATCTGGGTATAACTTACTAATCGCCCACTGCAGAGCAACTGTGCAACTCTGCAGGGTGAGAAGTCAACTCATAATGCTCTAATAAACCAGTATTTCCTCCATGCTGCTTTCCAAGACTCATAACCCTCTCCAGCAAAATATTCTGACTGCCAGACAAAACTATACCTTTTGTCTCAGTAGGAAAAGGCACTTGCTGAAGCCACCCTCAAAGTCACGTGCTGAGTAAACTGGCTGCTGACAGCAGCAACTTCTGTGAAATAAGATTCTGTTCCTTACAAACACAAAGTTTTTGGAATTCACTGAGCTTGTCAAGTTGGGCTGAGATCTTTAACCAAACAGTATTACTAAAAAAATATCAAAACAAACCTAAAACCATCTGCTATGCCAGCAATAACCAAAACCAATACTTCTAAAGAAATCATGCTTGCACTATGTGAAGTAAAAATGACAAAATAATATAATTTTCTTTCCGTGTTCAAATGTTAAAAGAGGTAATGTCCCCATATTTCTTTCCTTCTCTCCACTGTACACACACCCCCACCTCTCCTGCCTTTATGCTCAGAAAGATTGGTGGGGATTTAAGCTGGAAACTTGATAAACCCAGAACTTACATGCTGGAAGCATTGTTCTGAATGCTAAATAACAGTTAACAAAATTAAAACAGTGCAAAGCTGGCAGTTCTTAAACTGAATGACCCCTTGAATCAAGGGGATCAAAATAAGAAAACCAAGGGAAGTCACCATGGCCACTGGAAGTTTTTCTGCTTGGTTCTTGGTAGGCTTCTCAGGACCAATCATGTCAAAATAAGACTCTGCAATTTTAACTTTGTTATCTCAGAAGCTGGGCTGTAACACCCACAAAATGATTTCTGAAGACAGTATTACGCCATATCTAAGAATAATTGAAGTCACACTTTCATTTGTTAATGTTTCTGAAGGAATTACATGTTGGCAGAAAATTGCATTCTGGATGGAGATGAAACAAGTCCATACATCCAAGGGAAGAGAAAGAAAAAGGTCAGGTCTCAACACCAATTTTCTTGAAGAAAAGTAAGTCACACCAGCCAGTCTGATGGAGGAACCAGGGGCAACAATTCCATAATCTTTTGAACATTTTGGATAATCTCTTTCAGCTCATAAGAACAGGTTTAGTTTGCCCTGGAATCATAAACCTTTGAAGTAATTGATATTTAGTCCATGAGGCAGCAGAATTGGTTCCAATGCCTTCAACAGAAGATCTTTGCAAATTGTTAATCCTAATGAAGCAAAGTAGGAAATTTGGAAATCTCTCACAACTCACTTTCAGAACAAACTCTTAAAAAATAATTCAGATGCCTGATCATTCTGAAAGGTCCTGGCACAAGAAGATAGGCTACTGCATTTAATACAGTTCAGGTTCCCCTACAGTGGATATCCCCATGGTCACACCAACCATTCAGATGAAAGCAAATGCAGTTTTTCACATTCACTCAATTTTACATTCTGCTACAGGTTTAGACTAGCTCAGCAAACAAATTTTTCACAGACATTAAACAGTTTAAACATAATTGGTTGTTGCTGTGACCCATCCCACTGCGGGGCTGGGGCTGCCTGATGCCAATCAATCCCAGCCCATCCCCTGGATCGAGTTTCCCGAAGAGGCAGACTCAGAGGTGGGGGGGCGCCTAAGAAGCCTAAGCTGCCCCCCCCCGGGCGGTGCCCGGGTACAAGCCGCCTCCCCCGGTTCGGGAAAATTCCCGGTTACTCGGTTGTTCACTGGTTCTCTAAGTCCCGCCTCTCGGTTTCCCCCTGTGGCTCTTGTTAAATTGTATCCTTCCCCTGGCTTGTAACTCATTGGTTGTTTTCCCCTTTCACCGCGGTTTTCAAATTCTCTATAAAACTGAGGACAAGCCTAGGATCCCATCGCATTCCATCCCTTCCGAGCTTGTTCTGGTTGCGAAACTTCTAACAATAACCCTGTTAGGAGCCAGACCAGAACAGCCTCTTTCTTCCTCTGTCTCCGAGCTAACGTGAGCCGATACCATCGGCTCCTGCCATGTTCCCTCTGCAAAGAAGCCAGCTAGTCAGCCCAGCCAGCAGCTCTTTTCCTGATGCCAAAGTCGCTTCAGCGACGCACAGAAGAACGCAGCTGGACTGTCTCTGACCTGGGGCTCACCAGAGCTTGTGCCTCGAGCAGAAGAACTGCGTTAATTGGTTGAAAACTTAGTTTTCAATGAGGAAAAGAAAGAGCAGTAAGTGCACAAGAATGATATTAATGAGGTACCTCAAAATCTGAAAATAAGTGAGGAGTTTCTGGAAATCTGTGGTTAGCCTACATTTAAAATGCCATTCAGCTCCCTCACTGCACTTCCTAACATCAGGACAGGTCCACCCAATGCTCACATGGTAAGTTAATGCTTTGGGAGCAAAACTCACTGAACAAGAGATGTGGCACATCTCCTTTTGGATAGTCCTTGACACACAAGCATTAAAACTACAGTTTTGCCACTGAGCTGGACTGGAGAGAATGGCCTGAAGTTGTGTCAGGGGAGGTTTAGGTTGGATATTAGAAAAAGGTCCTTCACCCGGGGGGTGTTTGGGCACTGGAACAGGCTCCCCAGGGCAGCGGTCACAGCACCAAGCCTGACAGAGTTCAAGAAGTGTTTGGACAATGCTCTCAGGCACAGGGGTCACTCTTGGATGGTCCTATGCAGGGCCAGGAGTTGGATTTCGTGATCCTTTAGGTCCCTTCCATCTCAGGATATTCTGTGATTCTATGATTCTAAGCAATACAGCAGTCTGTAGTGCTAATGTATATAAAATAATTAAACAAATAAGTCATATAAAAATTGTCCAGAGGTTCCTGAAAGGGATTTATTGGCTGAAAATAAGAGACTTCAGAAATCCTCAGCAGAGTTTTATATCCCAAGAAGTTGGTTTGAACGTGGGAAGTTCCTTCATGGACAGTATCTGGCCAGAACTACAAAATAACCTGACACACCATCATTATTTCCCCATCTCTGATGTTCCTAGAGCCCCTGTGAGTTCATCCTGATGAAGAAGAGCAGCTGTAACCCGAGAAGAGCTGCAGCCCCAACAGCGAGGGCCCAGAGGCGCGTTATCGCTGAGGCAAAGCCACCCAGCAGCACAAGGCACGACTGAGATAAGCACTGGATTTTCCCTCTCAGGCCCCCGCCTCAAACTGAAACCACTGGCATGGACGAAGGAGAATCAGAGCATCCCACCCCAAAACCACATGTAACGCAGGAAAGAGGCACGGCTCCTCCACAGGGATAACAGCCGTGATTAAGGATTTTCTACATCCCTTGCTCCTATCGTGCACAGCAGGAGCTCTGTTTGAGGAGCTGCGAAGGGCCCGTGCCTGGACTGCTGCCACACTTGACCCTGCAAATCACTGATGATAAAAGAGCAGAGTGCAGCCCTGCTCAGGTTACAGACTTGCCCCATTTCCCCACCAGATCAAGGTACTATCAACACCCCACAGGCTTGATCCCAGCTCACACCAGCAACGAAAAACTGCGCCTTCCAGTGTGCTCTGCCTGATAACTAAAGCCATCCACACCTACATCCTAGACTTGGAAAGGAGTTATCCAGGACCCTGACAGAAAAAGTGGCTTGTTCCTTCTGGGAGACTGTAGGGCCAGAGGCCAGAGTGCAGTAAATGCTGCCCTACCCCAGGCACCCTCAGACCATGGCACTTGCAGCCCAAAGGCTGCTGGGTGGCCAATATCTGCTGCCAACTCTTTCTCTTGTTTTGTGGAGGGGCATCAAAATACCTTGGAAGCATTCACTGACCAACTGCCACAGAAACAGTGTGGTCATAAATGAGGAATGATGCAAATGCCAAAGCCTCTCTGGCTTTGAATTCAAAATATATTTAGAAATTCTGTTTTGAATGATAAAATTTAAAAACCCAGAGCACTGTGGGTCTCCTAGCAGCAAGACCTGGCTTTGTAGGTTGGGGATTTGATCCCATGGAGTGACACTGTGGCTCATTGCTGCCTCTGATAGGATTACATTTATCAGGGAGCTGGAGAGCCTCTGCGACTCTGTGTCTCTGTGGGAACCCCTAAGGGGAAAATCGGGGTCTCCTCAGAACTGACAAGAAAATTTAAGACTTCCTTGAAGAAGAAAAGAAGCAAGGCAGAAGAAATCTGAGGGAAGAAGTGGAACTATTCCTAACAATCATGATAATTGCAGTTTTGTAAGTTAGGCTGGCTGGGTGCCCAGAATGGGTAAAAAAGACCCAAACCAGTGTAACTGACAGGCATATAACCATTTGCACAAAGCAGCAAATTTGCAGCTTTTTTATAACCACTTGCAGCAAAGCAAAATGACCTCCAACTTCACAAAAATCTTAGTTATGGATTTTCCCTCATACCTGCTTTTTTTAATTTGAGCAAATTAATGAACCTAGGCTTTAAGACAGTAGTAAAATTCGATATTTCTGACAGTAACCATGAGATTTAGACACATAACTGTCAGTAAAAACAAACAGGAAATAAATCTTGCTTAAAGTTTTAAAATCCCTTATTTAAAATATGTTTATGATACATAACAAGCCAACTACACACACACAATGCATAACATTCAGTAGTCAAACATATATTCTGCATGGAAAACTTACCTAATAAGTTTACAGGATTTTGCCCATTGTAAGAATTTTAGCCACATTTTTGTCTCTAATCTTTTTTTTAAAGTTTTCACTAAGAAGCCACCCAATTACCTTTGTATCATGACAATTTTACTCTCAGTTTCATCCCTCAGCCACAATGTCCTACAATTGCAGCAGGGCAATTTCTGAATTCAACACTTGTGAAAATAAGAAATGTTCACAAAACTGCAGACCAGGGCCTCCTGGCACAGCTTCAGAAGCTTCACTTTAAAGGTTCTTGGTGCAAGATTATATATGATGGGGAAACTTTCACAAGGGATCCTGGGAACTCTAGAGGCACCCTCCTTGACATCCTCTGTGGTAAACCAAAACCTTAAGTGTTTTTAAACAGAAGGTGGAACAGTGGAATTCTTTTGGACTGTTGTTTGGTCTGCACAGGCTTTTCCTGCCTAGGAAGAGTTAATCCACACAGTAGTTTTCTTTCTGTAGCAGGAACTACACATCCCCTGATTGAATCATACAAAATATAGAATTATAAGAAATGGTGTCCCTGAGGTTTACTGAGGGAAGAGGCAGGAGCCACATGAAACAGGAGCCCCTGTCAGGCTGGGCACTATATTCTTCCTCATCTTTTGGATCAGTACAGTATCTGCCCATGTGTTTAACATTCTTCATTCCTCTCTGCTGTGCTCCCTTTATCCAACTACCCTTGAAGCAGAACTTCACCAACACTCAGAGCAGCTTTTGACAAGGACATGTAAACCCTTTCCCAGCTGAAGAGCCCAGCAATATCTGGAAAAGGAACACAGGTACTGGAGGAAGCCTGGTGCTTTTCCAGTTTGACCTACCCAGAGATGCTACTATACAACATCAGAGAAACTCCGACGCTTAGGCTCTAAATTTCCCATTCACCCTGACACAAAGTAAGCCTTGACCACTGTTGGCTACAATCTGCCCAAAATTATATTTACTACCTAATTTTAATAAGTTTATCTTTCCTAATGATCATTTTGTATCAGGAGAGAATAAGCAGTCCCTCAGAATCCAGTTCCTTTTTCCTTGGGCCTTTGTAATATACTGGTTTCTCAGCCCTTGATGCCAGCTCCCCACATGCTCAGAATGACATAAATCACAATTTTATCTAATCAGCCTCTTTTCTAGTAAAAAGAAAGCCCATTTCTCTCCTAGCATTATGTCAGTATTCATCTTTGAAGTCCCCTGGAGCTGCATCCGATTCACACCAGAATGACTGGAGCACAATCTTTTGGTTGCCTTTATTCAAATCCTTTATTCTGTTTTGCTGTTATCCATCTTTCCCACAAACCCAACTGGACTCCTGCTAGCACAATGCACAGTACCCTGGCTCAAGACTCACTGTTTATGCTGCTCTGGACACGTCTCTTTC
>NW_008236230.1:2238950-2241991 GCF_000691975.1 Corvus brachyrhynchos | reverse complement strand
CCTGCCCCCCCAGCATCACTGTGCTTTATTTATTCTGCTGACTTGTGCCAGATGCTGAAGTCATGGTCTGAGTTTCCAGTTAACTCATATCCCTAGCTCTTTTTCCTATTCTTACTGCCTTCCCTCAGAAACATTATCAGGTTTGAATAGCTCAGTCTTCTTCATACCTGCCATATATTTACGTAATGGACAACTGTGGTTTATTTTCCTTTGCCCCCTTCTCATGAAAACCTGTCAGCTCACAATGCTCCATCCTTGTGCATTTGCATATCACCTGGGGTAATCTGGACCTCACAGTGACATGGGGGTTAAGAAATATGAAGCTTATTTTGGCTCTGTTGTGATTCTAAATCCTAGCAGCCAACTTGCCCCTTTCAAAATGTCATTTTTCAACAAAACCCACAGGCTTTTAGACTCTAATTCATCCCAAAAATACATGCAGATGAACAGGCTCCAGCCAGCTCTCACTTGCCATGAAGCCAACATGCTAATAGAGCTTCTTCTTTGCTTTCAAAAACCTCATGACAGGGTAATTAACTTAATAGTCCAGACTTCTCTTGGGTCAGTTTCAATTCCCTTCCCAAAAAACTTGCCCAGGCTCTTGACAGTATCTTGAAACTGGTTTTCACTGTCTCACACTCTTACTGCTCTTGACAGTCTGTTTCAGGATTTTCCCATGTCCCAGCCTTTTCCTTCACCAAGGCAAGCCAGACACTATTGGGAGAGAAGAAAAACGAGGAGTGATGGATCCACTCAGTAATTCCCCAATACCTCCAGAACCCAGTAAAGAGGGCATTATCCTGCTGGCAGCAACACCCTCAGAACAGCTACAGGGACACAACTCAACAGGCTGCTTGTCCAACTGCAGCACCATGGGGCAAGGACAACATTTCTGATCATTCTTTAAAAAGGCCAATCAAGTTTAAAAGCATTGGCTTGGGTGAAACAGTCTGCAGTGCATTTCCCCCTTCTCCAGCCTCCCTTTTCTAGTAACAGCAAAATCTTTTGTGCAGCTTTGCTACTCTTCTCCATAACTTTTCTTTTTAAAGGAAGCACTGGAAGGCAATGATTGTTTCTACACTTGAGTACAGCACTTGACATGATGCCACCAGCAGGCTATAGCATTTCATGTTCAGTATGAGAACTGGTTAGAAATTGGGCAAAATGCTCCGAAGTTGCACCATTTGCCTCTAAATGTCCTACTACCTGTAGTGAATCCTTCACTGAAAACATCTGGAAAGTTCATGCACCAAGGGTCTAGACAGCAGGATTTTTTTTAAGTTTTAAAACCTCTGCAATAAAACTGACTGTAGTAATTTCAAATTACAGGCATAGGGAGCCATCTGTGGAGGTCAAAAAACAAAACAAAACAAAAAAGGCAAACTGAAGATGAGTGAAGTCAAGAGAAAGTGAAGTCCACAAGAAGCTGCGACTTATTTCTACTTCTAAATGGAAACAGGATTCTTTGAAAAATTTGATTCCAGGAAAATATGCCCTGACTCAGGGTCACACAGAAGAACTCAGAGCTGACGAGAGGTCTCAGCTCTAGGGGCCACTGTCACCAGATGATGTCACCCACAGCAGTACTTACTTATAAGCCTGCATGCTTGCAGGGGGATTAACAAAAGCATTTAAATGCCATTCATGGGCAATTATCAAGAGGCTTTTTTTTCTTCCCATAGTTGTACAAGGGCAAGAATCCAAAAGAGTTTGTGCAACACTGATCAGCTTCTTGATTTTTTTTGCACAGATTCTGGTATTTGTAGATTTTCTCTTAGAACAGGACAGTACCTCATCTCATTTGATTGTGAATAGAATAAACTTAAACATGCTCAGAGGTATTTGGCATCATAATCTATTTGTTCATTAGGAGGAAAAAAACCCAGGTTCTTACCAAATTCAGGACGCTGTGGAAGAACCCGGGAGTTCTTTATGCACACTGCAATCAACCATCTAAACATTCTGTTCTCTTGTGTCCATGAGACTTCCAGATTGTTTGGAGATGAGTTTGGAGAGAAACACATCAGAGTCTCACCTTATGTCTGGAAAATACTGTGTATCTTTCTAGACTATTATCTAAAAGATTCAAGGCAAAATTTTTCACGTTTAGTCTATGTCCAAGACCAATTTCTAAATTCATTTTCTTCTTTACCCTTTCAGACTTGTTTTTCTGAAATTGAATTCAGAGGTAAAAAGGGGGCCAACCACAACCCTTTTAGAGTAGTAGCTGTATGAGCTGGCACACCTTAAGAACCCAAATTGCTTCTATCATGTCCTCACAAGTTACAGGGACAAGCATCTATGGCATTTTGGACAAAGTCTGGTTCATGAAGCCATTTCTGTGTTTTTGAAAAAGCTTCAGCCAAACATCCATCCTATGTTACCGCTGCAGTTGTCAACTTTTAGAAACAGATGTCAGTGAATCCAGGAGGACTTGAACTTCCTGAACCAACTCACCAACGAATACTGGAGAGTAAGACAAGAAAGAGTTGTTCCAGATTATGAAGCACCAAAGCAGCCCTGGGCCTACCTTCTGACGGTCATGTAAAAGACATTTTCTTCACAGCTCATCCCCCTGCAGGTCCTCAGCATGTAATTAATTTGATCAAGCCATGCATTAGAGAAGAAGCAGAGAGAACAGCATCTGGATCTAAAAACATCTCATGTTCAGTTGAAACTTTGCAGCACCTCCACTCTGAGCCCCCAGACAGGAAAAGTCAGCATAGATTGTCATTCTCAAAAGAAACAAATCCATAGAATAAAAATTGGCTTTTCCACCCGGTCTACCAACACCAATGAAGAGTTTTGCCTAGGGCTTGTGTACTTTCTTACATGGAAGTGTCATGGCTATGCTCCAAGCTCCCACTTCCATAGGAGCTATATGAGGGGTTCCCACGGTCAACAATACCTTGGGGACTTGAAAGAAAGCTACAGGAATTCTTCATTATTTAAAAAAGCACTCACTTCTCTTCAAGGGAAGGCAGAAAGGAGAGAGGTTCCCATGCAAAGTAACAGGGCTGAGGTTGGGCTGGAAGCCCTTT
>NW_008236230.1:2234907-2238919 GCF_000691975.1 Corvus brachyrhynchos | reverse complement strand
ACGGAGCTCTGATTCCACTCTAATTTAATGAGAGGCTTAATGTCTAAACGTTTTGAGCATTGCTTGGGGAATAGCAAAGAAAGTCTGGCAGCAAGAAGTACAGAAAAATGAAAGAAAAAAAAAAGTCTCTGACCCTTTGAGTAATCAGGGAACCAAAAAAGCGTCCTACTGATTCTGCAAAGTTTAAGGGACTTCTATCAAGAGGGATCAAAACTTGGCTCCTAAACCTCATGTATAATCCCCAAAATAAAGGTCTGGCTGCTTACCACTGAAAGCATCAATTTTTGCCTAGATCACATAGAACTGACATGCTTATAACAGGAGCCATAACTAAGAGTGTTTCAGCAAAACAGTGCATGGGAATTTAGCCATGTCTCTGGTCAACTGAAAGCAAAGTCCTACAGCTAAAAACCCCAGCCTTCGTCTCAGGGAGAACAGAACAATGAATCTTGCTGCAGAGTGACATGTTCCAGGCAATTACAAGAGCTGCAGACCTCAAAGCCACACTCTGAGCACGACTGGAACATAAATAGATTAGCAACTTCCAAGGACTGCTCTTCCTCCTGATTCACAAAGCATGTTCCCACTTCACTTTTGATGCCCTTAATGATGCACAACCATTCTTTTAATAATAAAAGCCATTTCACATTCTTATAAATATCCCAAATGCTTCATGTTACCCTCAGTTAGCCTTCATGCCCCCGTTCTCTGCGCTGCTGCTAACTAAATGGAGCCATGTTTTTACAGTCTTGCCTTGAGCAGAGTAAACCCCATCCCACTTCCTTCACTTACATCACCCTCCAGGCAGGTAGGGGAAAGATAGGACTTGTTTTGCCCCGAAGCCCTGGCCAAAACCACCCTGCTCTGATTAGCAGTCTTCAGAGGAAAATGGATGTGGCAATCACCAATTCCAGGTTCTGAGGTAAATTCTGTGAACACTAAATGGTAACCTGCGGCTCTCTCAGAGTGCTTTGCAAAGCAAGTAGCTTCTCTGAGGCTGTTGCATTGAATGGGAAAGTGTCAGAGCAGCACAGAACAGCCGAGCTATTTGTAGAAGGTCACCCAGCAATTGGTTACCAGGGCTACAAGTAAAACCCAGATGTCTCTATCACAGCTCTTCAGGCACCCTTCTCTATCTCAAACTGTTCTCACGTCCTGTCCCACTCGTCCCCCCCCAAAAACCACGACCGAAAAACCCCCACCAATTTTCCACTTCCACCACTGCAGGCTGCAGTAGAATCCCAAAGAGCACTGTAGTCCTTCACGCTGTCTCCCAGCTAGCGTAGGTAGCTCACTACTCAGCACATCCACTTTTCTGCACTTCTGCTCTGAGTGAAAGAGCAAATGTACTTTGTGGGGCTGGGTATGCAGCCTGAAGGCTGTCAATGCTATTGGGGAATTAATTGCCTACAAATAAGCACTACAATGGTCTGCTTTTTTAAAGTCTTCAAAACTCTGTAGGGACTGCTGCTTTTTACAGATATAATCTGAGGCTGCTTATATAACTTTAAAGAATTAGTTCATGGAACTTGCAAATGCATATCCTGAATTGCTAAATGCCATCTATTCCTACTGACCTTTAAGATCAGTGCAGGCACAGAGGTTCCACGAGTCTCAGACTGTGATTCTGCAGTATTTAACATGAGAGATGCAAGTCATGCCATCCTGTACAGCAGCACAGACGTCAGTGACACCAGGAACACACCACCACCTTCCTGTCAAATCAGTCACAAGTACATGATATGGCATTTAAGCCAATTATGGGAAAGCAAATTATACCAAACGATCATGAAGCTCAAAAGTATGTGAGCACATTTAAATAACTTTACGGGGCTGCACATCTTGTTCTGACACCAGGAGAGCTAAAGATGGATTTAAGTATCTGACCAAAAAACAGGCACAAGGACCAGTGTATCACTGCTGGGTTTTGCATCAGCTCTGCAAGAGCTGACCACTTAAATTCTTCATTCCCTTCAATAACAAAGAGGAAAACTCTCTTCATAAATAGTAAGTGGTGTTGTCCAAATGACACAGTAGTGCCGAGTTCATTAAGAATTTTGTTCCATGCCAAACTACAAAGCCTTTTGAAAATTGCCGTGGAATAGCACTAGCTTCCTGTAGAGTCTCAAGAGAAAGCCTTTTAAAAAATGCATACTCCTTCTGGCAGCATTGAATAGGGCTAAAATCTTCAACAGTGACAAAATTATAAATAATTGTCTTCATGATAAATCAATAAATGCACTGTTATTCAACAGTAACCATGCAATAAAATTTAGTCCCTTTGCGTCCTCTACCCTACAGATACACGATGCAGAAAGGCTTTTGGGATCCATAGAACCCAGACATCTGCATTAGGCATTATCAGCCATAACATTAATAACAATGTTTATCTATATTTTACAGTGGGGTGGGGAGAGTGCTGAAGAGCCTATACCATTGCTTAGGACATTCTTCAATTACTCAAGTCAAACACATCCATATTCTAATAACAAGATTGTCCTAAGAAAGCCAACTAAGAGAAATTTTCCTTAGCCAAGGCACCCTGCACTTTGCCTTCTGGAAAGCTGAAAACTGCTCAAGTCACTTTAGCTCCCCCTTTTTGCTCCTGTATACAGCTGCATTAAAATAAGTACTGCTCAGTAGTGCTCGAAGCTACTTCCAAGGGTGAAACAGAGGCCACTGCTTTATAAGAAGTTGCCTTAGTTTAGAGTAGATATTACTGAAGTTCTTGCTACTATTCAGAAGGTGGTGGTTATTTAACAGCCCACTAATTGAATTAGTCTCCAGTTTTGGTCTTCAAGCTCCACTCCCTGAATAAAAATGATAAACAGTTCAAGCATGTTCCAGTATAGCTGCCATACTAAGACAGAGTCAATTGCATGCATTAATCTTTAATTAACAGCATCAGAGGAACTATAATCTAGTAGCTAGAGTACTGGACTAGCTACAAAAAGCCTTCATTCTAATCCCAGATCAGCCACTGAGAGGGGGAAGAGAAACACCCGTCTAAGTTGTCCTTTTCCTTTCTATCTTTTGTTTCCCTTACCATTTCTTTTTGTAGTAGTAGCTGTAGCAGGGGCAAGTCCCTGCATGAGCAAAACTCCACCATGGTTCTGCAGTGTTGGTTGAGCAGCCCAGCTGCTAATTGCAATTAACAGCAACATCAACAGAATCCGACCTATCTCAAGAGAGTTTTAAATTTTTGGCATTTCTATAACACTCTATAACTTCTCTATAAACCAAAAAGAGGCAGCCTGTAGCAAGGAATAATAAAATCACACAAATTACTTCCAACAAGAACATTATGGCCCATCTTTGTGAAACCTTCCTTACTCCCATAATTGCTATGCAAACCCCAGGCTGATGATGCATGAACTTGCCTTTATTTCCAGTCATCCAAGTTTACATAGCCTCTCCAAAATGGATATTTCCCAGTAAATGACAGCACGATGCAGCCAGAATAGGGTTTATAATTCTCTTTCATTAAGCTCTGTCACCTCCCTTTAATGAGCACAGGTTCCTGCCTTTCCTACATTCCCTAAACCTGTGCCAAATCTTGCTGTTTTCCCTCTGCAATCACAGAAGCTCTGCAATCTGAGAAATAAATTTCTTTTTCACTTCCTTATCTCTAACTTTTCTCAGAGTCTCCTCATGCTAATATTCCCTTCCTCACACAGTGGTACTATCACCACCATTAGTCTCCCACTCTTGCTAATGGGATGCACAACTCTGTGGAATACATACCTTTATTTCTTCAGACAGGTTTCTGATTCAGGCAGCATTTGCAAACCAAAAAGGCAGATGTGTTCTATTTAGAGAGATTTTGCGTAACACATGCTATCCAACTACCTCAACTTCTATCTTCCTTTGACAACATGAAAGTTCGTCCTCTATTTGTTCTACACCCACCGATCTATGAATACACATGAACACTTAGTCAAACTTAGGGTACCTGGAAAAGCACGTGGTCTTTGTAGCCCATTTCCAGAGGGTTCTGCTACACCCGCCCCCC
>NW_008236230.1:2219472-2234837 GCF_000691975.1 Corvus brachyrhynchos | reverse complement strand
CTTCTCACACAACCAGCTTGCCTCAGGCTTGTCTCTGCATTCAGATATTTGGCTCTCCTTCCCCGAGCTAGATAAAACACTCCCCAGAGGCAAAATTTTTTAGTAAGCACTTAGTCGCCTTTGATCTCAGAAGCAGCTGGTACACAGCTGCTCCCCATTACTTTTGCAGCTCTCAGGAACCATTTGCATTTTCCTGTCCTCCCTCACAGGCAGGCACAAAGGGCAAGAACATCACCGGCAATTATCTTTCATTCTCAGGCAAGAACTTTTATCTCTGTCTCACGTGCCCTGCCCAATTCTTCCTTGAACTACTGCCCTCCTGGCTCAGTCTCAGATCTTCCTTCCTAACGGGATCCCCAAACGTGTGAGCAATGCTTTCCTATCTCTCTTCTCAGCAAGGGTCTCCTGCATGCTTGGGAGTCTCCTGGGGAGATACAGTACTCTGTGACTGTACGGATGGTAAAGAACAGGCTGCTGTACCTCATCCCAGGAAAAAACAAAAATTCCCTCGCGTTCAGTTTTTTGCAGGAGGTAAGATAGGATAGGAGTAAATTCCACCCCAGGTTTTTCTCTGCAACTACAGAATCCAGCAAGCACAGGAAAGCCTCTCTCCTTAGAGATGAGTGCACCACCGGGCCTTGCTAGGAAGCATGGATCTGGTTAGCACAGTATTGTCTCACAGAGCCTAAGATTAGACTAACTGCAGGGCCTATTAACAGCACGAGGTTTTTCAATTGTACTTTTTACAGGTTTAAAGACAACAAGAGAAAGCTAGAAACCAACCCAGCACCTCAAATTAGAGGATTCAGAGGCAGTATTTTAATCCCTTCCTTAGCTGGAAAAGCCATTTGAAGCCACCATCAGCAGACAACTATGGACTGTAGGAAGCAGCACAGCCACTACAACACTGAGCTTTGAGAAATGCCTGCAGCCCATTGTCTATGTACACAGGAGGCAAAGGTAACTACTGACCAATCTGCTGAGATTTCCCTAGACATCCACAAAAAAAGAAAAATTAACCTTAATAGTCACATGCTGAGGAGAACTGAGAGCTAAAATCCTTCTTCTCAGCTTCCCTTCCAGAATGGTCTCACTGAGGCAATTACTATGGACCCACCAGCACTTCTGCAGCACCTACTCCACCAAGGTGCCCAACCTGCTCTTGCAACCAAGTACTCATTAGAAAAATCATTTCACCTGCTCCTCCTGCTGCCACTTTAGAGTCAAGTCCCACAGCTGCTTTTGGAATCACTATGGGAAGCAAACCCACCCATACAAGATTCTTAATTCTGGGTGGTGTTTTATTCCCCCCAAGCAGTATATATTACACTTGTTTGTATGCCTGCATACGCATTGTTGAGGAAAAGGTTTTACTACAATCTGATAGAAAGATGATCACATTCACTGGGCCTACAGTTAGTAGCTCTGAAGCTACAAACTTCAATTTTCAAAAAAATTTAGGATTTTTAACTTTGTATTAGAATTTCTGCTACAAGCATAGCTTCCAGGAAAGCTCAAGTAAAAACTCAGCCTTCTGGTCAAGAGGAAAAAGGAAGATACTTCTTGTGACTGGTTTCTTTTGTGAAAGTCCATAATGCCTCAACAGACACTTTCAAAAGCAGACTTTGGTCAACAACTCAAGCCATTCACACTGATGCACAGTAATGAAACACAATGGAAACACAATGCTTGAGTCAACCATGTTAAGTATTGACTAGTCATATGCCAAGGCAAAAATTTTCCCAGACCCTTGTACCATTGCCTGTTCAGTCTGTGATTGTGTGAGTCTGTGTCTGTACATGTGACTTCTGTTCCTGGTAGCCTTCTAGAAACATCTCATGGCAGCAGGATTTTGAGAAACAATGTCATGATTTAAAAAACTGTTTGCTGATTCATCAGAGTTGTGTTTGTAAGACACAACTTGAGTAGCAAACTCAAATAGCAAAACTTGAGCCAAAGGAGGTTATGGTTAGTGGAGGTGTGTGATAGATAAACACCACCTGGTGAATCATCCAGCATGACTCTCCTCACTGAAGAGAAACAATAAAACAGATAAAAATAGAGTTCAGTTGCTTCCCAAACTCTTCCTGCTTTTCTGTGCCACTCACCTCAGCACTTTCACTACAGTGAAAGTTTTCACTACAGTTCCCCAATTTCCAGTACCAATCTCTCCCTTCATCAAGTGAACAACTTCAATTTTAGCACAGCATTGGTACTTCAATGATGCGTACCCACTCCTTAAAATATACCCCAAATCCTGCCTTCCCCAACCCACCATCTACCCTTCCATGGATTTCAACAGGAGTAGCCTGCATTCCTTATAGCTGCCTATGCTCTCAGCATTACCACTTATTGTTAATGAAACCTGTTTCACATCAAGTGCATTGCTTGAGTGCACGTCCACAGCTTTCTTCCCAGAAATGTCTGCAATAACATCACAGTGAGACTCAGCTCCATGAGTCGCTCTGTAAGCAAGAACCACACACTGCTTTTGAAAGTAGAGATTGTGTGTGTGTTTGTGTGAGTATGTGTGTGTAGGTCAATTAAGAAAGCAAGCATCAGACTTCTGCATCACTGTCAGAAATATACCTCTGACAACCAACTGTGATCTGCAAAATCAGATCTGCAGGTCAGTAAGCCTTCACTTTTTCCATGTTTAATGGCTGCTCCTTGCATGGCCACACACCTTCTCCTCACCTTTATTCTCCTAGCCCCTACCAAATCAGGGAGGACCCATCTTCCCCTTGGGATTTTTTGCTAGCATGTAGGCTGAAATATCTTAAACAGGGATATGAAGGTTTTGCAAATCTTTAATGTAAAGAAATAAAACACTTAATCCCCAAGTGAGCTTTCCTGTCAAATATTTTAGCCAGCAATCTGTAAAGCTAACTTTCAAATTCTGAATTTTCTCCTGGAAAAGAGGACTACCTACAGCAAATTCCTGAGAAAAACTCTCAAAAACTTAACTTTTCCTAGAATTTTGAAGTTTTTCAGAAGGCATTGTATGACAGTGAAGAAACAAAAATCCATTCCTTCCATTGTCTAAAAATAACAAAAGCATGTATAGACTCTTAGTACTTAATCTGTTACATAACTACTTGTATAAAAAATATTTTATTAGTTTTCTGTCAGTAACAATTAGAGAACTTCTTCTATGGATGTAGCTTTATGGAGGACAATCATCATGAGCTCCTACAGCCATCTGAAGCCAGTAGTCCAGATTTCTAAAAATGACAAAGTTGTACAAGTTCTCTCCTCCTTTGTGGAAACCATGTTCATTTTCTCTCCAGGAAACAGGGCTGTCTGCAAAGCCATGCACCGTTAAGGTCAGCCAATATGCCAGTTTTGGTTCACCAAAATAGCAACTGCAAGCAAGAAGACAAAATAATCAGTGATTATAATGGAATAGGCAGCACATTCAAGTCTACAGTATAAAGTAAAACAATCAAAGACACACTTTAGTGAAAATTCATTAACAGTTAAAGAACCCTGTTTAGTCCATAATAAATAAACTCAAAAGAAAATATTCGATCAGAATACATTGGGGAACAAAGTAAGATTGACTATCTATTATTCCTACTATAGTAGGAATCATCCTATTATAGTTTTATACATGGCAAACCTGCAAGTTGTAGCAATTAGAAAAAGTTCTAAGTTGTAAAGTAGCAGTTCAGACTTTCCTAGAGCATGCACTGTCTTTCAGAAAATTGGACATTTAATGAGAACAATTGCTATCAGGGAAGAAAAAAGACAATGGAGGAAGTAACATAGTTGGGCTATGCTTGACACAAATACTTTTACCACCAGAGAGGAAATAGATTATGAATAATCAAAGCCAGACATTATCCACTCCACATTTTAAAAGTGCAGGAGTACAGTACAGACAGTTTCTTAGAAATTCAGATAAAAACCAAATTCATGACTAGAATACAGGGCAGGCTTTTTCAAATTTGAGGCAGCCAAAATTGTTTATTACTTTCTTTTTATACTGATGTCAAGCTTCCAGCTCATTTCCTAACTAAAAAAAAAAGTCTTCATTTATATATTTCGCTATTTACCTCCAACTTTTGTATTTACCATACAAAAGTATTTAAAACTGATTTCATATATTAAGAAGTGTTTGAGTAGAAGTGTTTTAGTAATGTGCTCCTGTCAGCCCTTACCACAGCTGCTCCAATAACTGAATAATCTTCTCAGGAATTATAAAGCCTGTGATTGTGCACAAAAAAGCCTTTTCCACCACTGTGTTGGGCTCAGGGCAGCAATAAGTTGATAAGAAACTGGAGGATTTGTTGTCTCTGGAAGAAAAAAAGAAACAGTAAAGCAACTGAAATAAATACGCTTTAAATATTCTATAGGATGTCTTACTAATCAGAACTTGTACCAAACAAGTAGGACCTATGCATATAATCTAAATTAATACCAAAGTAACTAATGACCAAGAAATCAATACAAAAGATCTCATGGTGCTGTGGGTTAACCCTGTAATCACCTAAACACCACACAGCTGCTCGCTCACTCACTCCCACCTAGAACTGAAAGGGTAATGGGAGAAAATGCATGGGTTGAGATAAAGACAATTTAATAAGCAGAGGAAAAGTTCCACATGAAAGTAAAGCACACAAAGGAATTAATTTACTACTTCCCATGGGCAGGCAGATGTGTAGCCATCTCCAGGAAGGCAGGGCTTCTTACTGACTTGGGAAGACAAACACTGGAACTCTGAACATTTCCCTCCCACCCACTCTTGCCCCAGCTTTTATTACTGAGCATGACACCATATCCCATGGTGTGAGATATCCCTCTGCTCAGCTGGGGTCTGCTGTCCTAGCTGGATTGCCTTCCAGCCTCCTCACTGGCAGGGCTGAATGAGACACAGAAAAAGGCCCTGAGACTGTGCAAGCCCTGCCCATCAATAGCTAAAACACCCCCTGTTATCAACATTCTTGGTCACAAATCCAAAGCACAGCACCACACCAGTTACTACAAAGAAAATTAACTCTATGTCAGCCCAAACCAGTACATATCTAAAAACACAGATAAAGTCATTCAAGACTTAAAACAAACATTTAACGGCATAACAGACTTCCCACTTACAAAACAGTGTCTGTCTTATTTATTGTTTAACTATTTCTTAAAATAAATTGTGGCTTTCCTTACTTAAAACATTTTTAAGGATCAAACAAATTCAAATACTTACAAGCTAACTTGATTCAAGACAGCACCCAGCCATTCAAAGAGTTCCTCTGTACTGCAGGACTCCTCTGCCTTTCCTTGTAGTTCATTACTTTGTAACACTGGACACTGCAAGTCCCTTAAGGTGCTGAATGTTATTTTTGGCTTCAGGGCCTGTATTTGGTTTTTTGAAAAGTATGACATCAATGTTGATCCCTCTGCACCTTAACAACACAGTACCACAAACAGCTGTTATGAAACTACCAAACAGAAGAAGCAGTGAATACATGAAACATTGTACATAAATACAAAAAAATGCAGCATGAAACTGCTTAGATGCTTTTAGTCTATGGCACAAGCCTTACAATCTTCAGCTTCCTCATCTTCTTGGAAATAAAAGTTAGTGCAAAATTCAGTAACTTAGTACAGCTCAGTAAATTTGCTATCTAACTACAAAGTATAGATTTGACAATAGAAAATTCAAGCCGAATTAACCGGGTAAGTAATAAAATGAGCTTGTTAAAAAGAGGAACTCAGAGTGTTCCTGAAAAGGAACAGAAAAAATGGAGCAGGAACATCATCTCAGAACAGAGTTTTCCCTAAATAATGGAAAAGTGAGCATGTGATTACAGGTTTAAGAACAGATTTATCAATGATGTCAAGAGGAATTCTAGGATAATATGGAGCACAAGGACTGAAGAGAGAAGGAAGGGAAGAGGGTAAAGAAATCCAAATATATCACAAATGTCATTTGCTAGAAGAATAAACACCCACTCCTCTCCAACCCCCCTAATAAATCTTCAAATGCAGTATGGCTGTAAGAGTTAAATGTACATGGACTTGTGGGAAAGTACTAGTAAGAGATCCAAAACAGCAGGAAAAATTCTAAAATCCTAACCTAGACGAAAAAACTAACCTAAGCAGGCATATTTTAAATGCAGAGATATTAACCTACTTGCTTTTGAAACAGGAAGGTAATTGACATGGAATCAATTCTCCTAAATTTCAAATTCCAGATAATGTGTGCTATTTTCATAAAATAACAATGGGTGTCTAGGAGACCAAGAAATAATACCTTACTCATGAAAAGTCTGAAGTGCAGAGCAACATTTAAATACCACAGAAAAGGCATATAATAAGAGCAGAAATTCAAGAACAGGGTAGAATTCACTGTGGAATATTATATCTAAAGTTGCTATCAGAAAATAAGAAGTGCCTAATGTCTATCAGCCATATTTATGTCATCAAGAACAATAATTTGGGGGAGTAGAAAAAGGAGGGTTAAGGACATCTTTTTTAGTCATTCTTCAAAAAAAGGCCGTCCCAAAGGGCACAGTGACAAAGACAGGCAGTCACTGGATTCTTTTTAATTTAGTGTTTTTAATATAGATACACTTAAGTCTGAAGAGTGCCAGGAGAGATGATCTTCCTTACTTTCTATTGGCATTTGTTAGACTAACAGGTTCAGAGAATGTAGAATAGTGACCTAGAATTCCTAGTATAATATAGAAAACCATACATTTTACATGTCTGCTGCGAGAGCCTCAGCTATAGCCCTAAATGTAGGAAATCTCAAAGACTTCAGTCAAGACCCTAAGAGAACAATTCCTCTAGCTACAGCATAGCTTTCCATGTTAACAGCAACCAGGCGTATCACCAAAGCTTTTCAGAGGCCACTGAATTTCATCCAACAAACACATAAAATTGTGATAGAAATTACAGCAATAGAAAAAAAGATTGCATTGTCTTTGTCATTAAAGACATGAGACACTTCATATTTCCTTTTTCTGTTCTTCTTGGTGCCAAAACCACAATGTGGGAAACTTGGGTATAAAAACCACAAATCCCGCAGCGCTGGCCATAGCAAGAAACACTAGTTATCAGCAGGAAGGCAGAAAGCAGGATGGGCACAGAGGACACAGATTCTCTTGACAAAACACAGCCCACTTTTCCCCTTCCAGCAGAATCTACACAATGTCTCATATCTATGAATAAAAACCTATAAAAGTTTTATTTTTGTCAGTACTAAGGAACTAATAGTCTTTTGTGTGTTAAGAGCACAAGATTCTAGCACAGAAAGGCATTCAGATTTAACTCCATATTCAGGAAATGATTGACCTGACCTGTTTTTGGGATGTAAGAAAGTGAGGGGAAAAAATGCTCTTCTTCCTGAATGCTGTTAACATGGGTAGCAGCAAACATAAGAAAAATAGTGGCCCTAGAGGCGTTTTGCTCTCGGCCCAGCATCAATAAATCCAAGCAAGCTGAGCGTGAAGATCTGCCACCTCAGTTGGATTTATGTCACCATTTATGGTAGCAACAGCCTTCACTGTGACTCTTTCCTGAAGATTACAAGGACGGGAATTGCAAGCCTTTAAACAATTTCTGTATGACAAACAAGGGAGTATCCTTGTCATATGATTAGTACTTAGAAAGGGGGAGGGGAAACATGAATGACTAAAGTGAAACATGGGACACTCCTAAAGGAGCTTGTAAGCAGCTTCCATTTCTCACATCAGTTAACTCCTCAGATTTGGTCTTGAAGAGCCAGGAAAATGGAACAATATAAAGAGGAGATGGGAAAGCATTCTCAGGGACCTTTCTAATATCCCTTCTCCCTAGTGTGGAGACTCAAAGCAGAACAACACCGAAAGCTAGACGTCTGTGATGAAGAAAGCCATGTTTTTCAGTACAGACACTTGCCGTTTTCATCAATTCTATGCAAATGCTACATATCCCTACATACAGCCTGTTCTGAGGTAATACAAACAGCTGGAGACTGAAAAATTACCCTCAGAGGAGGAACAATACTTGAGTCCCAGAAGAAAAAATATTGTAATTAGAAAACAGTAGATAAACAAATACTAGAAGATGATTTGAAATAAGGATTTCTTATAGCAACCTCTTACTTGGCTCCAACCTCAAACAAGTGCTTGAGAATAAAGTGATCAAACAGCACACTGTGTATCAGTGCACATGGCACACGATGGAAACAGGGACTCTGTACAGGTCCTGTAACTACTGAGGAAATCAGAGTTCCCCATACTAAGTATGTAACCAGATACATATGTGTATTAATAAAAAAAAAAGTGTATTGATAATTGCTATGTATGTCACAAATTTATAAAGAAGAGAACCAGATACATATGTGTATTAATAAAAAAAAAAAGTGTATTGATAATCGCTGTGTATGTCACAAATTTATAAAGAAGAAGCAGCACCATCAAATAGGCAAAGTTTTGCCAGAAAGCCTGGGCAAGATAGCGAAAGGAAATGAACCAACTAATATATCTCCCATGAATCACTGTTGTGTTCCTGAACAGAGATGTTCTGTGCACAGGAAGTAACACCCTCCCCACCCCAAACAAATAAACACATCAAAGTCCCAGCCATACACATTTTAATCTAACTTTTCCCTCCACTGAAAATGCATTTGGACAATCACTAGAAAAGAACAGTAAACTAAAAATCTTTGGACTTCATGTCAGTGGCATTTTAGTTTTACATTTAGTTCTTATTACCTGTATTATCCCAAGCCAGTAGGAAGTCAAATTCTAGCGGTTTCTTTTCTTTCAAGGCCCAAAGCACTCTGTTATGTTTCTTGCTCTCAGGGTAAAAGCCAGCATCAGTCAAGTCAATAGTGATAACTGCAGAAAATGCACAATAGCTATTGGTACTCAACTGAAATAAATTTTGTTATTAAATTAGAAGAGAACAAAGAAACCAAAGAACATTCAACTTCCTTTTAACATATACAGATTTTTTCAAATTATTTGATTATGCAAATATGACTCCTCATTGTGTAAATAAATATTCACCTCCTGCTGTCCTTATTTTGATTAATCTGGAACTGCCTCCTACTGACTAAAGGGACAGATTTTTTTTGAAATGGCGCTGACAGAAGTCCCCAAACTGTGCCTTAAAAATATCCTGATAATTAGGTGAGCTATTAGCAGTAAAAAAAAAAAAAAAAAAGCTAGAATTTCTAACAACAAAAGTTATGTATACAGTGATGACACTTTTTCAACAGGTTGGTTTTCTCCTAGGTGAATTGATAAGTTATATTTATTTTTCAAATGGAAGTTTCATGATACATTTTGACAATCAGAATGGTAAAAATGATGTCCCATTTTGCCAAAATACTTACTAGAGATAACAAATTTCCCCTCCTGAAGTTTTTATGTAACCATACCTATCAGCTGCTGCAAGTTCCAATACATTTCAAATGGCATAGTGTTCGTGTTTAGGTTTTTTTATTTACTAAAAAGACAAATCAACAAAAATCACACTCAAGATATCTCCCCTGCAGCTGTTAAAAAATTATGTTTTCCAAGTACTTGGTATATGGAGATCACCATTTTGAATGTGTGAAACATGGGACAATTCTCCCTTTCAAGCAAGCAGTCTTGGGTGAGGCTCTTCACTGATTTTGTATAGTGCACAGACTTTAAACACCTTCTTAATCAGTTTAAAATTTTCTGACTTAAATCAGTAGGTACAGACATTATGCAGGGTATAAAAAAATTCTTGAGTCCTACATCACTCCAGTACAAACAACACAATGAGAACCCCTGAAATGAAAAATTTTATAGAGTACTGAAAAGATGATGTATTTGTGTCCTTACAGCTGCTTTACTACTTGGAGAAAAAGTACTTTCTCTCTTCAGGCAGTCCTTGTATTTTCATCTGGAAAAATATAACCCAGACAATAACTAATTTTAGTGAAAGGGAAGTTTCAACATCCTAACAAGGTGCTTCTTAAATAAGCCCTGTTAATATAAATCATACTTACTATATCTCATTACTTTTTTGCCTGAATACCGAGAAGGGCGACCCTGCAGTCCAAGTTCCTCATAAGTATCCTTATCAACTGACAAAATTAGTTTACCTATAAACAAAACAAATTTTAGTAGAAATAATCTTCTACTTGATTCCCTTTGAAGTCTTCAGAGAACCATATACCTTTTACAACGTTAGCTTTGGATCAATGGTATTACTAATGTAATGCAGACTCCTTAGTTCCAGTTAAATGGATTACCAGATTAATCCTTAGAAAAAAAAAGGTTATAACCCAATTATTCTTTTTTTATCAAAGAGGTCTCTTTCTTACTCTCTAGAGTAAGAAAAGCGTAATATTATTCCTGAGATAATCATAGCTTTTTTACTGTACTACTCAGTTCATTGTCTCCATCTTTCCTCCACTCATGCCCTAGCACTTGCTGTGTCATTAGCTGAGCACTACATTACACAAGGGTCTGATTTAGTAAACATTCATGCTCAACATGCACTGCTCAACTAAATAAACAAAAGCAGTTCCTCCAGGTCCAGTGGGACTACTCACACTGAGTAAACTATGCTTGTTAGCAATGAGCTGATACGTGCTGGAACAACTCTGCTTCTGTGCTCATAAACCAGATCTGGCTGCTGCTGCTTGGTACAGAGCTTCACACAACAGCTCTCCACCACAGTTTCTGGGTTCTACTGCACAAGTACAGAACACAAACAAATAAGGCTGCAGAGGAAGAGTTCAGACAGTGACATCACCAGGAAGTGTAACACTGTCTCTGCAATAATTGTGCACAGCTTGTAACACCTGTATCACACAAACTCCATTGCTATCAAGTATCCATTTTGCCAGGACTGTGCTAACAGACAGAGAAAAGAATTCTCCTAAACAATCTGAATTTATTCATGCCCTCATGGGCACCTGTCATATTACAGCTTCTTAGGCTAGACAGCAGACAGACCACTTTGTATTTCTATTATACAGTGTTAAACAGAAATAAGACAATGTAATTGAAGCTCAAAATAGCTTCATTTTCTCACCTCAGCTGTGGGACGTTTTATGGTCTTGTCATAAAACTGTGATGCAATTTAAACAGACTTTTAACACGTTACATAGTTCTCAGGGAATCACAGAATCCTCACAGAATCATCAAATTAGTTGGGTTGAAAAGGGTATTAAAGATCATCCAGTTCTAACCAACCTTCCATGGGCAAGAACACCTTCCACTAGACCAGGTTGCTCAAAGTGCCATCCAGCCTGGCCTTGAACACTTCCAGGGATGGGGCATCCACAATTTCTCTAAGCAGCCTGTTCCAGGGCCTCACCACCCTCACAGTAAAGACTTTTTCCCTAACATCCAATCTAAACCTACTCTCTTCCAGTTTGAATCCATTCCCCCACGTCCTATTACTACATGATCTTTTAAAAATTTCCTCTATGGTACTTTTTCAGGCCCCTTTAGGTACAGGAAGGTGCTCTGATTTTACCCAGAGCCTTCTCTTCTCCAGGCTCAACAACCCCAGCTCTCTCAGCCTGTCTTCATAGGAGAGGTGATCAGACCTGTGAGCATCTTTGTGGCCACCTCTGGACTTGTTCCAGTAGGTCCATGTCCTTCCTGTGCTGGGGACCCAGAGTTGAATGAAGTACCCAAGCTGGGATCTCATGAGAATAAATACTTCATATTTTAAAACCGTTCCTAAGCAGTGCTGATAACTTTCTTTTTTGGTACAAATTCTGTCTTAAATATCAGTAGGAAACAAGAAGTTGGAATGCAGTGTTTTCACAAAAATAATCCCCTGTAGCAATTGCAATTATGGTTGAAGCACTGACAATCTGACTATACATAAGCAAAGCTGATTTTTATTGTTTTTTAATTTCTTTTAGATGAAGTATATAATTCAACAGCATGAATAAGAAAAGAGGTAAAATTAGTATTTTTTACAATTCACACAAATTTCTAACAAAGTTGGCAAGTACAGTAAGCATTATTTTCCAGTTTACATCATTCCAAAAAAAAACCCCAAAAACCCCCCAAAACAAAACAGAACAAAAAAACCCAAACCAAACCAACCCAGGCCACAATCGACACGTATTACTGAAATCAAAACAAATCCCCCATACCATTTGGTAGCAGAGCTGCAGTATTATCTTGATCAATTTTTGTCTTATAGGTAAGTGCATAGCATGAACCTTTAACAGTAAAGCAGAAAAACATGAGATTACACAGTCTGTAAAGGCAGACATGACAATAA
Organism: Corvus brachyrhynchos; assembly: GCF_000691975.1. Taxonomy (NCBI): domain Eukaryota; kingdom Metazoa; phylum Chordata; class Aves; order Passeriformes; family Corvidae; genus Corvus; species Corvus brachyrhynchos. Next base: position 2,222,624 of record NW_008236230.1, on the reverse strand, counting down.
AAACAGCTCACTTCAAGATAACCAAACATGCCAAATACCATCTGAATCACTAGTGTTTTTATCAACTAACTTTCTTCCACCTTCTCAAGCAAAATGGCATTGTTATTATTTATATAAACCCTGTTCTGGCAATATTTTAAAGGACCTGTACTAGGAATAATGTTAACAATACACCCCAATATGAAAACATTTTCTTTCCTTCCACCTGTGACTCTCCCCAGCCAGCAAATGGAAGACCCAATTTTTTCCCCAGACATATTTCTATTACCAGTCCACACAAAGACATGGTGGAAGATGCTCACATTACTAAATAATTTTGTCGCATTATCTGCCACTAATCAATTTTGGTTTTTAAAATACAAGTGTCAGATCCTGTGCACTCTGTGTACAAATGCTGTATTGCTTACACAACACTACTGGCATAAAAAACATTCATGAGATTAAAGGAAATAAGAAAAGAGTCCCACATTTAGCAAGTAATGGATCTCTTATTCTCCTGTTTCATTGATATGTTCTCTGCTCCCCTCTCTTTTCCTGTAAATTTTTTTTGTCTCTCTGGCTATCAGCTGAAGGGTACGAGAGCTATCATAAGCCAAAGGAGTGGGCCCTGCGAGGTGAAAACAGCATGCTCTGACTATGCAACAGCAAGTTGGCTGGGCAGAGGCTGCATCTTCCTTTGCATCCTCTTTGCTCTTACTGGCTAAGGATGAGCTGTCACAGCTCCATTAGTGAAATATCAAAAATAAGGAAGCACATTTTTCTCTTGCCTGCTGTGGAACATGGCTCAACACAGCTCTGTGTTGAAGTATGAAGGAACGATAAAGGGAGAAGGAAGATTTCTACAAGAATCTGCATAAAGGTGAGGTGTAGAAGAAACAGGTGTGAGGATACATGGAAGCCCTCTTGATAGCTGGCTTTCGGAATTGAGATGGAATAGGGGGAAATTTATAAGGAACAGTCACAGGAATTTTGGAACCAGTGGGTGTAAACAAATGTTGTCATACATGACAAAGCAGAAAAAAGCATATAAAAAACCTCATGCAGAACTTGCTTAGTGTTTTTCCTTCCCTTCCTCTAAAATACTTTTCAGAATAAATAATAATAAGACTATTAAAAATTTTACCGTGCTATAAAAAAAGTACATTACTATTGCATTTGTTCTGTTCTGATTTCCTCCTTACCTTTCTTCACGAAAGCCTCAATGAATTCATGAGCAACCAATTCATGAACGGGTAAATTCCTCACCAGATAGTACTCTCCAATATCTGCCATTGTGCTTTTCAGCACTTCAGGTAGCATGCCACATTCCGGGATCAAAAAAGACACCTATTAGGAACATATTTGTAATGTAAATCCTATCCTAAAACCTGTTCTGAAAAAACACTCAACCAAATAAAACAACAAGAAATACAAAAGAAAACCTCTATTTTCCAAAGACATCAGTATATTGTATCAAAATGAGATGGAAAAAGAGTAATATCAGGCTATTGTCTTAAAAATGTATCAATTTTCATAGTCTCTAGGTACACCAAGTACATTATTTGGGGTCTTTTTTCGCTTTTTTTGCTATACAATAGCATTTGATGTATTACAGAGAGATGTGATCTTACACAGCATGAGTTAACAGAAGATTTGTTTCACATCATTATATATTTAGCTTGATGTTGCATGGGACACCTCCTTCAGCCCTTGCTGGAGTACTTGTTGAAGCAGTTGTAACTAAAAATGTAGGCTAAGCATTTCTGTAATCCTAGTGGAAAAGCAAAGACCAAAGTAGAATCTTTAATCTACCTTTTGCTTAAAATCTTTCCTGTACGTTTTCCATAGATCAAGAGAACCCTGAACTCTGGCAGACCAGGGAAAACAAGGTAGTACACGGCAAGTAATACATGGGCAAGTAAGCATCCCAGGCAGCACAGAGCTCCATCCCCTTGCTCCTCCCTCCATCCCTCAAATAACTTCTTTCCCAGAGCTCTTGGAGAACAGGTGCGTATTCAAGGAATACGTATTCAAGAGAAGTAAGGACTGACAAACAAACAAGCTGCCTGCCACACCAGTAGAAAGCTTTCTGATTAGCTGCTAAAAATTGTCTCAGAAGTCAGAAATAGTTAACAGCCCAGAGAGTTACAGGGAGTGAGAAGGGGGTTATGAAACAAGGTCCTGTCTGATTGTTGCAAAATGTGCGATACCTAAAAATTTTCTTAAGGAAGGAGGTTCTTTGATGTTTGGTCTTTGTACACTTTCAAGCCTAATCAACAAGAAGGGATATTTAATCCATGAAACAAGAGCACAGCTAACAAGCCCTAAGTGAAGTCCAGGTGTCTTAAAGTTTAGGGCTGGACATGCTTCAGTAATCTCAGACCCAGGGCGAGGTTAACAAAGCTTGGGGAGAAGGATGTACCACTGACAGTGAGGGGAAAGAATGCAAAATTTATGGGCCAAAAAGACATTTGGCAGAACTCCCAAGATAAGTAAGAAACTTAATAAACCTAGCAACTGTGCTGAATCAGCTCTGACTGGATAAAAGGGAATTCCGGGAGGTGGAGATCACGGCCTCCGACCCAGAGACCCCCTGGCTCCAAAAGAGAGAAAGACTGAGCAAGCGTATTAATTAGTATGAGAGACTCATTAACCAACAGAAGATAGAATACTAATTAATAAGAGAACAATGTAACTTGTAGGCAATGAACACGAATTCCTTTGTTTGCTGAAATGCATAAACAGCGTCAAGTTTTGATAGGTGGTGTGCTGGATTTGTGGAAACCTCCGCCTTGCGCCCTGCGCGGAATAAGCAATGTCTCCTTTCTGAACGGGACCCTGCGCCTGTGTTCAGAGAGCTCCTAAAATCGGCACCATCACCTTTCCCACTGGCTCACCCCTCTGCTCCTCCTACCCGCCCGCTCTTTCACTCCTGGAGGAAGGAGAGAGTTTGGGGGATTTTCCCACGCTGCGCGAGACCACAAGCACAAGGGGGGCTAATTTGCTTTTATTTCCCCTCCCCAAAAATGAGGCGCGCTCTGGCAAGGACGGAGGAGCCCCCCAGAACACAAGAGCCCGGCGCGAGTGGGGCACCGGCTGCGCGTCCCTGGAGCGGCTGACGGGCAGAACCCCCGGGGACGGGCGGCATGGGATCCTCAGGCAGCTCCTTCCCT
>NW_008236230.1:2202977-2219144 GCF_000691975.1 Corvus brachyrhynchos | reverse complement strand
CCCAGCGCCGGTGGCCGCTCGGGGCTCTCGGTCCCTGCGGGCTCTGAGCAGCCCCGGCACGGATCGGGCACCGACCCCGCAGGGGCCGGGTGTGCAGCTGCTGAGTGCGCGGTGGTTAAAGCACGAGGGTGCTTCAGTGCCCGGAGGGAGCACACAGGCTGGAGAGGGACCTTTTCCAAGAGCCTGGAGTGACAGGACGGGGAGCAATGGCTTCAAACTGAAAGAGAGGAGGGGTAGATTAGATACTAAGAAGAAGTTCTTTATTGTGAGGGTGGTGAGGCACTGGAACAGGTTTTCCAGAGAAGTTGTGGATGCCCTTCCCCTGGAAGTGTTCAAGGCCAGGTTGGATGGGGCTTTGAGCAACTTGGTCTAGTGGAAGGTGTCCCTGCCTATGGCAGAGGGGATGGAACTGGATGATCTTTACTGTCCCTTCCAACCCAAACCGTTTTCTGATTCCCGAGCAGCCCTGCAGGCTGATGCAGGCCCCGCAGGCATTGAGGGGCTGCACTGCGCCAGGGCGCATCTCCTGACAGTCTCAGGTAAGCAGGCCCTGCACAAGAGTAGGACCTGCCTCGGAAGTGCTGTGTTGTCTCACCGCTCGTTCTGTACATTGTATATTTCACACAAAGCATGCACAAAAAATCTGGCTTTTCCGCCTTCCTCCGATAGTGCTGACACTGGTCAGCACCGGTGTGCCGCAACCTTCCTAGAGAGAGCATCCTGCAAAGAACAGCTCTTCCAGGGGTGGTGGCAGGCCTCCCTGGGCAGCAGGGGATTTCAGCAAGTGTAGCGATTTTTCAGCTCTTTGTGAAGTCACCCAAGGGAAACTCAGGGACAGAGAGACAGGAGCCGCATTTCGCTATTCTACAGAAGTAGTTTCTATTGCCCAGCAGCCCCTGTGAAGGGAAAACCTCCTCAAGAGCAGAAACAGGGGCTTTTTATGGGAAAGGCAGGGGGTGGGGTAGAAACCAACCAGCCAACTGGGTACAAGGTATTACCATATAGAAACACGGCATGCTGGGGGTGGTTCACTTTGTCACCATGACCCAGGAAGGTTGCTTATGTCTGGGGAGAGTCTTTTTGGCCCCAGGCCTCTCTCCTCCAAGGGAGTGCAGAGAGCTCTTGTGCCAAGGGCTCACAGCCCTCCACACTGTACTGTTTCTTTTGCCTGTCCCCTGGCTTCATGACTTCCAATTTAATTTAAAATGACACCAAGCAACTTTCTGAGTAGTTGCTGGTTTTGTACCCGGCACAGTCACTATTCCAGAGCTTCTGGCTCCTTAGGCTGACTCAGCCCCCGTTGTGCCAGGGCACGTGCTTTCCAAGTGCCCGTGTGCTGCAGTGACACCGGGACAGTGCTGCTGCGGCTCCCAGCTCGGTGGCTTGTGCCCTGCATCGCGTGCGACCGAGGGGAAGCTGCATCTCCGGAGGTCACTGGCTCCTTAACGCTGTGGGGGAGGGCTGAATTCTGCACTGCCTGGATAAATCAGATTGATTGGATTATTATGAATCAAAAAAGGCCGTGTAATCACAGTAGCCTTCTAATTTAAAGCGTGCAAACGCTAATGGGGAAGGAGCTACTTGATTAATGTCAGTTATTATCACACCCGCAAGCAGAAGCCTCTGTGGGCAGACGAGCCTCGCACTGCGGCGATCAGAAAGCCTGTGCTACTAAAGGGGTGAAAAGTTCAAGCCTCTGATCAATAAGCCCAGAGAGTCGGGCAGAAAATATCAGCTATGCTCAAAGCAGCATGCAGAGGGGTTTTTATTTGTTTGATTTGATTTTTTTTTGGAGGGGGGCTGCTTTTGTGGGGTGTGCTGGGGCTTTTTAATGAGTTTCTCTATGCTAATACAATTTATGCTTTCTGCTGGGGGTATTAATGGATGGGAAGAGAAATGAGGGAAAAAATATATCGGGGAAGGGTCAAGAGAGTCAAAATTCATTCATGGTTGCATATTCAGTGTTAAGTCAGTATTTTATGGATTCCGGCAGGAGTGTAGTTCACTGCAGCACAGTGGAGCACTGAAGGATTCACATCACTGTTCAGTCACTTTGGTTCATATGTCAGGCAATTAATTTTAACCCACTCTTAGTCATAGTTATTGGCTATCCTATTATAGAGTGTGTTTTAGAGAACTCCCTGAAGATACCGAACTGCATTTAAAAAGCCCACTTAGAAGTCCAGTAGTCTGTGCTGTAACATACAGAATTTCCCTATCTTTAAATGAGACATAAATCACATATATGTGTGTGTGTGTGTGTGTGTGTGTATGCTAATTGTTGGTTAATGCTGAGATTTTAATAGTGGTTGTTAAGTTTTAGGAGTAATTTGGTATAGGATTTCTTTATAGTGTAAAAAAAAAAAACAAACTAAAACAAAAAACTTTTAAACCTTAAATAATTTAAGATGTAAAGCTATCAATTTTCCCAAGGATTTCAAACCCATGACAGGGTAATGCAGTTTTATGGCAATTCAGTTTCTGCATGTTTAAAGACAATTACAGGATATAGTAAAGAGGAAAGGATTGCTGTGAGGCAACCTGTGGTAATAGGTTGGAATATGGAAGGATCTCTCAAATACTTCCAGGGACTGGTGAAACTTGATTCTGATTTTGTATAAAATGACTGACTTTGGAAAGAAAAGTCTGATATTCACATTATGTACAGTATCTCTTTTTGTGAAGCCCAGCTGCTGCTTGCGTGCACTTTTTTTCACTATGGAAGAACATTCTTAACTGCAGGATTTTCTGATTTAAAACCCAACATTATTAAAATATTTAGAGTTTCATTAAATCAAATCTAAACAAGTATTTGTCACAGCCTGAAATTGGTTTGTGTTTTTAAGATGAATCAAAATATTTTCAGTCACTGTGTTTTCTTTCTAAAATAGTGTTGACTGCAGAAGAGAAGGAGGGAAGTTGTCTAAATCTTTTAGCCTTGGCTATTATAATTAGTACTTGGCAAAACAGAAACAAACAGGTACCTCTGGTGCTGTGTTCATCTAAAATTAATAAAATGCGTAAGACTGAAAATCAGCAATTTACTTGATCAGTGTCAACCGGGTTTCCTTTCATGGAGGAAAGTGGAAAGATGGTGGAGATGTGGACAGTGAGCTTTATACCCTGTTTTTTACACACTTGAGTCCCTATATTCAGAGCAGTGATGGACTGTTAAAAAGGTCCCACTCAGACTTGTTCTTCAAGGGGCTTACAGACTCTGCCAAGCTACTCCCCAAAGCAGCCGTTCAAGCCAGGAAGATTAGTGAATGCTAACCATGGACCACATTGTTGGATTTGATTTAAAATGCCATTAAAAACCCCCAAACAGTCAACCATCTGATCTGTTTTTCTTGGATTTAAACCCCCCTGTAATCTGGGAAATATCATACTCACTCAGGTTTGCGGTATTACAGTGGTAGAAGAATTGAGAGGGATAATTCGTCCAACAAGGTTCTGGGGAGCACGAGTGTGTTTCATCTATTTTCAAGCAGGGTCATCACTTCCACTTGCCTCCCAAGGATCAGGTTTTGTGAGGGCCCTGCATAAGACTGGGGAATTTACATGCACTTTCTCTTTCCTCCTAAACAAATCAATTGTCCCTCGCATTATGGCTAATACGAGGAACATGTAGTCTGTTTTCTATTCACACTTCCTTGCAGTAGGTAACAAACTGTGGCCATGTTCCCCTGGTTGCCCCTTCATCTTCTGGGAAACATCCTAGGGAATGCTTCCACACCCATCTCGACCTTCTATGGGCAATAAATATGTGTCCTTCTCCTTGTCCCATAACAAATGGGGAAAATGATGCATTTTCCATTGCTAACGTCTGCTCTCCTGGTGTGACAGATAACAGGCACCATTTCCCCTCAAACTGACTAACCAATTAACACAATCATGTTAAACTCCTTGGAGCAGTTCTGTTCTCAATCTGTACATAAGTTTTCTAGTTATATGAGTTGGTGTGCTAGAGGATATTAACTGTCCCTGCAGAAATTGTCTTGATAATATCCTTAGAACATTTTATTTCTAGTAACATTAGTGCTGCTCCTGGGATTGCAGCAGATCACACATTTACTTTAATACACCATCATGAAGATACAGAATGCAATGCAAAGAGAAAATAAATCTAAGCATTCCTTCCTGTCCACACCTTAAAAAAAACCCAAAAAAGGCAGCACAGAAATTTAAGAGTCGGGTGCATTTTCTCTTAAGACCAGTGCAGAGTACTTCTTTACAGTCACAGCTCAAGCTTCCAGGCTGCTTCAAGGAGAGGATTTGCCATTCCCACCAATAAATCAGTAATATTTCTTGTACCTGTTTTTGTTCATTTTTTTGTGTGTGTTACTGCATATTATTAATAAGTATTGGGACTGCAAGGCCACTGGCATTTTTCTCCCACTAAACTGTTTCTCTGATAACGCTGTCCACATTATTAATTGTTGTCTTCCCTGATGGGGGAGACGTTCAGATTTTTGCCAGGAGAAAAAAGGAGGCGAATGGAACTTCATGGTTCTCAGTCTCCAGACAGGTGTTTATTAATTCTTATCTAAGGAGTACAAGCCACTGGCGTGGCCTAGACGTAGCACAGAGCAGAGAATGCAGCAAGAAGACAACTTACCAAGATCTCAGACCCTTTTTAAAGGTAAATTACCCAATGAAAGCTTATAACACAAGTTATTTTCACTTTTTTACCAATGTCCAACAAGTTCCTAAATCACGTAGACAGGAACTGCAGAATTCTGTATCCAATCATCCCAAACCACTATTGCTGCAAAATATGGAGGTAGTGAACAAGGAGAAAGAAGCTTTTAACTACAACTTGTCCTCCATTTTGAGGTTTTCTACTTCTATCTATTTACTATGCAAATAGACCAAAAAACTCTAAATTTTTCACCCTGTGATAATCTCACATAGTATTCTATCACCTAATTCACACCATTGTAGATTCAAATTCTTCCCAGAGGCTAGGCAAATTTTCCCATGGACAAAGGTCAAAACCAGTACTGTCCAGGGGGGTAAAACCTTTCAAAACAGGCAGAGAAATATTCTCTGCATTCTAGGTTCCCACACTGTGACACCCCCAAATCATAAAAGGTCCTGTGCTGCACTTCCCACCAATCTTGTGTGGGGCTGGCTGTAGCTGTTTCCACTGAGGATGAATACCAAAGTTTGGCCCTGCAAGTTTAGCACAGTAAAATTTCAATCACCCTTTTGCAATGCAACATCAGAGTCATGTGGTGACTCGTTTCAAGCACAGAGAAGCTGGAGATGGTGCCAGAAGAGGAAGAAAGCCACAGGGAGAGGAGCCTGTTCTCTCCGCCAGCTGAAAGCCTGTTTCTCTGACTGGGCGGTGAGCAGCCACCCTGCCTGCACACAGGTTCTCAAAAAGTGGTTACTGGAGTGCCTGGATTCATGATTTCTCTCTAATATTATCTATGAAATCAAGCAACAGATACTGTGTAGTAATTTAAAATAACCAAAGATTAAAAAAAAGACCCAAACCCACAAGCAAACCAAAACTACGTTCCCTGGTAAGGTTTAGGGACCAGTGTGGCATCATCAAAAGTTTAAAATTAGAATTGTACATTTCATTCATTTGAGCAAGATTCAAAGTTTCAGTCTAGATGTGCACAAAAAATATTTTCCCTGCCCTCACCTTTCAGCTGTGCCAATGTTAAACTGGCTTATAGGATCAATGGAAGCAAGTCTTGTTCAGGAGGTATTTAAAAGGCTATGTGAAGGTTAACCATCAAGTTAATGTAAATACACACATACATATGACTATAAACACATGAGAGTATATGAGAACCCAGGAGCACAGATAAGAGTATAAACATAGAAGTGTGTATGTGTATGTGAGTTGAAGCCATAACTACACACAAGAGGTTATCTTTTTCCTCTGGTCCCCATGATTTTTAAGACTGGAAGTCTCCCAGGCACCTTTCCTGGGAGGCGTGCACAGTTGTTATGCAAGCAGACTGTTCTAGTCTGCTTCTGGGTTTTTAGGTGTTTTTTTTTTGTCCAGAATGACTCTGAGGTCTTTGTATTCTTCCTAAAGTTGCTGCTTTGTTTGGGAACACATTAAGGAACAGGCAAACCTTTCTACATACCCAGATTTTTGTTTTAGGCAAAAAATCCAGACAAGAAACTGCATCATCCATTAAATCAAGCAAACAGCAAAAATTGGATCAGTGTAAAGACATGATATCTCAAAAAAAACTTTCAGACTTCACTGGTTGCCTGGAGCTCTGTGCAGAACATACTGAAAGGTGACCACCTCACTGCTTTTATCTGTCCCACTTAAATGTGAAAAATAAAGAAGGCAATTTGCATCTTGTTGCAGCCAAGTGACAAAACTTTATGGGTCTTCCTGTTCTGTAACATGAATCAAGAAATGATGACTACATGGATTCAGATGTTAACCATAGTGATAAGACACCCCCCTGAACATATGGCAGGAAAGAGACATAGAATTTTGCACAGAGTCATTAATCTTCAAATTTTAAAGTAAGACAGGCTTCACAGTTAAATAAAATACTCTGCATTTGGCCAAGGTAAACTTTTTGCTCTTGGAGTGAGAAGGAAGAGATTTCTGTTGGGGAGTGAATGCATCCTTCCCATGGGAGAAATAAGAAATGCCATTTTTTCTTCATTTGCCAGGATAACTAGAAAACAGCATATAAAATTAAGTGAAATTAAATGCAATTTTCAAGGACAATGGGTAAAAAAGGAAAACTGCAAAGGAGAGAAAATTACTCTTGAAATAGGTCTTCGAGGTAATTTAGTTTTTTTAATCACTGAATCCATTCAATATTCACAATGAAAATTAATCCATTGCTCTTAAAACTTGTTCATTAATCCCCCCTTGGTTGTTAAGTCGCTCCTCCTCGTGTCACCAGCCTGATTAATAATTCATAAGATAACTAAGGGCTCAAAATATTGTCTCCCTAAGACTGGTCTGGCTAATCTTGGTCTTGTTGAGTTATCCTTAGATTTCCAAGTTAAATGCTCAGATGGAAAGGGTCTGGGTAGCACTGCTTATCTGATTAGGAAATAGTGGTATGTAGGGGAGAGGGATATTAACTACCAGAAATCAAAGGAACAAGTCCAGTGGGATGAGTGGACAGTGATCTACTTACTGCTGTTGGGAAGAGAGTAACGTAGAGCAGTGGAAACTTTCTGTTCACTTTAACTGTGCTCATGCACTTCTGTTTCTTGGATGGGAGACAGAGCCGGGTGTGAATGGCACCACTTCTTCAAGAACATCTTTATTTTGAAAACAAAGTGTCTTCTTTCAACTGAATTGTTTTTGAACTCCTTACAGTGTGACTTGTTCTTGAAGTATTTTCAAACTGAAGGGAGTCCTTCTGCTTCACTGAGTAAAAAGATAAACAACTCAGTTTTGGCACCATTAGGTTGCATTCACAGTCTATCATATTACAGAGACATTAGAAAAGATGTACTGAATCACGGAAGTAGCAGCCTTTAAATGTCTCCTCAGTTTGGGAGTGAAAAGAAATAGGAGACATGTGGGATTTGTCTTTTTGTTTTAGTTGGATATGAAAATGGAGACAGAAGCAGAGTTACAGCAGATTAGTAGTCCAGATACCAGCAAAGGAAACATATTTTGCTAAACTTATTCTTAAATATTTACTGTATGAAAATGTATTGAACTATGTATTATCTGCAGATGGCTTGTAAAAGGAACTGCTCTGAATTGTGCCAAGTCAGTAGGAAGAAAAAGTCTAAAAGAACTTTATTAAGGTTGCAATTCCAATTCGTGGTGATATGAATCATGATAACATTCTTTAGTAAGGTTTTAATGCCATGATCACATACTACTTTCATGGCTGGAGGACTTGGACTTCATTTTCTTCAAATTACAAAGAATGCAGGAAGCAAAAGGATGGTCCTGCCACAGAAGCAAGTGATTTTCCAGCCTGAAGGGACTAAATTTTGCTGCTGCTCCTCACATAAAGCACCTGGCAGTTCTATGCAAATTGCTCAAACTAACTTGGCTACCTAATGCATATTGATAACTTTCTACCCCAATAACCCAAGCAGTCAGATTTCAGAGGTACTGCGTTACAGCTGAAATCAAAAGGAGTGATGTACTGAGTCCATGAAAAATCTTCTATTCTCATAAGCAATTTCAAAAGTCAAGTTGCACACTTCCAAAATGAGCACTTAGAATAAAAGGACACTTTTTACGTTCACCTCTCCGCAGCTCAGCTCTCTAATGCTAAAAATCAGGAATACTTCATCTCACAGAAGTCTCCTGTTTCTGAAGCACTTGAAGGTACTGTAGTGCTGAGCACAATGGAGGATCCCGTGAGGAAAACCCATCACATCTCCAGAGCAGGACTGGAATACTGTTCAGTAAGTCAGGCCTGCAGCTACACTTTGAGCAATGTGGAGGAAAGCAATGACAACACCATTGAGTAGCTGTCTATCTTGTGTGCTTAACGAGACAGTCCTGAAAGAAAAATGGCCTAAAAATGCATAATTAAAGGCTGTAACCTAAATGATGGGCTCAAAAAAATAAAAAAAGAGCTGCATTAAGGTTATAAAGGCAATATGACTTCAGGCAATTTTTAGTGTATTGATGCTTGAATCTGTATTCCCATCATTCTTTTAAAATGGATTTTTTTTGTGGATAATTAATACTAGGCTCTGTTCTACTCTTTAGAAAAAAAGTAGTGATACATTGATTTGATGAAATGCAGCATATTGCCCATTGAAATGCGGGCACTAAAAAAGAGTAGACAAAGTGTATTTTATTTACCTGAGTTTGCAGGACAAGGTTTATACGTATCTGTGTTTTAGACTGCTGTAGTTTAGCACAAACTTGGACTAGGTTCATGTCTTCAGAGAATTTGCTATGGGTTCTTGAAGGAGCAGTAGCAGACATGAATTTGTGCATGAAAGTAAGCATAGAACTTCAGTAGCTCCACTTATTACCATCTACCCAATTAGGTTTATATTTTACAATGCTTATAACATTTTATAACATCAGCTTGGGGGAACACGTCCCCCAGTCCTGCAGAGCAGTGACTTTGCTGAAATCATGTACAGAGACACTTAGAACTAAATACTTGCTAAAATTATTTGTAAGCTTAGGTCCAATTATTTCACCTGACCACCAGCATCGCTGCAGTTTGTTCAACAACTCTTTGCAAATAGTAATAATAATAATAATAATAACTTTTATGTGACAGGTGCAGCAGCAACCCTGACTTCACGTTCACACACCTCCTCCTCCTCTTTCATCCTTTAACCAGCGATTCCTGCCTTCTCTTCTCCCCACCCCAGGCTGCACCAGGTCACCTCCTGAAGTGTGCTAATGCACCCCTTCACGTTTGTTAGATTACTACCCTGACAGGATCATGTGTGCCTTGTCTTGAAAGGCTTCAATTCTGATTTGCTTCAAATACAAAGTCCTGGCTTTAGAATGTTTTCTGATTTTAAAGCATTAGATAACACTGCTTCCATTTGCAGGACAGGTAATCTTTTACATGTTATTTCAATTTTTCATTTTGTTGCTGGAGAGGAATGTATTTGCAATCAGATGAAATTGAAAAGCAGTGACAATAACTCACTGGGACTGTGGGACTTTAACTGTTTTTATAGTCAATGAAACAGAAAACTCTCTTTCTATTTTTATTTCTGGTGATGCAGGACTAAGCATCCCTGCATTCATAGATGGCTATTTCAGCAATTTTTATTTGTATACTGTTAATGACAGCTATTGTGCCAGTTCTTTGCTTTTCCAGGGTTAGGCTCTATCATGCAGTCCTGTTTCTTGTTCATGCACTTGACAGTTTTCAAGTACAGGATCACTTATTAGAATGGTACACTAATATTAAAGCAACATGTATTTCTGATCTTTTTTCTTTCCTACTGTAAAAATTATTAACATCTTTTAGAAAAGCAGATCTCTCTTTATTCAGTCCACTACATAATCTATTTTATTCACTGAAATTCAACTCTGAAGTCTCCTTGTGTGCTTTTAGCAGTACTGTATTGTGTTACAGATTCCTAGTCGCTGGTTTATATATACATCAACTGAAGTGATGATGTTCATAAGTCATGAGGATCGATATAAATGACTGTGATAAACATTCTTTCTCTTTTACAGGATATATGCTATCAGATACCTGTTTTGCTATCTGGTATCATAGCTGAGCAATTGAGAACAGTAAAACTGAGGCAGTCTTGGAAAATTCAGAGAGACGGTTGAATTTATTCCCTTTTTGACAGTGTGAAAAAACACACATTGAAGCCAACAAATTTTAATGTAGTGTTTATACAACAAGATTGCTTGGAAGCCTATTCCCATTTTAACCCAAGAAATGGGACTGACGTACAACTTACCCAGCTGTGGCTGCTGGACTGAAAAGGTTGGCCTGCATTTGCCAGGAGTTATTAGAACAGGCTACATTGCACAACTCTGTTTTCCCAAAGGACAGGGAGGTATCTGAGCTGATGAGGTCAGGTTAGCATTCCGTTGTGCCACGTCAAACACAACTCTAAAGACCAGCAAGGTTTTGCCAGCCGACGTCATGAAGGTCCTTCTGACCAGCTGGCAAATTCTGCTGTCCTGGGAGAGACCAAATGAGTTCATGCCACTATTGATTTTGAGTGAGCTACGCGCCTTGCTGCTTGTAACAAAAGCAAACACAAAAAGACAAAACAGAATTAATGTGGGCACAAGTTCACGTTGTTTTCCATTTTCATGCCGCATTTCCAATGAGCAAAAAAATCTAATACTGTAGAGGGGGGAAAAAAGGAGGAGGGGGCGAATCTAATGATTCAGTCATCTAATGTTCATGTGCTAACAACTCAGAAAGGTGATCTAGAGATGTGTTGTTTTGTCATGTTTTATATCCTTTCCAGTAATTAATTTTGGAGGGTATGTCAAGCATTTGGAATTTCTGAGTGTCCTTAGACAAGAGGTAAACATCTTCTGTCTGAATAAGTTTCCTTACAGAATTTTAAGAAGACATTGGGTTTTGTTTTCCAAAGGCAGGCTGCTAGGTGGCAGGGCAGGAGCAAAATCCAGCAACTTAAGAAAGAAGGCAAGAAAAAAAGTTAATTATTTTAATACCTTAGCAATAGTTCTGGGGGTAGAATGCCCTTATATCAACCTACTTGGGATAAGATTGAGGTTCTTCCTCACTGAAGTCCAAAGCAGTATTATACTAGCATAATATAGGGCAAGAATTTGCTCAAATTATACTTTTCCTAGATTGAAAACAACCCCCAAAACAACCAAACAAAATCCCACATAAACATAGAGGTTTCACATGTGAGAATCCGGATCCTAGTGTTCATCAGAAACTTTTGAAAGAGATGCGGTTCTGCAACTTTCTGGAGATCCACATTAAAACAAACAAAACCCATAAAACAAAACCCTTTTCAACTCCTATGCTGTGAATACACTTTGGAAGCTGAAACCATTTTTTCTCATTGGTAATCGGAACTTTTCCTTTTCAGAGACTGTTTATTTGAGTTAAATTATTGAAATGCAACAACAGTCTATAAGGAAGGCAGGATGATAACACGTATATGGGAGGGGGTTTTTATCATCATATAATTTACTGATTAAAAGGCTGATAAATGGCTTAAGAATTTCAGTGTATCACATGAATATAAAAAGTTTAGATAAATACCTTATAAACACCAAAGGTATTAAACCAATCTTGAAAACTTTATGAACCACAAGATCAAAGCAATACTTCAGAAATCTTAGTGAATGGAAAGCTTTTGTGCAACATGGTTTTGTCACGGTTAATGGCAATTCCATTCTGAATTTAGAAACTTTGTGCCATTACCATATATTTACTTGTCATGAAAAATGCCCTTGATTTTATACCAGATGCAGGGAAATCTTTGACCTACTGAAATCAATGACAGAACTCCACTTTCAAGGAGGTCAGCATTTCACCCAAATGAAGGGACATACCTTGCCTTACTGCCAAAGTCTTGGTATTAGAAATTGAAAAGGCTATCATTGTAGGAAACACAGATGTTGCTGTAGCTCAGGAAAACTGAGTAAGTGTTATTTTCATGTATTTAAAGAAATCTCATTAGGAACATCAGATGAAAATCTGCTAGGACACAAGAAAAACTACACAGCAGACATCTCTAAAAGTGCTGTCTGAGAGACTCAAAGCTCTAAAGGGTTTTGCTTGCTGGGCATCCTGTAGAAATTGCATTTAAATCTTTGTATGTAAAATTTGGAAATTAAAGCAATCACTTCCATCTATTTGTTTCCATTTCAGTACCTTTCCCATTATGGATCTAAATGCATGCCTTTTTGAAGTACAGCTGCTTGGTTTTCCTGCATAAAGAAGAAAATTAGGTCTAATAATCTAACATTTGAATAATTTCTATTCAAATGGTATAGACCCACTGAGTTTTGCATTCAGTGTTTGACCATCCTCATAAACACAGTAAACTGAAATACCATCCTTACTAGAAACACAGAGCAGCTAGAATTTCATATGGGATAGGGAGCATCTTATTTTTTTTAATAATTGAGGAGGCTATTAATATCCTTGCTGGCATTTTTGTACAAGAAACATGACTGCTAAAACTGGGATGAAGAGCTACATAGTTTTCAAAGCAAAGCGAGACTATTGTTTGAACGAATGCTGCTATCATTCAAAAAAGGTGGTATTAATTTTGTGTATGAACTGTGATAATCCCTGCCTATTTCTAAATCCCTGTAAATTGTTTCATAGGGCTTAGGAGTTATGACTCATTCACATTTTCTGACAAGCAATTGTCATGGGAGATTTTCTTAGAAAACATGTAAGTAGGAAATTGGAGAGATCTGGCATATTTGAACTAGGTACATCCAAAAGCTGAGTACTTTCCCCTGGGACTAACGGGAAAATCTGCTAGCTTTGGGTTTGAAAGTTGAAGGTAATGTTAAAAGTGCATTAAAAGAAATGATGAACAGTATTTGAATGGGTTTCTGTTTTACATTGTGTGGTTGTATCCACAGAATCCTCCAGTTACTTGACTCTGGGTGTCTGCAAACAAATATTTTCATGTTAATTTTCTGTTCAAATGATGACAATTATCGGTCCAAGCAGCTTGACCAATTTATCAAGCTCCATGTCAAATACAGCTCCAAGCCAAAATCCCTGATCTAATGAGTCCTGAGAAATACATTCCCATGCAATCATAGTGAGAATTGAAAAGCAATACCATGGATTGCTTACCAGTGATTTTCACATTCCTTTTTTTAATGTCATTTTCAGTAATCATCTTAGGATACAAATGCTTCTGCAAAATGTGTGTGCTGATTGCAGGATGGGTCAAGATGGGCTGTTGTGAAACAAGAAGCAGGGAAATGAAAGAAAGTGCTGTGTTGATCCTGTGTATAGTTGATAACCCTAAACACACCTGGTCCAAATTCAGGGAATGCAAAAAGCCTCATGGCTGCTAATAATGCTACCTCTCTTTTACTAGGAAATTTGTCTGCTTTTATCACAACATTTTCTTTAATAACAAGTGTGGTAAATAGTACTTAGAAGCCTGAGACCTGGGCTGCACCATTCTTTTAGGAGAAGCCATTTTAAAACATGTCAGAGAACACTAAATGCCTCCTTAACTAATGTCATCTGGCAGGATTTGTTGTGTAGCTGAACATCTGTCCTAAAGGTTTACCTGATTTCAAATTAGTCCTTTCAAAATGGTAGCAATTGATTCCCACTTAAAATATGAGTTTGTGTGCCGTTAATGGCCTGATTGTAATTACTTTCCTGCAATATGGATTCATGTTGCCTTAACTGCTTTTTCTTATTTTCTATAAGCTGTAGTTCTTTTTGCAGGCCTGTCTCCCAGAGTTATGGAACATATAAGAAATGTGTATTAATTGCTACCCTATCACTTAACTTTTATCAATATTTACAGTTGTTTTCTCTTTTTGCTGTCCCTTATTTTGCTTAAACCTTTCACATTACTCTGAAATTTCTAGTAGTCCAAATGGTTTTGCCTTATGAGCAAATGGCACAATTTTTTCCCTTCGCTGCTTGAAACACTTGTTAATGATTTGGCAAGCTGGGATAGCTCCTACATGAGGAAGTAAGGGCTGGTTTCTTAATTTCTGCTTTCCTCACCATAAAACAGATAACACTTCAAGAAAGTAAAGTAGCAGTGTCGTACTTTAGGTAGGGGTTCTTGAACATATTTTAAGTACTAAGCACCCTTATTCTATACATCATTCTATTCATTTTTCTTCCTTCCAGCCTGTTAATTTGAGGTCCCACTAGCCTCAGACAGGTGAATGAGGAGGTCTCGCTTCCAGGCATAAGTAAGGAAGTCCTTGCAACCTGTTTTCATCACAGTGAATGTTACTTAAGAGGAGAGTGTTTGGGAGAGACCCAAAATTTCCGTCCACTGCTCTGCTAGACACCAGCAGGTTGGAAGTGATGATGAAAGCAGATGACACCAGCACCTTTGCTGCCACATCCAGAAAGAGGACAATCGTGTTCCTCCTTCCTGTGCTGCACCACAGAGCTCAGCTGAGTAACTCAGGACCACGGTCTGTGGTTTAACACCATTAAATTGAGGCTGGTTGGTTCAAAGAACTGAAGTGGTGGCACAGCAGCTCCCTTGGAGCAGACAAGGCAAAGGAATGCAACCATGTTTAGCCAACAGTCTGCCAAACCTGGCAGCTCCCAGCAGAGCTGGTGATGAGCAGCTGATGGCAAACTGGTGTTCATCATGTTTTCCATTAGCACAGCAGGCACCAGCCAGGATGTTTGTTCTTCATTCCTCTTCTTACAAGGCCCTAAACCCAGTGACAAACAAATGTCAAGTACTCAGAGTATCCAGCACTTCTGAGGAACTGCTCGCTGTTCAGCTCTTCTGTCAAGGTGTTGCAAGAACACCCTCACAGCAGTGTCTGCTAAGAAAACTGTTGGGTGATGTTTCTGCTGCTTTGACATTCATTCCTCTGAGAGACCCAGACTGCACACTCAGTTGAACTGCAGTGTATTCACTCACACTGGGAGGCTGCTTTTTGGCAACCAGACTGATGCTAAAAATAAAACAACCTATGCAAAACAAACAGAAAATCTCCTTGCTAAATCCATAGTGGGAGTATGTTACTTCAAAAAGCATTGGGTTGTTTGCCTATGCTTTTTGCTGTCTCTTCCATGAGAAAAAGAATGGAGGAAAGTTTAATAATGTAGTATTTTTGCAATCAACCGTGCAAATCACCCCAGACAATAGCTGTGGCGCACACACAAAGTATGGAACCAAGTTTGGAAACTTCTCAGATGTGGACCTCATCCTACTTATAAAAACATGTCGTTATAAGGATGCTGTTTACTATGTGTCATGACTACAAAATAAAACTGAGAGGAATTCTAATTCTCTTTATTTATTTAACGGGCAATGCCTGTATTTTGTTTTCCCTTCTTGATTTTTTGTTTTTAGTTGGAAACTTTGGAGATAGCCTGACCTTCTAAAAGGCTGTTTGTGCACACGTGTGCCTCCTGAGCCTTAGGACTTCATTTTACACAAGTAACAGTACAGTTAGTGCCGGGTGTGGGTAAAAAATAGAGATTTGCCTACAAAACATATTGTACTTTATAAAAAGTTAACGCCTTTGGAGTTTGTTTTACCTTTGGGGTTTTGTCCTCGAGCTCTGGTCTCAAAGATCTTTCTCTGCAGTTAGGACGGGTGGAAACTGATTTACACGCAAAAGCCGGGGGTCTCACAAACTCCCAGCAGCAGACGAACACGGCTCACGGGCAGCCCCCAGCCCTTCTTACGCCCGGGCCGGCGGGGAGAGCAGCAGCTCAGCCGCGGTCCCGAGGGGCCGCTCAACTCCCACCGCCTCCCGTTCCCTGAATGGATGGAACTCCTCGGTGATGCCAGCCTGGGGCTGGGGAGCTCCTGCTTAATCCTGACCCTCCGTGCTCTTTCTTCGGGGAAACTCCGACGGGTGGAAGCCTAAATAACGACGACGGTGATGACGATAACAATAATAATCATAATTAATTAGAGTAATAACGAAGCCTGCTCCAGCAGCCCACAGCCGCGCGTTCTCCCCCGGCCTGAGTGTGCGGGGCGGCGGGGGGCCCCCGGCGGGGCGCCTGTCCCCGCTGCCCCTCTCTCCCCCAAGCCCGTAAAACACCGAGCGTT
>NW_008236230.1:2188674-2201731 GCF_000691975.1 Corvus brachyrhynchos | reverse complement strand
TTTTTTTGAGAGAGAGAGAGAGCAAGGAGACTGAGTAGCGTGGGCTTTGCTTTTACCCTCTTGAAGTGAATTTTTGAGGTCTTGATTTGGGCTTGACTCCACTTACCCGATTAGTCAAGAGCACTCGTGTGAAAACTTGGTTGCGTGTTCGCTAAAGGTTTAACTTAGGATCCCAATTTTCTCGTTCTCAGATCCATTTGAAAGACACAGTACTGCGACAGCAACGGTGTGCTTTGTCCTTTTTTTGTTATTTTCTTTTAGTTTAATGGACTCCGTAACAATACGATTCACTGTTGTGAGCACCTGTCAAACCCGTGACAGGCTTGCGTGCTCGCCCCACCTTTGCCATGGCTGCGGCGGCTCTGAACAGCAGGCACTCTGTTTTGGGGCTGGATCTGGGGCTGGACTGGGCTGCTCTGGTTTTTGTCATTCAACACACTTTGATACTGCTCCCCAGGCTCGCGTGTAGGTCCCGTCTGGCTAATAGCAGCTAACAGGGTCTTCTGCAGAAATGTTTTTGCTTAAAATAGACTGGTGACTTCTTTTCACACAGCTGACAAGTCTAAAACCGGGACGAAGGAGGAGTTAAAATACTTGCTGATGCTGTGTTTATCAGGAGAACTTTGGTAACACCTTTGAGTCATGCACTGTGAAGTAAAAGATGGTGTCCGTCTCATACACGGTTCTGTATTTTCAGATTTGGGGAGTAGTTGCTGGTTTGGATGACCCTTCTCACTGAGGAGTGCCGATGTGATACAGAGAGGGTGTCCTCAGTAACAAATGGAAACAAGTGCCTTAGTTCTGCTCTCCTTATGTTACATTTTGCACCACATTTCTCAAGTATTTATAATTTATTCAGCTTTTTTGCTACATATTTTTCTGTATTTGTATGTTGCTGGGAAAGGACTTTGTTGTGCACACAGCTGGACTTTATGGCGCTGGACACTTGAATTGATTTTATAGTCTTCACTCTTACACTGCAAGCCTATAGGTTGACTACTGCTGGTGTACCAACTCCTGAAATTAAGCAAAAACTACCAATGCAAATGGGTTTGTAAGAATAAAAAAGAGTTTTAAAAAAGGCCATAAAGCTCACCATTACACTTTTTTTTTTTTTTTTTTAAAAAGCAAAACGTAACAGGAAACTTCACATTTTGCAACCTGGTTGTGTCCCCACCCTGTTGTCTGCGTGTCCTGACCAGGGATGATCCCGTCCGCAAGCAGCATTTAGAGCTGTAGCTGAAAATGACTGTTGTCCTGCCAGAGCCATGAGGCAAATCACCCTCTAAGTCCGTGACAGCCCCTTGTGATGGATGTCTTAAGCAGAGCTGGGGTGAGAGGAAGCTTTACTAGCATGGGTGGAAAATAGGTGGGTTTCGGTCAAGTTTTGTTCTGGCTCTTCTGCAACTTTGACTCTGCTTGTTGTCTTTTGATACAGTATCTCAAAATACGGGTTATTTTTTGTTAACAAAAGAATAGCTAAGACATTGCCAGAGTGCAGAAAACGCCCTGACATGGATGTATGGTCTTCAGTAAGACCATGGAATGTCATTTTCCTTTTTTGAAACAGAGCATACCGCGAGATTTCTCAGGTCTCCATTTCCTCTGAAGATGTAAAATGTCTTAAAGGGCATTATGAGAACATTAGAAAAAACAGCTTCTTTATAAAATTCCCCATACTTGAGAATATTTAAAAGCCTACAGCTAACCTGCCTTTGGAGATAGCTGGAACAGACCCAGAGCTAAAAGCAGGGGATCTGCTGGGAGAAAGACGTGAAGCAGAGGGAGCTTCAGACTAAAGGTCCTGCAGTTCTGCTCACACGCGCACTGCTGCTGAAACATAGCCTGTCCTCCTTCCTCCTGAAAAAGCCTGTACATAAACCACAGTGTGAGAATACAGCCAGAGACAAGGAGGTGTTTAATTCCCTCAGAAACCATTCTGCTGTTAAACTGTATCAGTTGCTTTGACAACGCACAGAGGGAAAGCTCTGTGCGGGCAAACAGAAGTTGGGAATCTTGTCCTCTAAGTTACGTGAGAACTCTTGCCAAAAAGGTTTTAAGTGAGAATAGTGAACTCTACTACTGCCCTACACAAGTTTGTTTTAAATCTATCATGCGTTACAGGATTACAGGATGTTACATGGGATAACCTGGTATGAATTAGCCTTTCTTCAGATTGCTGCATCAATGAAATAGTGTGCTCTTAAGCTGATGTGTGATCCTAACAGTGTCAAGATTGATCCTTCATTTAAGTACAATGTAATATTTGGGATTTCTGAAGCCCATTCCTTATTCTGTGCTTTGTTTATTAGTTGCTTCAGAGAAGGAGGAAACATCGCCAGAAAAAAGAGGGGAGGGATCTCTCCTTAACACAAGTTAAAGGAGCAGCCGTATGCTGATGGCTGTGTCCGGGCAGAGGTGGTACCAGGAAGAATCCTGGCTAGCTGTGCCTATTGATAGAGGGCTGGAAACGTTCTCTGGTCCACTGTAAACATCGACATCCAGAATGTGTAACATTTCTGTGTGCTTTTCAGATGTGTGACCTGAAATTTGAAATACAAGAAAGTACTTGCTCAGGCTAGACAGTAAAATCTTCTGACTGCTTCAGAAAATTGTTGCCAATCGAAGATCCTGCCAATTGTGTTAATTAAAGCACAACATTTTTGTGCTTTGATACCTGGTAAAGTGCTTTTATTTGTTATTAAGAAATACTTTTTGTGAAAGGAAGGGGGAAACCTCTAGATGGGAATCAAACATACTCACTTTTTAATAGACAGTACATTTCTGTGCTCTGAAGATTTTACAGAAGCTTAGATTTCCAAAGCAGGGTTCAAAGACAGCCTACTCACAGTTGTCTGTATTTTTATAGCTGAGGTTATTGAGGGCTATGGAAATGCAAGGCTTTATCAAAGATTACACTGGGCAGCAGTTGTAAAAATCCAACTGGACCATGTGTGTACCAAAGGCTGGCAAGCCCACATCAGCAAAACCCAGGGCTCCTGCTCCTGGTCACAGGTTGAGACACATGGTGTAATTGCAACATTATTCTCAAAGAAGTATAATCAAAGTGAAATAGTTTTAATTCTATTAAAATCTAAAGGCCAGTAGAGTAAAACGCTAAGTGAAGCATTCTTCCTGTTTGGTTGCATTACTGTTAATGTATTTCATAAAGATTCAAAGCATAACTTTTCGAGGATGTGCTCATAAACATGCTCCCTCCCCTAACTTAAATAAGAAATTTAAGATTTACTGCACTTTTGGAAAAACACTAGCTCCAAAGATTTTTATTTTATGCAGATTTCTGTTCCCCCACCATGGATTAAGGATTTAGGGGAGGAATAGCTGCCAAATGGTTTTATAGGTGTATATAAATGAAAAAAGTTTAATATAGTTGAAACCCTATAGGGGTAACTGTGAAGGACATCAAAGCTAAATCTTCCTTAAGCAATTTTTTGCCATGTACACTTACTTTTAGATTCAGCTTTAAATGATTGAGAAAAGGACTGTGAAGCTAAATTTACTTTGGTGTCATGAAGATCTGTAAGCTTGCATGAAAACTACTTCTGTTTTATTTAAAATTGGAGCTTTCAGTCAGTACTTGGAAAGTCTGGCTTCTGCTCCCATTGGCTTCCCTGGGATTTGGATCCAGCCCAAAGTACTGCAGGAAGGTAAGGGAAATGATCTAGGTTTAATTGTCCACTCTGTTCAGAGTCTTGCGTTATGGGGTTAGGATAACATGGCACTGTGATGAATGTTCATCTGTCATGAGTTCAAAATCTGCTGTCTGTGCATGGCAGTAATTAAATCACCTTAATTGTTTTTTCATTATTCTTTCTGAGAGAGGGAAAATTACTTGCCTTGGATTAGCATATTGCCAAAGACTGTTATAAATATTTATGGCGTGTACTCTTTCAATAGAAAGCCTGTACATTCTTCACAGGTCTCCATAGTTCTTTTTCTCGAACACAGAAGAGTAGTTACTTGAATGCACTAATTACCATCATTTCACCCTCTTGCAAAGTTTCAGTACATACTGGTTTAACAGTAAAAAAGGTAAGTAGTTTAGAAAGAAGCATTGCAAAAAATATTTAATTACCTCTGTAAGCTGCGGAATCTTTTTGAAGGTGCACGTTTGTGAAACAGGTTTGAGAGTTCCAAATTTTTTCCTTTTACGGTTGTAGAAAATACAGAGTTTTGGAAGAATTACTGGCTTCTCTCCCTGATTTTTCCCTGCTTTCACATTAAGGCCTCACACACTATATTCTAAAATACTGAAAAAGGGAAAAGTAGGAATGTAAACGCTCAGTTAAAGAGCTGCAGAGCTTAGTTCTTTTTTTTTTATAAAGGTCATCAAGCAAAATATTCCCAAGAGTATGAAAGAATTATGCCTGTGTTAAGACTGGTGGAACAAAGCGAACAGTATAGTCCTGACTTGAATAATGCCAGGATTTCACTGTAGATCATTATGGAAAACTCAGGAAAACAGTCAGTGCACAGCTCTTTCATGGCTCTGTTTACGCGTACGTATGGTCTGTGCTGGGTATTGGGAGAGACGCATTTATGTTGCATTACAGGAAGTAAAGTTGAGGGGCTGGTGCTTCTCCATAAAATTATTCTAGCTGCTGATGTTAGAGGGTAAAAGTTTTGCTTTTAATGCCTGGAAACTTGGAAGTTTTTTTTACATAGAAATACCTTTTGAGAAAAGGGAGTAGTCAGTTAAAAGCCTTCATAGCCTATTTCAACATTGTATGTAAAGTGTTCGCATGCTTCTCTCTTGGGTTGCTCTCCTCCTGAAAATCTGTACCTCTGGTATATCTGGGCATTTTGAAACCGTGCTTTCAAAAGCAGAAGAATTTCTTGAGAGGTTGTAACACACAACAGAAATGCCTGTCCTTTGAACAGTTACTAATATTAATCAAATGGTTCCTTTTTTCCTTTCAGAGTGCTGTTTCCAAGTTTATCCTGCAAAAGTAATGACAAACTCCAGTATAGGCAAACATTCAAATTTTGGTTTATACTGCTGAGGTCAATAGTTTGCTAAAATGTCAAGATCAGAAAAAACATTTTTAATATAATACAAAAGCAAACTTGTTTTGCTAAGACATTGCAGCTTTAGTAAATATATTTATTGAGCTCTGTTCTAAGGAAAAAATATATACTTTTTATAATAGCGGACATTGTACGTGAGTCATGGGATCATTCCTTTGTGTTTTAACTATTCCTGTTGTTTACACTGCTTTGACAAAATCCAACAAAGCTTCTGACAGCGTGCCAAGAGAGATTTAATGAGTATTGCAACGTAAACGGAACTGGTGAAGCACAGAAGGTGCAGCTGTAAGAGCACAGCAGCTCTGAAGCTGGAGCACAGTGCCAGCTCTCCAGTCTGCTCTCTCCCTCGGTGACGGTGAGCACATCCCTAGCCAGGAGTAAGAACACGGCAAGGGGACACCAACACAACACTAAAGTCATCCCAGCCTACAGCTGGGCTCAACTTCCTAAGCCAGGTGTGGTTAGCAAGTATTTTCCTTCCATAGCTTGTAGGATTTCAATGATAAAGCATTTGTCAAGCTATGTTTTGTACAGAAGTGGGCATGTTTTGGCAAAATACCTTAAAAAGGCATCAGGCAAGGGAAAATATATTTGTAGGTATCTTTCAATCAGGTACAACTGATACGCACATAATTAACACTAACTGAGCATGCACTTACACGTGTTACAAGCAAAGGAAACATAAAGACTTGTCCAAAACAGGGAACAAGCATCTAAAATGCCGTGACTGTGTTGGGTTTGAGGAGTAAGTGGTAATATCTCTGCCAGCTTTGCACTCCTATTAACAAGCTAGATAGTGTTACGCAGACTTTTGGACTGTAGCAGCAGAGACATTCTTACCTTGCTTCTAATAAGTAATGCATAAATACTGTATGATAAGCTGATCAGTAATTTCAAGTAAGAACTAATTTGTCCTTGACTGAGAAAGTCAGCTGTCTTACCCTCTGCAGTATGGACTGGGGACAGAGTGAAATTACAGAGCCCCATTACTTTTTCTTCCCCCCTTCATGGTCCTCTCTGTAGAGTGTACCTGAAGGTTACTACTGCTCCTCTGCAGACAGAAATAGGGAAGGGAGAGAGAATCTGAGTGGTAACCTTGAAAAAAAAAAGTTGGAGCAGATGGCATGAATTGGGACTGCAGTAGTGTTCTATCTACCACCAAAACTTAACAACAGAATTTTCAGGCATTAATGGAGAAGTAATCTCCTTCATACTTTGGAGGGAATTAATGAGACATTTCACGTTCCTGTGACTGCCTGCCAGTATGACAGCATGTACCATCTACAGCTGTATTCTTGTTGGAAACAATGCTAAAGAACTTCACTGGAAAGGTATTTTGGAGTAAATGATTATGCATTGAAAGAGTTCTCTTATTTTTTTATAAACATGGTGAAAACATAGATTTAAATAGTAAAAATGTTACTGATGGAGTTGTCCCTCTATAAAATCAGGGCTATGCTATTTATGTTTATTTTCCTTCCTAGCATACATTCTCAGATCTTGAAATGGTATGCAGTGCTTGTTCCAGTAATTAAGCTGTTTTAGACAAGGATTTTAGATGTAGTGTTTTAGCAACTAAGTTTCTTACAGTATAAAACTGGCAGCCCTTCCAAGCCTGTGCCATCCAGGAGTGTGAGATGTTACTACATTTCTGTGAGCTCATTGGAAGCCTAAAGAGCAATCAAACCCTTCTTCCCCTGCAGTTTCACCATTAACTTAAGTGCACTTAATTATCCAGTTGTGAATGTGGAGATTTCAAATACAGAATCGAATGTATATTACCTATTAGAATAATTAAATTCCATTTTAATAAAATGCTCACTAAAACCAATTTACATTGCAACACTTATACACCTAATAAAGGGAGAATTGTTACTGTATTTGCTTTTTATCTGAAACGGAGAAGGGGGCTACATTTGCAGTCTCAGGAACACGCTATTTTATTCTGTACACTGTATTGTCCATATGAAATGCATTACTAGACATCTCAATCTAACTGTACAAAATGGTAAAATACACATTAAATGGCAGTGAGGAATGGGAGTTTGTTCTAAATTAGACACTTTAATAATGAATGAACAACACAAAAGAACATAAACAAAAATGAATTTTGTGAAGCAAGAAAAATAAGGAGTGGTTTTCAAAGGCAACAGTGCCATGGAACTAGTTTTGAGCTTCTGTTTCTCTACTCAAAAAAACCCACAACAATTCACTGAAATAAAAGGAAATTTTTTTTTCTGTATGCCATTAAAATAGCTTTCCACTGCTTAATTTTTCTGCAGACTTCTAATAGAAAAAAATTTCAAGCACAGCAAGGACTTGAGCAGAACCTGATCAAAAATTTTGCTTGCTTTTTTTATTAATCTGTGGTCTTAAAAGTGTTCAGCATTCTACAGATTTAAGAATAACCAATAAAATGCTACACTGAGTGTTCCACTTTTTCTAGGCAAAGCTTGTTGCCACTTTATGACTTCCAGCATTTGAGTTACTGTTCCAGTTAGGTTCCTTTTTTTCTGCCAAAATTCATGATCCTCGTGAAAAAGGGAAATCTTTCATAAACTGATGTGGAGCTTTCTGCTAATAGCTGCACCTCAACAAATTAAAGGATGTGGTGGTGAAAAAACATTTGAAAGCTCCCAAGCCTCAGTAATTCAAGTCTTACATTCTGCTATTCTGATCAGTTAATTGCTAAAAGTAGGACAAGACTGGTTATTAACTCTTGGAAACTGAAGAAAGAACTAGTGAAATTTTTATGTCACCTCCTGAAATGTCAAGGGATGCTCTTCAAGGAAGCCACACAATGCAGCCTATGATATCCATCTCTGGTTTTAATACTTAAAATAAAATACGTATTTAGACATTTAATTCAGATGCTGTATATTTTTAAATACGACAGGATCAATACAAACTTAGGAACTGGGTGAGGGGTTCTAAATCTAACACATTTTTTGTGGTCAGTGAGAGACAAGGTCAGCAGCAGAATAATGTATCTGGTTATGGGTAGTTTAATGTAGTTTTATTGCTGAAATAGGGCAGGATCTATTCCATCACATGGGACATACAAGCAAACAGATTTCAAGACTACCTTACATACTATTATAAATCACAGCCATTTATCTTAGAACATGTGACCCTTTAGAAAATCGTACTTTGGTTGCCAAAAACTGAGTCTCTCAGGCATTTCTTTTGCTGAACAGACAAGCTCAGACATGTGCAGTGGGTTTATGCCTCTGTATGTGGCACTGTAGGATGCTGAAGATGGTCCAGTGTCGCTTCAGGATCAGAGGCTTCTCTTGGCTATGTGTTTCCTGGACTCTCAATGACCAATTTTTCTGTGGAGTACAGCTGGCCAATTGTAACCTGAAATTGAACCAAAATATCAGAAAGCTGAAACCAGAAAGTAAACAGGTTATAATTTAGGCTGCACAAAAAATCCCAAGAACTGAATAGCCCATATATTAAGCTTTTCCATAATTACATTTGTCTTTCTATAAACATTTCTTTTTTGTAAATAATACACTTGTCTAGACCTTAAGAAAAATAACCAATACATAAAATACTTGCATATATAAAATCTTGAAATAATGACATTGAGGAATACCCTTTAAAGTCTCAAAAATTAACATTAGAAGTTACTACAGAGAAAAAGCAAGCAGGCTCTATGTTTAGAAAAATTAAAAGATGAATATAATGAAAAATAAAAATATGGATAGAATCAGCAGATATTTCTTATGCTTTTTGGGTGGAGAGCCTAGATATAAATTGCATGGCATGGAATTATTTTCCAGTTCCTTTGGAATCCTAATTTAATTTGCCTTACAAATAGTGAAAACCGTTCAACAGTTGTTAGTTCAGCAGTAGCATTTTACACACACTGGAACTACCTCTTGTTCACAACGTGGTATTCAGACCTCTTATATTTGTGCTTTCTAGTGCAATAAGAAAATGAAAAATGACAAAAATGCAACATTGATGCTTTGATTCCTCTTGTTCTTTAGCACTTTCTAGTCTGCCCCATAACATCAGTAAATTGTGGCTGGATATGCAGCTGCTGGTCATCACACACAGCTCTTGGCTTAGCAGCTGAGATGGGGAAGGAGGAAGTTTCATGCAAGTAGGGTAATGAAAGCAGAAGACAACATTTATTTTTAAAAGTATAGATTTTGGAGTCTACTTTTTAATATCTGTTATGCCCTTTCTTGCCCCTACTTTCTCCTTCAGGCCTGAGTACACAGTAGCTCTGTGTCCTTTTCACAAAAAAAAAGGTTCATACATTGAAGTGTTGAATTAGGACAAAAAAGGCTAGATGCTTAATTACACTAAGCATGGTACATTTAGTAGAATTTAAAACTATGCAAATTAAGCCTAACAGCAAGTCAGGCTCTCAAAGTAGTAAAAAATTAGGGAAAGTTTTTTTATGAGGGAAAGAATGTTTTTGGCATTTTCTGTTTTCAGTTTTTTGTGAGGAAAAAATCCTGGCCACTCTTGAATAAAAATTTCTCATCTATGCTAACACTCACAAAAAATGTGAATAATATTGCCTTTTAGGAAATGAACTATTTCATCTTGATAAACAGCCTTGTCTGAAACTTGTAACACATTGATTTTAATCTTGAAATATTTATTACAAGGGAGCACTTACGAAGCTGTTCGTAAAGGAACAGAAGTTTTCCTTGCCAGCAAACATTCCCTTCTTTTGGCACTCTGAGCTAAGTTCGTAACAGCATATGAACAACTCTGATTATTTTTGAAGTTACTTATGAAATATGTTGCATACAGAATATTTAAAACAAAGGCCATACACAACTGTGGCATGTGTTACCAACAGAAATTTTAAGCTGTCAACAAGTGTTACTTGTCAAAGAGAACTTGCTGCTCTGGGTTATGTGGCAGGCTATACACTTTAGTTGCTGCCTTACCACAAACCATGCTGTAGTACTTAATTTTTGTATACTGTGTTTTGGAGCCCAAAGAATCTTTAATCCTTTCCCACACAGTAGAGCAAATTTAATGGGAGGCTCAGAGGGATTACAAAAATGCTGAAACCTGAATTGCAGTTTTTTTCTCCCCCAACTGGGGAGATAGATGAGACTGAGTACGTGACTTCTTAGTCAATCATATTCAGCCGGGGCAGATGACTTTGCAGGAGAAAGGTACGAGCTGCTGTTTGCTGTCGCTGTGCCAACAGATGATGTTATCTACTGCTGCACCTCTTCACTCGAATGCAATAAAAGCACAGATTTATGTGTGAGTGGCTTCCTTAGCAAACCACAGGCATACAGACATTTCACAAGTGCAGAGCCACCAGTGCTGTGCTGTCAGCCTTTGCTGAGCTGCTGCAGCTTGCCTGCTCTGCTGCCTCCCTTCCAGAGCCTATGCTATGGCATTGTAAGCTGAACTTTGAAACATAAGGATTTTTTTTAAGCCATTAGCCTTGAATTTCTTAAGTTATGATCAAGACTTTCCCATGTGCTTGAGACAAAACAAACAGACCTTCCATTTATAGCTGCTGAAAAATTCCCATCTATAAACATCCCCTGCCTCAGCAGAAGGACTGCACCAGTATTTACACACTGACACTCATTAACCCTCCGAAACACAACAGCCTTCTTACAGTGTCCTCACCACGCCGAGTCTAAAGAAAGCACTTCAGCAGCAAGTACTCACTGTAGATCATTCTCCCAAATTAGAGACTTAAGTGGCTACCTATTGTGCTCTTTTTTTCATCATGCATGTTTGTAGCTCATACACCACATTTACTCTTCTGGTAGGTGGCTGGAAGCCAGTGCATAGGTCAGTGCTAGGCGATTTTCATTGACCATTGGGGAAAAAGGCGCTATGATTTGCTCAGCAAATTGGTTACCCAAAATTTTATTGACCTCTTTTGGTAACACATTACAATTAAATTCCCCTGGAAAGAATGTGCAATAAAGAACCCCTTTGTCATCAGGGGAAGACATAGAAGAATAGAAGTATAAAAGTTGCTTTTCAGCTCCTTCTGAATTATTTGCTGTTTAAATTCTGCCTGCAAAACTACGTACTTTGGTTCTGACAGGTCCAGCCCTCAAAACCTGACAATTTGTCCTTGTTCAAAGGTCTATATGGTCAGCTGTTTCTTGTGAACTTGAAAACCTTACTATTGCCTTCTGTCTGAATCCAGCAGAAGGCTTAGGGCTTCAGAATGGGGTTTATCAGCAGATGTGAGACAACAAATGGGGAAAAAGAAATCACTGAAGAGTAAGCACTGGTCCATCCTGTAACCCAGCCATTCTCTGGTTATTAGGTGTTTGTGTGTTCATATGGAAACAGTACCAATCCTTTGCATTGCTGGCAGGAAGCAATCAAAGGAATAAGCCACTTCATGGAATCCTTCATTGCTATTGGGGAAAAAAAGCAAGCAGGAGAGGTTTTCCCTATATAACAGAGCATCAGAGATGTGTAAGAAGAGGTGCAGTAAGAGCTAAATTGTAGAATTAAGTAAGAAAAATTACAGAAGCAAAATCTGAATGTTCTGCAGACACTGAAAGAATATGCTGTTACCCTAAAACTTCAAAAAATCCAGTCACATTGAGAACTCTGAACTCTGTCCTCTCCAAAGGTCTCTGTATGGCCAGTGCCTGACTCTCAGGGACACCTGTGGCTGGTGAGCAGGTTATGTGTGGCTTCCATGCCAAGCCATGTGACAAATGCAATTGCAGTGGGACAGTGCTGGCCTATGAGGCAGCCTGAATCCTAGGGGCTGTCTTCCCATCTTGACACAGCTGGTGGAGTAGATCCTGCAGACCCATTGCCACTACTTGCAAAATACTGCTAGATTATCATCTTCAGTTTCTGAAGGTATGTGGCATGTCTTGTGTTTTTTATCCACACAAAGATTTTACTTTCCAGCTCAGAGTTGAGATAGAAGTGACTGCTCATATTTCTGCAGGGCTGAAAATAAGGTGACCAGGTTTTAATCTTTTTTTTTGAATTTGCCTCAGAGTGCATAGTTCTGCTCTGAAAAGTATGATGGTATCTTTCCTTGACAGCTCTGTATAAATGTCTGTCTTCTTCAATAATCACCACATTTTTCCTTCCTTAGGCTCTGCAACGCAAAGGTGGCCAGACATCTCTTCTTCCCACGTACTTTACAGAATTGTAATTGTGTGGTGTATAACCCATGACCTCTAACAAATCCTGCTGGGCCCCGATGAAGACACTTTTTTCTCACTGTCACGAAATTACTCATCCTTATCATCCTGCCAAACATGCCAATCTCCAAACTACTAGCCACTTGCTTGTGTGACGTCTCACTGATAAATTTCAGGGTGAGTGCCCTAAAATTACTCAGGTAAGTAGCTAGGCAGCAGCCTTTCTGCCCTCAAAAGCAAACTAACTGCTTTTTTTTTTTTTTCATGCCACTGTTTATTTTTTGATGGCAGACAAAAGTAGGAGTGGCCTAACAGGAGAGGGTGCAACACTCTCACCTTATACAGAATCAACTTACTGGACAAGGCAAGGCCTAAACACATGAAAGTGCCACCACAGCATAACAATATAAAACGTTGTAAGACAGCAATTTCTTTAGGTCTCAGTTTTAAAAAACTTGATCTCCCAAGAGGGTCATCACTGGAGAAGAAACAATGGTTTCCTGTTTTTCTTGAAGAAATGCTGATCGTAACTAAAGTTGATGTATAACAGATAGTTTTACATATAAAACACATTTACATATCTAAAATATATATAGGTTGTTATACACACATGCATAAATATATGAAAAATACCAATCTCTAGATAATAAACATAGCCATCTTCTCTCTTTTGTTACGAATTTGTAGGCAAGATATGGTTACCTTATTACAGCCAGGGATCACATATAAATGTATAAATTTTCATGGTTTTTTACTATGGAGAAAAAGGAAGAAGTCCTGTGTTTTAATATATACCATATACACACACATATATACATATATATATTAAATCAGGTTGTTTTTTCCTGTTGCACCTGAAAAGTTTACAGGTGTATTTC
>NW_008236230.1:2164041-2188650 GCF_000691975.1 Corvus brachyrhynchos | reverse complement strand
TGCGGAACCTTAACAAGAAAGGAAAATCCCTGATGACACCACAGACACACTGCATTTACTGCTGCTAATCTGGCCCTCTAACACTATATGAAGAAGTTCCACATTCATATTTTCTAACACTGTGACTATAAAATCTACCTTAAGTGAATGCTGACAAGAACAGTGTGGATACAAAAATGCTGCCAGCAAGAATTTTCTTGTTATTTTCTGAGTCTGAGAGAGACTTTTCTCTCTCACAGAAGAAGTAGCAGAGTTCTGTAAATGAAATGCCTGCAACCTTGAGAAGTCTTGTTTATGGTACAGTAGAAAAATATTTTGACAATGGATGTTTTAGGATTGTAGACAATCACCCCCAAGGGGTGGCTGATCCCTTGTCCAATTAGACTATGAAGAAAAAAGTCTATAAAAGAGTTTGTAAAATAATTAAATAAATCAATCTTGCTGCACAATTCCTGCCTGCTGGATCTTCTCTCCTCCTCCTCCCCATGGCTGTGGGACACAGTGATATACCCTAGGGCATTTTAATAGAACAGAAATGTACAAGAATAATGGTTGCTTGTAAGAGCTGGCAACAGTCTTATAAGTTGTTTACCTAGAGTCCTTCCTGTTGGATGATGCCAACCAATTTGCAATCCTATTGCAAATTTAAGTGAAGAGGTTCTTGTTTTCAAGAAGCATTACCTTTTCTCTCCCATGCCCAAAACTGGGTATGCTAAACACAGCACACTTCATAATAAATATTTTTCATATTTACTAAGGTCAGTTCAATGTTTTTTGTTTGTTTTTAAAAGAATATGGCTAAAATTTTTGAAATTATTTTTACTGCAAAAATAAACACTCCAGTGTGGTACACAGTAATTAATACAACTCAAATGAAACCAAAACCTCATCAATAACTTCAGTTCCTTGCCAAATCTTTGTGTTGGTATTAAATGCTGCAGCAGCAGCCTTATTTATTTTTACTCAGGAAAGAATGTTGAAAAACTGCATTTGGCTTCTTAAACACATATGTTATTCCAGTTCTTCAGAGCTGGAATCAATGTGGAAAAAAATTATTTTGGAGACATTTCCCTTATTTTAATTGATTCCATTTGTCTACACAGAATGGGAAAGGAAGTGAAGGAAAGCACAGAGCTGAGAAGTTTGAACTATTGTGTATTTTACTCCTGCCTGTGCTGTGCAAATGCTGTTTTCTTTGTTTCTTTGTGCCACAAAGCTTTTGCTACATGAAGCTTTTGAAAAGGCAAGAAATACTAATTTATTGCTACCATTTGTCTGGCTATCACTACATATGAAGGTGTGAAGTAAAGTAAGACAGCTAATAGGCGAGAACGTATCTGAAAGCTATTTCTCTTAATAATGATAAATTATGTAATTTTGTTAGAACCATAAGCACTTTATCTTGAACATCTTCCTTTGGCCTATCAGAAGCAGGATGATGTATTTATTTAACAATCTCATCAATTTATTCTGTGGGTTTCCCTGAAGAGATACTCTTCAGTGAAAAGAGCAGAGAATCTTATCTATTCCAGCAATGATTTACACATAAAATACTGTAAGCATATATATTCATGTGTATTTTGTATATGATGATCCAAAAGAGCAAGGGATTCTTCTTTCTAAATGCTTACTATTTCTCAGTTAAGAGAGCCCCTTTTTGTTAAAATTACACAGACATGCTACTGTCCTTAGAGACAACATGGGCATGACAGACATGGCTTTTGCTCCAAATAGATACACTTGATGTAGCTTGAAGTAACAAGGGTCCTCAACAGAGAAAGGAAAATGTTGGGAATCTTTCAAGCCCCTTCCAACCTGGGTTGTTCTATGATTCTGTGAAAGCCAAGTGGACCAGATGATGTGGTCCTTCAGTAAAGCCACACAGTTTCACTCCTCTTGTTTCCTGCAAGCCACTCAGCCTAAAGATAAAAAGGAGCATGACAAGCAAAATGACATCTCAAAAGCATGCAGGGCCCAACAGCAGAGGGCTGCAAAGGGGAAGAATCATCCCTCTGCTATTGCAAAGGTTACCTTACAAAGGTGTCAGGCAGTGGGCCACAGGAAAGCAAGCAGTGACTGATTTTGGGCTTAAACAGCCAGGTGAAGGTTTGATACAACACACATCCAAGGAAGAAGCAGGTCTGCAGAAGTAATGCTCTGACTGGGCGTGATCTTTTCATGCTTTCAGCATCCAGGCAATCTCCAGGCTCCCACCTCTCCTCCCTCCCTATTTGTTACCTGCTAATGTTATTTCAGCATCTTGCTTTTTCTCTCATATTTGCATAGAAAGCCTCAACCTTCATAGAGCAGCTCAAACTCTTCAAAAAGCCAAACACAGAAGAAGCAGGTCTTCTAAAGAGTCAATCCCATGTGGGTAAAGGGGAAAAACTTAATATCTTTTCTCAACATAGCATGCAGAAGAGAAAAATCACTCAGTTAAGATGCTGAGTGTGGCAAGGAAAGGAATAGAAACATTATTACTTGAAAATATAGAGACAAAGACTGGATAACATTGTGCTGAGTGTGGTATAACAGGTAGTCTAGTAATGCTGAGACATTTGGTATGTAAATACCCAGACCATTCACAGAGGACCCTATGTTTTGCAGCAACTACATAAGCAGAATTCATCAATGCCAATGTGAGTGCCTGCCTTACTTTTGTCAGTAGTATAACACAACAGCCACTGTCACAAAAAACACATTCTGCACTAGGTCCACGAAAGTACTGTAATGTTTGTGTATTGCAGATACACTAACTCCACAATACATACAAAAACTAAATTGTCATTACAAAAGGAAAATATTTCACTCTTCAGTATCTTCTTGGATCACTACTTCTAAGAGACTTTTGGAGTGGAACACTGAAGAAAATGTAGTCATTATAGACAGGTATAAGCAGATATTAAATATGCTTACTGAGTAGTGTGATCAAGTAATTCTGTGGCCCTAGTAAACTTTCATACTGTGAACTACTGCGGTACTAAAATGAGCTGCCACAACATTATGACAACAATCATAATTAAAAGACAACCTTTCACAACATTTGTATTTAAAGTCAGATGGCAGAAATGCAATGTGCTGAAAGAACCAACTTTAGTCTTATTTCTCATGTAAACTGGGGAACTTGGCTGCTGGGGAGAGCTGCAAAACAGTCACACAATGATGTATATGGCATGTTTGTAGATCAATGTCTTTCAGAAAATTACTCATCCACCTGTGCCCCCCTTCCTTCTTTTTTAATAATGCCTATCACCTTCTACATTTGTCCTCCCTCCCAGTTCCTGAAAATACCTGATTTTGTCCCAAACCACTGGAACTTAGAGAAAGTTCCAGGAAACATGCTGGAGAATATGTTGGAGCTCACAAATACCTGATTTTGTCCCAAACCACTGGAACTTAAGAGAAAGTTCCAGAGCAGCGAACAGTACACGGACTTTCTCTGTTTTTAACTGAGATTTGCTTGTCTAAATGATGATTGTTTAAAGCCTTGAAAAGCTTTGTATTCACATTTTTAAGTGAACAGTACATAAAGGAAGTGCAAGGGGAAAAGTACATAAAGTATGTGCATTGGGAAATGCTGAACTTCAGGAGGTACGACATTTTAAGACAGCAGGTACCAAGATACCAAGAACTGAAAAGCAGGACTGGCTGGATGTAGTTCTGGGAAGATGCATACAAGAAACATGCTGGAGAATACGTTGGAGCTCACGCAGATGAAAAGCAGCCCAGGAGTGTGGGAACAGCTAAAGCCACTGATTCTTCAGTGAAGAAAATTCTGTGGCACATGGCAATGCTGGCTCCACAAAATGCATTTGGTTTGGCAGCATGGAAAACCTTGGTCACCGCTGCTTTTGAAGCCAGCAGCTGTTCTGATCCCAGCTGGGCCCATGCTCACGTCCATTGAAAGTTCATCCCTGTAATATCTTACACAGCACAGTAGTCATCTCTGCACATTTGCTACACTTTCACTTCAATTTTTCTGAACAAGAAGCTTTCTCAGTATCTGCAGTACCAAAGCGTGAGGCTGCACGAACACCTGCAGTAGTAACTCCACGAGACAAATGGATAACAAGTACACCAACATGTATTATGCTTGAGGACTCTCCTGTGGGAGCTACCTCCCTCTGCAGCATCCTGCCCAGTATTTTACAGAAGTATATACAGGTAGCAGAAGTACAGAGATGTATAATTACTCTCACAGCTCAGATCTTCGATTACTCGCTTAAACAAAAGAATTATCTGTAACTAGCAGGAAAACAGCATCAATTAAGACAGGTTGGCACAATCACCTATTACAGAAACATGCATCAATTATTTTTCCTTTCAAGTGTAACACACTGTGTACATTGGTAAGGGAATACCATATTAACTAAATAAACTTGGATTTGTTTTTTTTATTTATTCTGATCTTATCCAAAACACCAAACATAAAGGGGAAAAGTTCAGGTGACTCAGAACTGTAATATTGTTTAACCTAGCAATTTAACTTTTCTGTTTTGTTAATGTCCTTTGAGCCAGAAGAATGTTTTAAAAAAAAGCCTTTTAATCTGCTACTGAAGCTGTGTTTAGGGACATGAAAGACAGAGTGACCCACTGAATTTTGGATTTGAATGGATGTTAGCCATAGTTTAATTATTTGGTGGTGGTATGTCTGCTTCAAGACTCCAAAATGTGCTTACCAAAATTCCTGGTGCTGGTTACAGGATGGCACCAGGTACACTGCATTTTGTAAAACTGACAGGTACTTCATTACCATTTTAAAGTAACAAGACGTTTTTTGTTTCAGGAAAAAAAGAGTCAATTCTGTAACATATACAATTTTCCAAGACACAAGAGACAGAAAATTCATTTTTCCCTGTCCTCCAAGAAGGCTATAGCCAAGGATTAAACTTAATTTTATATGAGGAACAATTTACTTTAAGGTTCCAATACATCTCTTCCTCCACACTGATGTTACCTTATATACACCTCAGATGTGATTACAGGCTGGGCTTTTCTCTGTGCCCATTCAAATTACAAAATTAAATTTGAAAGAGCAGGAGTTACAAATTGAATTTATCTTTAGAAAATATAGCTGTATTTATGAAGATAAATTTTGTATTGGATGTCTTTGATTCAATCTGTCACCCAGAAAGGAGCACCCCATTGAGGCAAATAATTCCATGTCAAGTCTGTACTGCAATGTTTAGGAGATCTTTAAGTGTATCAGGACAGGAATAAATTCTTATTTTTCTTCATTAAAAAGACTTCATTTTTTTTGGCAAAATTCTTACAGATTACTAAACTACAGTCATCTGTTCCTGACAAAATCATAAGGATAATGTCCTTGTTTATCTTACTTCTGTGATGGAGGATATCCAAAGACTTCTTTTTTCTTGCTCAGCCATCATTCTTGGTTTACTATCTCCAAACCTCCAAGCTTCAGAGAGCATTTTTCTTTTCCTCCCCTCTTTTGGAAGAATTCCAGTGAAAGCCATACAAAAAACCCCATTGCCTGGACTGTCTACAGTCTTAAAAACCCTGAATAGGAAGCCAGTGAGAAGAAAGGACATTAATTTTTTAGGATTGAGGATGGATTTGTTGAATTTCAGTCAATGTTTGGGCCTGTAAGTTCTCACTTGCTACCATTGTGCCAGGGACACCCTGAAATCACTTCTCAGGTACAGCTCAGTTTCCAAACCAACACCCCAGTCAAAAACATGACTTTGATCTACTTTATTAAGCAACCTCTGTGGAGCCATAACTGCAAACACAGGGAACCACTCTGTTCCTCTTGAAGTTACTGCAGGTAAGGGTGAGTAGACTTCTGACTTCCTACAGCTTCTCCCCTGGGGCAGGAATTGCTACCCTTGCCTCTCAGTGCCAAGGCAAACATCCCCCACAGCACCACACCAAGCTGAAGCCAAGCCCTTGTGCTTGAACCTGCCCAAGTTGAGGTGGGTGTCCTGCCATCACACTGCTCTTCAGCCGGACAGCTCACACTCAGCCAGTTCCACACACAAATGGGTTAACTTCCCAGTGCTCCTCCAACCCAGCCCTTTTTACAAACAGTAAGAAGAATTAATGAGGGAGAAAATAATTATTTGCAAACCCTGCAGCTTTTGAGCAGGAGATATCTGTGTTTGTGTGGATATAGGGTATAGCTTACATTAACTTGTTTAATTGGACTAAACTAAAGCAGCATTTTTTTCTTTTTTTGGCAAAGATAAATTACTGGGTTTAGCACAGCTGGTAAGAGCTAATTCTGTACAAAGAGTTCTTTTCAGTAGTGTGGGTGGCAAAACACTTTCAGCAACTGGCCTAATTAGTTCTTCCTTCTTTGCAATAGCACAGGACAGTTCAAAGAAGAAAAAAAAAAGAGATTGTAATGGAAGATGAGGTATAAAATCATCCTGTTTGCTCTTCTGGCTTTGCCAGTCCTCCCTTATTTAATGTCACACTAAGCAGAGGCTTGCCCTAGTATTTTGCAGCACAGATAATAATTAGGAGTGGGAGGTTAGCGCTTGCTCCAAACACAGGCAGGGAGCAATGTCTATTCCTCTGCACATGTCAAAGTAGAGCACTCCTCACCCAAAACACCCCGGCCAAATCCAAGCAGCAGAGTGATGGGTGCACCACTGAGGGCTTTCCCCTCAGC
Source organism: Corvus brachyrhynchos (assembly GCF_000691975.1). NCBI lineage: Eukaryota > Metazoa > Chordata > Aves > Passeriformes > Corvidae > Corvus > Corvus brachyrhynchos. The sequence goes on along the minus strand of NW_008236230.1, from coordinate 2,182,013 downwards.
AGAGCTCCCATTCGGCTCCTGGGTAGCTTGTTTAGCATGGACTGGGAAGCCCGAGCTGCCAATGAGTTCCACTCCCCCGTACACCCTCTCTGACACGGATCATTTACGTGACAAAAGACAACGAGGGTGCCAAGTATGATCATTTCAGCTTTAGTGATCCCGGCATACAGCCCACCAGCTGCAGTGCAATAACCCACTGCCCCAAACAAGCACTAACTTGAGCACACAGACACCTTCCTTTCCATATGAGCTGGCCAAAAGCACAGGCTCTTCCACCAGAATACACACCGACGTGCAAACGCTCCGCAGCTGTCAGCAAGATACTGCTCCTACCAGATAAAAACTGGGCTTGGCGAGATCCACTTGACCTGCTGAATGTCACTGAGATAAAGGGTAAAAGGCCAGGAAGGGCACAGATGTTTGAATTTACCTTCATTATAGGCCATCTAGGAAACTGCTGGAAATTTTTTTCTAGCTCTGTTGCTTTGAATAATGACTCTGGAGCTGTGCTTGAGTGAGTTACAAATCTATTAAAAAAACAATCCAAATTGTTAAAAGCCATTACCAATGTTTCTTTTTCTCCTAACTAGACTGAATAAAGGCAGGATTATGAAAAACTTCTGTTAGGAAAAACTGAATGTGAAGGGGAAAAACAAATTAAAAGTGAAGAGTATTTTATGAAGACAAACAAAATGACCAACTAATGAGGAAAGTCTCCAGATAGCTTAAAGAAAAACACAGCAATGAAACTAAAAAATAACAGTGTTTACCTGTATCTACAGTTCCTGTTTTGTTTTTTTTTTTAAATTATTTTTATATTTGCCCATTTGTTTCTGTTGGCAGCAAATGGAAGACAGAGGGCTACTCCTATAGATAACATTAGTCAGACTGATTAAAAACAAGAACTAATAAAACTTCTTAGAACTGCTTGCTGCTCATTTACAGTTTGAACAGTCTGATACTGAGAATAATATTTTCTAATACACACTTCTCCATAACAGTTGTTAAAAAGTTTATGGAATTTTCAGTCAATGGAAAGTTGTTGATCAATCTTGAAAAGACTAAAAACATGTTGGGGGGAAGGGAGGGAGAGGATGCAGTTACAGGGAATAGATTGAATCTAGGAATTTGTGAAGAAGCCCATCTGATATAATTTCTAATACAACACTTTCCTCTTTCTGTGGCTTGACACCCTAAATATTTCATTTTCTTTCCATTTTTCTGTATAAAATAATGGACAAAAAAGACTGACTATAAACAGAAAACAATGAAGCTACTGCACACAAGCTATTATGTAAAAAGGAGATCTGTCCTTTATATTTCAGTATTAATCATCTCAGAGTTTTAACAAAAGGAGAGCAAGACTAACTGGTAAGAGATTCAAAATGATTCTTTAATGTATATAATGTATTATGTCCTTTAACAAACATATGCATCCAAAAACTATTTTGCTCATTCTATCCCAGCTTGTTTATTTTGCTATTCAAAAATACTGTGTAAAAACCTTACATATAAGCCTGTGTACAAAAGAAACGCCCCTCTGGGAAAAACCACAGAAAAGTGAGCCAGTAGATGGCATTGTGGCACTTCAAAAGACATTCCAGAAAATTCCACTTAAAAACCATGCAAGCCTAAGTGCTGTGTTTAACCACTTACTGCTTAACCAATGCAGTATTTTACTCCTGCTCAGTGCTCCACATGCACAACCAAATAAAAAAAACCCACACGATGTAACCCCACTGTCACACTAGCCCTGAAACAAATCTTGTCTGCTCTGGTTCCCAAATCCAATTAGCTCCATTTGCTAGATTTACAATCCTGGTCTTGAAAAGATGATCCTTATTTGATGATAAATGTCCCACGAGCCACGGCCATCATAGGTATACCAGAATAGACGTGATTAGTTGAAAAATATTCACTAAAATGGAATTATATAAAAGCTCTTGCAATCAATGCAGATTATACTATTTCCTGCCATACTGCAACTTCTGTGGATTAGATAACCCTTAAAAGTAAATTTCTTAAGTATTTTCTGAATATTCCCACTTTGTTTCAATTAAACTGCTGATACGCCCTCACAGCTAGAGATGAGAAGACTGTAGCAGCCCACCAGTTTCTCGTGCAACACAGCAGTTTTCTATTGCTCAAACCACACAAATTTGAAATAATTTTGCAGAACTCAACATACAGAAGAACTTGTAAGTTTAAGACTTATATTCCATATACAGGCAAACTTATTGAAACTGAAGCTAGACTTGCAATTGTCAGTATTTTATCTGCAAGCTACTTTATAGATAAACCTGCTTTACCTTGATCATCTCTGAGCAGAGGGCTGGAGCAGAGACTTCTGGAGGTCTCTTCCAGTCCCAGGCATTCTGTGAGGCTTATATATCAATGCCCCTCATGACATTAGTTCTTACGAAAAGGTCTAGTTTCACTATGGTATTAATTTTGTTAGGAAGTTCTAAAAATCCTCGTATCAGAAGGAAAAACTTTCAGGATAGTGTAAATCAATCTGACTACCTTAAGGACCCTAATAAATTCAATAGCATACTCTAAGTGTCCAGTTGCATATAGTCCTTTTTTTTTTTTTTTTTTTTTGTGTCACTTCTAGAGTAAACTAAAGCAGTTTAGTTTTCCTGATGGAAAAATTTCAACTTCAGGTCTCCACTGCCTGATAGTATAATACTTGGATTAAGAAACAAAGAAGCAACGAAAACTTCATCCACAAATTAGTAGATCAAATATTTTTTCAAATTTAGTATCTACAACAACATCATCCTCACTTGAACAATGCTGGGGTTTATATGTCAGAACTCCCTTTTTTGATTATAAATTGGTTTTAAAAACACTGAGGGATACAAGAAAAATGCTTCTTTCATCCTCTATGAAGTTACAAGCATTACTGTGAATGTTTAGGTATTAAAAATTGATGTCTCCTTTGTGGAATAGAGGTGGTCAGGTTTGGCTGGAGCACCCAGGAGAAGAAGGAAAACAGTTCCTTCGTCTTATCACTTCTTTCAGCGCAATCCCATCCTTGGAGGTAGATAACAAGTGTCACAAACGCAAAAGCATTTCTAAGAGAATAGAATGGTGTAGGGGAGAACATAAGCACTGATAACTGGATCAATTTAAGGATCCACCTTTTCCAGTATTTTGTCTCCACCACAGTCCACAAGCATTTCTTCAGGGCAAGGGAGCATGAATATGACACACATGCATACATCCTTCTGCTGAAATGCCTCCTCTGCTTCCAGGGACAACAACTTTTTGGCAACTTCAGGGCCATGTAACGATAACACCATTTTAACAGACTTGATTAATTTGTATTATCCCCATTTGAACTCATCTACATGCTGGCCTCCCCAGCATGCTGTGGCAATGAGTTCTACCACATAAATGTGCACTTGGCACTTCTTTTGAACTCTCAAGCTTGGTGGTTGATCATTTTGCTTTGACCTTGTGGAACATTCAAAACAGTAAAAAAAAAAGTCACTCTACTTCTATTTTCCTCAGAAATGTTTTTCTTCTGTGGGAGTTTTCAAGTGGTATATTCCTCATACCCAGGTACCAGGAAGGAGCGTAACTCAAAGAAAGTACTCAACCAGCTAACATCCATGTGGTCAGGAGCAGATGAAACAGGATAATAGCGGACACCATTTCTGAACAGGCTGGAAGTGCACCCATCTGACAGCAGAAGTAGAAAAAGGTGACCTGACTGACTGCTCTTACTATTATTAAAGCAGAATCATTTAGAGTGCTCAGCTGTGTCTAGTGACCATGCTCTGGGTCACCAAAGTCTATTGTATTGGAGTGGATCCTCGGAGTAAATACAGTGTGACCTTGTGTGGTGAACTCCAGAGTATGGTGGCTCACAGGCAAAGAAAAGCATCCTTTACCATCTTATTTATGATGCATGTTTGGTCTTGTATCCTGTGAGGCTTGGTGGTGGGGACTGACAGAACCAGCAAGAAGAGATACTGGGCCATCCCATAGTTTTGCCTTCTGGGAAACCTACCTGCAACTTAAAATTGTTACAGGCCTTTCTTGCTTGCATTGAACTGTGATTTGCAGGGGACACCACTTACATGTCAGAGAGAAAAACAATTCGGTCATTTTCTTGTGTTCATCAGTTACCCTCTGCTATCATGAGAATGCTTGATGATGAAAGCAGATTGACCCAAGACACACTTTTTGTGGAAAGATCTCCTTATAGCTGAATCCACAGAATATGATTTCCTTCCAAACCCATCCAAGTGCTTGAACTTTTTGTCCTTTGGCATACTCATAAATATTAGTTCTTCTCATGCAGCCAGTACTTTAACAGAATCAGAGCTGGAGCATATATGCAAAAGGATTTGTACTCTGATCATGCCAGGTGGCATTTTCTCAACCCATTCAGTGGCTCCTGATGCGGTGCTCAGTCACATCTAAACAAATCATGCTGTGTCTAGTATCTGTTTTAGAGTATGGCAAATACAGCTAATCCCAAAGACAAGAGATTTTCTGAAGATAACTATTGTTTCAAAAGTCCACGTTATAAACAGCTACAAATTTTGAAACTTTAAAATGGGCTTGGTGCTGATGCACCAGAGCAGAGGCCACTGTTTAACCCAGCACCAGTCAGTGGGGATTTTCTCAGATGCTAAAGAAATGGTGACAACTGTGGTTATATCAGAGGCTTTCATTGCTCTTCCAGACCAAAATTAAAGTCAGATAAAAACTCAACCAAGCCTGCTCTTACTTGCACAGACATAAGGAAGATCTGTACTAGACTTCTCGCTAGCATAGTCTCTGAAGTGTTCCACTGCTTGTAGGACTGATAACTATTTGTGAAAGAGCAACTTTCTAAACCATGCACACACATACAACCATGGAGCATCTGGACCAGGCAGGGAGCTCAGGCTTACCATTCCCTCAGGCTGGAGGCATCCCAATTACAACATCTGTCCAGAAGGAGAAACAGATGGCCAACTTCTCCAGACTTTTCTGCCTGCCTGACCTGATGTCCTTTACACCAGTCACTTGGGCAGATAAATAATAACAAATAAAATTAATAAGGCTAATTAAAACCCCTGGGTAAATTAAAGAGTTAATTATGTGACAGTACTTCTCAATCCTAAATATTGGGCTAAATCACTGGGGCTCTCTATGCACTCACTAAAAAAAGCAGACTGACAGAAAAAGTATTATCCTCAAGATACTACATTTGCTAATTTGCTGTACAATTGCAGGGCTAATTGACAATGTCTTGCCATTTCTGAAAGCAGTTTGACAGATTTTTCCAGGCACTGCAACACTGCCTACAGCAAATCTATGCGAGGTACAATAATACCTATTGCTCACAAGTAAAAGAAAAAGCTCTCAACTCAGCAAGAATTGTGTTTCTTAAAAAAAAAATTAAAACGTCTTACAAACTGGTGCATAGGTTTTTCTGTACAAATCAGCATTTATAGACTAGTATTTCTCACTTTGTTTCAAGCTCACAATCCAATCAATAATTACATTAAAATACACCAGCAAGGAAAAAATACAAAGTAGAGCTAGCCAATTAGGAATTTCTTTCAGCTGCAAGCATGCATATCAAATTGAACGAGTAAGTTAAAATTTTTAATTTTGATTTTTGAGCACTCTTCCCTCCATAAACTCAGTCTTGCACAATTAGTTATAAAGAAAGTCTTCAAGATGACATTTAAACCATTTTTCTAAACCTGGTAGGATTTTACAGTGATGTTGTCTGCAATCGTGCCGGTAGTAACTCCTGAAGCTGCCACCTCACTTTTACAGCAGAATAAAGATATTATGTTCTCACAAGTTCCTACGGTCACCTGGCAACCACCTACAGAAGAACACCCAATTAATGGCTTCCCTGGAAGAAAGGCTACAGCTTGAGTGCAAGTCTTTCTGTTTAGTCACCAGAGAATCAATTCAGGAGAGGGGAATTGTAAATGTTTCAACTACAGGGTAAGCTTACACAAGATCTTTTAATGATGAGGTAACCACAATCATCAAGCCATGGGGCCCAGCAATACAGAAAAGGCAATTTCCTAAATTCACACATACACAGTCATTTTAAAGTTCAGAGAGGACTGACCAGCAAGTTACCATGAAATAAGGGAAGGGATATTCACAGTCGCTGCCAACTCCCTGGTGTTCCTCGCCCTTGCATTGGCTACAGACCTCACCACCCACCGTTCTTTACTGGCCCTCACTTCCAGTCCCAGTTTGAACTGCCTTTTAATGAACTCAGGGCAAAAGCTATGCAACGATGGCTGCAAACTGAGGTCACTTCTTCCCTGCAAAGTCACACCATGGCTTGTCCCAGAGGGTGACAAATACCTGCCCATCTCTCTCTAGTTTAGATACAAACCCTTTAACATGTATAAACTGGAAGCACCCGTCACAGGAGCTTGTATCTCACTGTGTTACTCTGTCCCAGTTGATGTTATGGGACATAAATTCAATTTCTTTCAGTCACAGAGGGAAATGTTGAATTGTGAAGGATATTGTAAGAGACAGACTAAAACTTGCCCTAATTACTACAGCCTGCTTGAGTCAATATGCAAGTGTTACAAAGCTTCCCATACAAACTGAAGAAGTTAATCTTAAAAATAAGAATGATAAATGCTGTGCTTTCATCAAAAAAAGCTTTTCCTTTGAACTTCTAATTAGGCAATAAAAATGCATTAAGTATTTTAGGGAGAAACTTTCTGAGGAAATACAGTGATAACACATTTATCATTTTCTGTGGCTCAGATGGTATTTGACATAATTTCTCCTTAGGACCCTCCTTACCTCCAGCCAGCTAAACTCTCATGCCTTAATTCCACAGTGATTCCAAGTTTCCTTTCATTAGGAAGGCTATGAAGAACCACAGAATAACTCCTTAACTTGTGATCTAGTTGAAAAAGCCCAGAGAAAAACAGTCTGAGAAGATGCAATGTGAGGCTTGGCTCATGTCAGTTGAGTTTTCTACTTTATGTTTTTATACCCGAAGAGCATGTGAATATATTTTCAGAATGTATTTTCAGTCTTTTTCTTACTGTACTTTCCTTTAAAAAAGAGGTGCAGCCCCTGCACATGATACAGCCATGAGTAACCCTGCCAAAGAGACCTCACTCTTAGAGAAAGGATCTTGAGGAGTTTGTTCATGCAAGAATCTGATCCAGGAGGGATGCATAGTCAGGTCACTCTGAATCAGACAGCAGACCTGGGGCTTTTGAGTACGTGCTTGTAAGGTGAAAGTCAGTCAAATGCCACAGAATAAAACAGTGGCATTCAACAGCATCCAGTGTCCCACTGGCAGTCAGTAGTTCCATGGTAAGGGAACTGGGGGAAGGGAAGCTGTCTCCTAATGTGGTGGCAAATCATCACTTACTGGTCTGCTCAGTAACACCCTCTGAGAAGACCAGAAGCAAAAATGAGTGCAGCCATGGCTAATGTAAACAAATCAACCAAAACAAAAACCAACATTAGCCAATGTCAGACAAGAAAAAAACATCACTGGGAGGGTAAAAAGGTACTGGCAAAGATTGGCAATAATTAGAAATAATCCATTATGTTCCTAAGAGGCATGAACATAGCTTTCCACCTATTTCCAAACACAGTAAGACTCCTTGAAAGCAGACATCAATTACTGCTAAGTTAAATGATGGGAAAGAAAATGCTACGTATGAGTGCCCAGAATTTTAACACATTGCTTTTATATCCAAAAAGGACCATCTCTACACTATTAAATGCTGAGAACATAAATTTTTACTGAATGTGTTTTGCTTCTGTTTTAAAAATATAAGAAAAAAAGAGTGCCCGGCATAGAGAATTGGTCCTCTTTTGCCAATAATGCTAGTCAATATTAGCATGTAAGTTTTTAATGATTCACTACACTGTTTGATTATCCACTCCCAAACCCCACCTTAATTAGCGGAAATATTGATTTTACAATGTTCAGTCCTACAAGCTTAAGAAATATGAGCTGATAAACCTAGTCCTGAATAATAAAAAATTAAACTGATATAGTAATAAAATTGTTACAATGAGAAAACGTCCTCCTGGACCTAAACTGAGTTGCAATAGATAACATTTTAAAATTTTAGTTTGAATCCTGCTGAGGCAATCATTTATGGAATGCTGCCTTGCCAAGCAAGTCACCAAGAGCTCCTTGAGAGGATGTGATTGTACTACTGCCACAACATACTGCCTGGTTCAAAATATTCTCCCCAAAGTATAATAGAGTCATAGCACAAAGCAAATGGTGCCAAAGGTCTAGCTGACAAGGTTTTCCTATCAAGGAGAAAAACCACCCGGTCCAAATTTAGTTTTTATAAAAAGAATGACAGAAAGTTAGTGCTTTTTCATTCAGCATACAAAAAAAATGTTTCCAGATTTCTATCCCATAAAAATGAAAATTCTCCTTTTCTTTTATAAGAATAGGAAATTCTGAGCATCTTTTCTGTCTTAGAAACCATAGTACAGCTACAGTCAATGGACATATGTTTAACATTAACAGATACACTCCTAAGACTGAAGGGACAAGCGTAATATGCCAATGTTACCTTCTGTTTTAAAGCAGCCATAACATTGCCAATAATTCCAAAGATCAAACTGTAACTATTCAAGCTACAGAGCCTTCACTTCTTTTAAATTCTGAATTTGCACAAGCATTTTTGAAACAAAATGTTACCAGCCTTCTATAACAAAAGACTAAGCACTCAATTCATTAAATGCCCAGAATGATCACTTAGAGGAAGACACTTGTCCCTGCTTAAGTTTTAGTAAAAAGAGGACACAGGTTCAACACTAGCCCTTTTCCTAATTTCTATAAAGGAGCAACTTACATCGCCAGGTCAGCACTCATACAAAAGGAAGGAGCAAACAGTTTTATGTAAAAAGAACTCATTTTAATCCATTCTTCCTTGAGAGCAAGTATATCTTTTGGAAAAGGTAAAAAGCATGTCTTAGCTGTAAGTAAGTCCTTATGTAAAGAACTAAAGCAAATAACTAAATCCTGGCTAATATTTGACAGTTGCCACCTTATGGAAACACTGAGGTCTGCAAGGACAGTGGCAGAAGGATTAAATGGTAAACTACTATGTCAGCTGTTGAAGAGATTAAAAACCAACATCCTGTGTAACAGTAACAACAAAAAAGACCAACAGGACAACAGCAAGTGGTGGCATCAGCATTACCAGAGATGTGTGTCAAAGAGGCTTTAGTTACTATTTCAACATCAAAGCAAGCACCTTAATTCTTGAGCGTCCCAAGATATGGAAGGAAGCAACACCTTCTGAGGTGCAGCCCATTTGACAAACCATGCCTGTCTAAACATCAACTTAGGAACTCTTTTTTTCCCCCCTCTTTTCCTTTTAGAGAGATTTCTGGCACTGTTGGTGACAGCGGCTGGCTCTGAGTGTTGGGTGCCAGGGCACAACCCCTCCCTGCTGATGGAGAGGAGCAGCCCTGGGGCCTGGGCACCTGCTGGGAGGGAGCCGTGCAGAGCAGCTCCACACCTTACCAAAGTAAGGGTTATCAATCAGGTGGTGCTGCGGGAGCACTGACACGTCCGTAAGGCTTGCTGTGAGTCATACACACAGTGCAACACAGCCAAGACTCTGAAATGGTACCTCAGGCAGAGCAAACACTGACACATTTCCTTCCCACTTGCAAGAACCAAGACTCAGGGCCATGACTCCTTTCCTTCTCCAGAAAAATGCATCCCAAGCACAGTCAAATAGTGGGGCAAGCTATGGAAAGTATTGAACCCCTCCCACGAATGTATATATACAAGAGATGGCCAAAGCAAGTTTTCCTATGGCTGCCCACTCCCTTTCAGTCCCACTTACATCAGAACAACTGTTCTTAGTTCAATGCGAAAGGTTAACTGGGGGCACTGCCAATGTAAGCACAATCCTAAAAGACATTAAATGAAGAGATGTATGGACTGTCAGCATCAGTCAAGAGCTGACACATGGTGTCTCTCCCTGTTGTCAACAACAGACAACTTTGAAAAAGGCAGCCAGAAGGTAGCCAGTTTTGGGAGTTTCTGGGTGATGGTTCTAGGCTAGACCAAGCACACAACTACAGTGTAGTGGTTTGGTCCAAAATACTCATTACTGTTTATCTGCTGTGAGATAAGAATTAGGAGAAATGCAAAACAGGCACCAAACTTGAAAGAATATAAAGAAGTTTATTAACAGACCTAAAAGAAGAGAAAAAAAAAATTATACCACCTTCCTCTCCTCCTCCCCCCACCTTCCTCCCTTCTCCCACTGACAATGTGAAAAGACAACCCTTAAGATGTTCAGTCTGTTTACCACTTCCATAATAACCTTGTTCAGTCCATTTAGAAAGAGAAGTCTCTTCTTGCTCATGCTATGAAAACATTATCACAACGAGACAGCCGCCCACTTCCAAATATTGTTCAGTCCATTTAGGAAGAGGAGTCTCTCTGCCTGCGTGTGAGTCCTTTCCCCCGACTTGCAGCTTTTCCCGCAACTGCTTTCGAGGGTCCACTCTTGAAGTTTTTTGGGGTACAATTTTAAGGTTGAGCCGTTCAGAAACAAAAACAGAGGCCCTTCTCCTTCCCTGGGAGCAAAGGGTCTTCATCATCTTCATCGTTAGGACTATCTCTGGGAGCATCTCTAGGGACTGAGGTTTTCTCCTTTCCCGTTTGGAGCAAAAGTCCTCATCTGGTTCATCTCTAGGGACTGAGGTTTTCTCCTTTCCCATTTGGAGCAAAAGTCCTCATCTGGTTCATCTCTAGGGACTGAGGTTTTCTCCTCTCCCGTTTGGAGCAAAAGTCCTCATCTGGTTCATCTCTCCCTGTCCAAACTTCTCATGAAATTACAGCTGCGTCAGCATCTGCCTATCTCAGCGCAGGTGCTTTTGCTCACGAGTTGAACACTCCACCCCCCATATCTTCATGAAATTACAACAGGATACTCTGATATATCATAGCTTCACAACAGAATTTCAGCTTTAAGCATCTCCTCTCTCTCTTCCCTCAGGTTTTCAGCTCTTCACAGCAATAAAAAGGGTTAATCTCACCTCGGCCTTGCAGCTTTGCAGCTGGAATGTTGAATTTTTCTTATCGCAGTGGAGGTCCACGGCCCCGGTATGGCCGTGGCCCGGCCCGGCCTGGCCCAAGCAGGGCCTGGCCGGGCCCACTGGGCCCTGCTCGGGGCCTGCAGCCACATGTCCCAGCGCCGGAAACGAGAGAGAGCTTGGAGGGGGAGTTTGCCTATTCTTAAATGTGGATCACAGAGGTGATCACAACTTTAAGTGGCTCAGAGAATTGTCCATATTCAAACTGGCCAGCTGATAGGTTCTATCAGTTCCCAGAGGAAACTGTAAGCACCCCTTAGCAAGGACGTCCCTTCCGGGACTATGCTTGCTAACCTATGACATACAGTCACCCCAGGCTTCCAACAGTTTAAAAGTTTTCTTCTGTTTTAGCTTTAGGTGTGTTTTTGTTTTCCTTTCATTGATTTTATTGAGAAGATTACTAATGAAAACCAGATCTATCAGAACTTGCTTCTGTATATGAATGGCACCTTCAAAGTTCATCTAGAACCTGGCAAATGAGTCCTTAAGGCTCCTTAATAAAACTCCTAAATGCAGCATGCTGTTTGTACTGATCTTTAGCTCTTTACCAGAAAAAAACTTGACTTATGTTCCTTCATTAGTAGAATTTACAGAGAATTTAATGCACAGGACAGGCAGATGCATGGACTTAATTAAAAAGGCAAAGAATGCAAACAGAAATAAAATACTATCTACTTAAAATTAATTAGGTAAATAGATTCCTATAGAGAAAGCAGTTTCCAGGTCATAATCCGTACAATTGCAACAACTGAAATGGAACGGGTACTGATTTTCACCCATTACGACAGCTCCCAATTCTGACTTTTTTTAATGTTTTGTGCGAAACATTGCATAGAGTTTTCTGCACTGTGAATTTCTTGCTTAAATCAGTAATTTGGAAAAAATACATTCAGTTCTGTGACAGCACATTTCGTCATAGGTAGTGCAAAACATTTTGCCAAGTGGATCAGTTAATTTCACAAGTTTGCTGTGATGCAATGTAATGAGACCGATTTTTTAAACGCCTATCTGGTTAAACTTTCTGGTAGAGAATTTGCACATTTGCATGTAAACAAAAAATGATTTTTCAGCCATTAGACCCACTTGGCATTGAGAAGAATGTCGTCAGCACTCACAAGCTACTTTTAGTTCCTGCCAATAAGATCCATGCTGCTGTCTCTGAGTCAGGATACGCGAAGTAACTTGATAAAATTTTAGAAAGCAAATCAGAGGACCAAGCAGTGCATAAGCGAAGGTGAAATGTTACTATTTTGTCAAAAATATTCTTTACCAATTATAACTTTTGTCCTTATTTTTTTCTGTTGACATAATTTCCTGATCCAAAAAGAAAAGGCTGATAATTGATTTATGACTGAACAATTGAAGACTTCCCAAATTTTGAAAACTTCTAGTAGTTGTAAAAGATGAGGTTGTCGATGAATAATGCCAGAGGCTGTGCATTTATGAGGCAATGATACACTTCACTAATTTCTTCAAACTGTAGCTCTTAAAGGATGATTTACTGTGGAAAGGAAATATGGAAATGACTACATTTTTCCCTAGAAATCTATTGCCTCTTCAAGCAGGCATTGTTCCATATGGTATTATTCCAGGTGAGCAGGTAGATATCTAATACCTAGATCTTCTTGCAAGCTTAAGTTCTTAAGCATGAGACCGATGGTTCAAAAACACAACTACAAACCAAGTGGAACTACTGCTGTCATTTGTTATGGAAAAAAAAGAAATAAATTTCTCTCAGTTATAATGTATTGATACAACCTTACAGCAGTTTCTCAGCATACTGGAGACAAAAAAGTGAATACAGTTTTACAGTGTTACTTTTCCCACAGTCTTTGATACATGGATCCATGTCAGGAATGTAACCAACAGGAGGTAGAAGAAACTGCTGCCTAGGCTAGTTCTTGTTCTTTTGCAGTGAGTGCCAATTCACTGCATGGCTCAAGCAGCTCAAATGGATTCCCTGTTGTTATCCTCTGTGTGTCATGAAAAATATGCTGGAGGAGAAGGATGTCTGAAGTGTTCTATGCTCCTGGTCTACAGATTCACTTTATGCTTTGCTGTTATCCAGCATGAATTCAAATTACAATAAAGTGGACATAAGTTACTCATTCATAAAATTCAAAACTGAAAAATTCAAACATTTATTAAAGGTGTGGAAATTAAAGAAAAAACACAAGTATACAAGTATCTCTATGGAGGTAGGTTACATCAAAGAAATCTCACCTCTTCCTTTCCTTACAAGGCAGGTTTCCAGATTTTGTCCATGTCCTCCCTTCCTGACAAACTACTTTAGTTTTCACAGCTGGTTCATGACTGGGAACACATCCATTCACTCCACCTCTGTGCAATGAATGATATCCAATCTCTCTCTCTTCAGCAAAGCATAACTTAATATATTAACTTGTAGTTTCTATATTGTGTGTCAAATGCATGATAAATGTTGGTGCCCTGAAATCTAGCAGCATTTTATTATGCAAGAGTAAACCAAATTCACCCTGTAAAATACTTATGTTTCATACGGAATACATTAAGAATAATGTCATAGTGATAAATACAGTCATCTTTTCACCTTTGTAAAGGAAATGCAGGGGCTCTGACTCCAGGAGGTCCCCACACCTTACTGACCTTCAACAGTCATGAGACCGTGGCAGCAGAGAGTGCAAATATCTGTACAGGCTCTTTTCTGCCCACATAAACTATGACACAAAGTAGAATCACCAAACGACTTCTTGTATATGTTAATTAACTGAGCAACTTAAACCAGGTTACATTAAATAGATGACTCTTAACACATAGCTCAAATTCCCTAAGTTGTTTTCCTGCTGTATTTTCTGAGACAGCATAAAGTGGCCTTGAAATAAATAGAAAATCCCACCAACACAACAAAGCAATATAATATAGAACCATGCAGCATATCTGATAAAAGAATTCCACATGGAAGAAAGATCAAGAACAACCAAACAACTTTATCTTATTTTAGAAAAATAAAATTCACAAGTTAGAGAAGAACTTGGGTAGTTCTAAATTGACACTTCCTGCAGCAGAAATATTGCCTAAGCTCTTTTAGAACTTGCTTGCATGCCAGAGCAAATATTTTCATTTCACTGACCTTGCTAGGCAACTCCCCAATATAAAATGTATGGTAAAACAACTCTCCAGTAATACCAAGCCTGGAATATTTATTAAAAGTATTTGTAATCCATGAAAACAAACTCTTAATTCCACACATATTCAAACCATGAACTCCATTCTGTGTATTAAATAGCACAACAGAATCTCATCTAAAACAGGTTTTCATGTGGGAAAAGAGGAGGTGGTGGTGAGTGGGTGCTCTTCTCTACATTATTACTAAGATTTGACCCTTTGAGCCATCACTGACTAAAATTACCACACTTGATTTCCAGCTTTTTGGATGCACACTATCAAATATTTTCTTATGAGAAAATAAAGAGCATATTAGGACGTAAGTTGTAATTCTGCCTGTACTTTTTGCTCTGATATACCTAACATCCTGCAGGCCTAAATGACTACATCTTTCCATCTGCACCATCAAAAATTAGGATATATGTCTACCTACCACTGTAGCCTCCAAATAATAGAAATGCTAGTGTGGAAGAGGATCTCTTGTTGTGGTCTTATGTAGGACAGCTTAAAAAAAAAAGTGTCCTTGCATAAGTTATGATTCTTTCAGATCCATCAAGATCACACCCTCTTCTTCTCTGATTGACCCTGTTCTGCTAAGTAAAAGGAACTGGGAACTTTTTCTATGACTGAATCAAGAATAATTATCATCCAGTTTCACAAGACAGATGAATGTAATGGACAATGGTATCTATTTAAGCAAGAAATACCTGTCTGAAATGAACTGCATTTATAATGACTGCTGTTGCTTTAGTTTTTTTGGCAGTGAATTTCACCTGTTCTAGAGAGGCATGTAGATGAAATAGGAGGATTTCTACCATATACAAATCTAGAAGCAACATTTACTAGCATGACAGTGGAAGAAAGCATAGAGCATGTCTAACTTTTGGAGGCCAATTTGTACGATTTTTGGTGCTAAGTCTTTGTTTCATACACAAAATTAATAGCAAAATGGCAATTACTGTCTTCATGTTTAAACCTGGTTCTTACTAAGAGAGAAAATTTGTTTATATGGATTGTTATTTACTGAGCTCTGATCCACATTCTCAGTGGAAACTCATCTTGGCAAAAACGTTGTGAATTTCATTCTTGTCCCTGAAGAATCACACAAGAAATACACACAGACAGGCCAGTTTCTTAACACTTGATATCTCTGACCAAGAAGTACATGTAGTGTCTTAACACCTTAAAAGAAGAAATGTTGCAGTCAGAAAGATCAAGTACTTTACCTTTTAAGAAATGATCCAGGGGAGTTTGTGGTCACCTTATAGTTTGACAAGTTTTCCATCAACCTCTAAAACCACTAACCAAGCAACCAGTCCCCACAGATACCCATTCCCTGCTTTGTTTTTACCTTCTTTTATGAAAGGATCCAACTATCAGTTCATAAATCCTGTAAATGCTTTTCATAGTGGTTTTTACTGCCCTTTGGAATGAAACTGTCCTGAAGGAAAAGGGAATTCACAACTGTACTTTCTTACCAGCCAATTTCTGTACACATCTGTAAGTAAAGCACTGAAATGACTTGTCCATTTTTGTGTTTTACATCTGAAATTAGAAACTGAGTAATAGCTGGGAATTGATCAGGTGAGTGTTGGAAAATGAGGACTAAGGGATACAGGTTGAATCAGATGCAGAGGATGCAGAACAGACCTTTATATTAGACTGTATTCACAGCTGTAAGCTAGCAGAAGGTATTTAGAAAGATGAAATTAGAACAATGGGAGTAGAAAAATGTACTGATACAATATCTTTACCATTACCAGAAGGAAATACTGTGAACTGTGATATTGTAGCTGTATCTGATGGTATTGACTACTTCATCTTTAAGAAACAATTTTCTGGGGTGGAGGAGGAAAGAAATAAGTTGGATTTTGGTTTTTTTCCCCCCACCATTTCTATGTCACTTGAAATATTTTGCAAATACCCACTGGAAATTTCCCCCTTAATTATGTAAATATCCTCTTGTGAACTGTGAAAAACTAGAAGCGTATGCACAGAAAAACTGAAAAACACATTATTGAAAGTGGTACAGAGAATCACAGATTACTGAAAGCAGGATGTTGTCAGCTATCATTGCATATATTCTTGCTTACACATCTCTCCAGCCATGATGAAGACACTGAGGTTTCTAGAATCCAAGCAGCTTCAGAAATTTGGATATTTGGTACAGACATGGTAGCCAGTGTGCTCAGCCCTCTAAAACCCCAGCTAAAGAGCTGGTAAATGCACACACTGCATACTGGGCTGAACAGTGAATGACAGAGACAGAGGGGAGTTCAACTGCATCCTTGAAGAAGCTTCACAAGTCCTGGGAGTTTACTGACCCACTCAGCATCCTTAGTTTTGACAAAATGTGCTGCTGGGTGTATGAGATGAGTCATGCCTGAACTGCTTGCAAGTGCTACTGAGTTCAAAAAGACGGGCTCTCCACATCTGCTCCTCCATAGCTTAGTCTAGAGTGTTTACAGTGGGAACTGGGTGTACGACTGGCTGTTTTTCTCATTTTGAGTAACTATAAAATGTAGACACTGCTAGTGAAATGACATTATAAACTACTCATTTACAAGTGGACCAATGTCTAAAACTTTCACTTGTGAGCACTGAAAAGCAGATAGTGAGGAGGAGGTAGTGAAGAGGAAGGTATTGCTAAGCTCTTCACTTATGATGTAAATCTCTTATCCACAACAAATTAAAATAAAGAAGAATTGCTGGACAATAATGCACAGAATTCTGCTAGAATTTGACACTCCCAGAACAGCAACATTGCAGATACAGATTGCCAGTGCATACCTGTAAAGCATCAGATTCAATATTTCACAAAAGGCAGCAACCTAAACAAAACATTGAAGCATCTCTCATGGATCTGTCTTCAAAAATATTTAAAGCCACTGATTTGAAAAAGCAACACAGTTATTTTAACTGTGGGGAAAAAAGTTAAGTGTTGTTTGAAGTTTGTACTCATTAGGAAACAGGAAAGGATGATTTGAATACATATAAACCCCCAGAATGATTTGAATATATATATTTTTTTTCAAGGGCAACATAACTGTAGTAGAAAATTACTCCATCCCAGAGGATTAACATACAATTTCTGAAGAATGAGTAACTGTAAACAGTCTTGTTTTAAGAAAGTGCACTTCTCAGCAGTAATACTGATGCTTTCCAAAGTGTGTGTGTAAGTCATCCAGGGCAAACTGTTGACAATACTTTCCAAAACATCTAAAAATGTTAGAAGTTTGCCTCCTGCTGAGATAAATGCAGTAAGTGAAAGAGGTTACATAGTTTTCAGGTACAATCATTTTGAAATTCAGATGGTCATCTATCAATACATCGCTTATTTAGAATTTCTAATACTGAACATGCAAGAATTAAAAAATTGAGTTTCAGGTGCAGTCTGCCTTTAATACAGTAAACACCACTCTGAAGCTCCTGAGACTGCTCCAGAAAACCACCCACTCACATCTGCATCCATTAGAAACAGACTGAAAATTCACACCCAATCCAAGTAAGCCGTTGACTGAAACTTAGGACCTCTTCCAGGAGCTCTTGTTTTCTTGTTTTTCTTTCTCTTCATAAAACAAGAAACACACAATGCATTCATTCAAACTGGGCAAACCATGGCGTTTCTGTCCTGGGAGGTACAAGGCGCAGCATTAGCTCAGTTTATTTCTAGTTACCAAGGCCTCATCACAGCCTTTGGCAGTGAAACCTGCCAGATACAATAAATA